>NW_024962267.1:13087003-13125346 GCF_019238085.1 Lagopus leucura
CCCAAAACTCAGAAGAAAAAGAATGTGAAACTGGTGCAGGCCAGTATGACTTGCTTTTTGCTTTTTGTGTTTTTTTTTGTTTTGTTTTTCAGCAAACAGTTTTCAAACACTTAGAGTTATTAGATACAATACGTCACTGTGTCCTATTATACAAAGAACATCTGATTATTATTCGAATAACTTGACTTTTTCCAATTCCTTTCTTTATCCCCTGTTAATGTATGATTTAGAGTTAATGACCTTTATAGTTCTTTTCCCAAAATTACTACATCCTATGTTGAAATAAAAGGGAAATAGAAGTTTCTGTGTAATTAAAGGAAGCTTTCTTGCATAGGACTTACACAGATCACACTACTTTCCAATAAATATAGGTTCAGTGTATCTTGGAAATGCAATATTTTTGTTTTTTCTCTTGAGTGTAATTAGTTTTCTTCTGTAAAGTGTGTGAGAAATACCCAAGGACTGCATTCAGTTAGCAGTTTTTAAAGTGTCATGAAGATGGATTAGATTTGTTATACCATTCACTAGTCTCATTACAATTATCATCACAAGAATGAATTCATAATATGTCATTTCCTATTCATTACAGGCATTGTCATTGCAGAATGCAAAATGAGGATTAAAATGCCTCCCACATTCCACACAGCATGGCAGTACTGTAGATCAGATTGTATTGACCTTTTTGATACTCAGTTATTTGATATGTTTGTCGGTCTTGCTCCCCATTTACTTGCAACTGGGTGAACTGTGCTACTGGGGAGCTTTTGCTTTCATTTGAGATGTTAGGGCTGCAATAGGCTAAAAATGAAATAAGGATGACTGAGCTGGCTGAACAGACATTGGAAAATCATTGTCAAGTCCTGTTTTCCCATGAGCTTATGTATTTGAAAATATTAAACAGGAGACAGAATCTAGGCTAAAAAGAAGGGAGTCTGAAGAGTAAGCTGCCAGAAAGAACTTCGTGATATGGCAAATTCTGGTAAAAAGTCATGCTTACGCCTTGAAGAATCACATTCAACTTAAAAAAAACTAGTAAAACTGTCAAGGAGAAAACAAAATAAAAATGGTAAAAGCAATATACACCACACAAAAATGTGATGTTCAGCTAATTTGATAATAATGATAGCTTTACCATACAGAGTTACCAATCAGAGCAACAAACACGAGGCATTAACACAAAGCTATTACCCTTGATTATCTCCTCTTCCCACCACAATCCCCAATGAAGCCACAAATTTGTCTGTAATGTTAGTAATGGAAACAGTACCTTTGCCAGCTGGCCTGCAGGGAGAACTTGATTATACAAAAGGTGGTATGGAGCACCATTCCTTTTCTGGCATTGGCACCTGTTTTCCTGTAGCTGCATACCTAATAACATGTACAGAGGGAGACAAGTCAGTGTAGGGAGTAATGCAGAAGATTTTTAAATATGAATTACTTCACACTTGGGAAATGATAACTAAATACTCAAATGTTTATTTTTAAAATGATGAAATATAGGGACTAAACAGATGTCAGATAACATCTCCTGCTCTAACAGTACTTTCAAAAGTAGTAAGAAATTTTAGTGGTGTTACCTGCAAAGGGAAGTCATTCTCGAATTAATTGGTTCATAATTTCTAAAAGATTCACAATTTAAATTTAGACAGCCTACCATTTTTCAAGCCTATGTTATCGATATCAAATTAAATACCACCATTAAAATAATTTCAATACTTTGGATTTTTAAAATGGAAGATAAATTATAGAAACTATGAAAATAAAAGTAGGATTTAAAGGCAGGGACTCCTGTGATCGTTGAGGAATGGAAGATTTAAACTAGCAAGAGTGCAAGAGAAAGAAAAAGAATTAAAATGAAGTAAATGCTGGTGGAAATCTTGATAGAGCACGACTCATTCACCTAAAGAGGAAAAGAAAAATATCAGCAGATTTGTGTGACTACAGTGTGCATCAAAACCCTTTCAGTGAGAATATGTTGGAACATAAGTAATAAAATGAATTAGGGAAATCAATACCAAGACTTTCATTAAATATAATGTTGTAAGTGAAAATGTATTGGAAAAGCAGGCAAATTAATACATTTTTTTAAAAAAAGTTTGATATGAGAATGAGCTTCAAATAAATATCAACTATTTGTAACTTGGCTTAGTGTAACAATTTTCTCTGCTTGACTTTGCTTCATGATTATAGAAGTTGCTGTTGAAGAACAGCACCTACCTGTGTAAGCTGCCAAAGCAGTTCAGCTTTTGGAGGCATGCTCCAATGGAGGCTGTCATTTTAGCCTTTCTATTAAGTAACTTATTTTGGATCCTTGAAGAGTATGCATGACTCACTTTGTTGAGTGATTATGTGTAACATTTCACTAAATAATGTCTGATTTTGGTTGCAAAACTTGAAATCCCCAATGGAACTTAAAGAGACTGAGAATAAACAATGAGTTCTCTGTGTTCCTGAATCTTCTCAGCATTTTGTGTGAAGTGGGTGTTAAAAGCAATGGAAATTGAGAAGAAAATGCCTCCAGATCAATCTTTTTTTTTTTTTTTTTTCCTTTTTGGTAGCCTTGAAATAAGTAAAGGAATTTCATATGGTTTCTATCTTTCTTAGGAACTATTATTTTTTAATATTTTTACGCTTTCACTGTTAGGTGTTCATATTACTGGAGGGTTTGTACTTGTGAAATTTTGCATATGCCTTCAGCAAAAGACTATTTGCACCTGTTGAATTTGAATTAGGATTAATTTTCTTCTCTGTTGGCTCTTTGAAAAATCAAGGACAAGTCTCTAGAATTGGCCCTGACTGTAGGAAATTCTCATTGAAGTACAACGGGAAGTGTAGGGTGGCCAGCTTCCATCTGCATTTCTAAATACATTCGTCTGGTTATAATTTTTACCTGTGCTCTGAAGAAACTGGTTTTTATGTTCTAATGTTAGAATTCTCTTGCTTTGCTTTAGCTTACTCAGGTTCACTCTTGCCCACTCTAATTGGCAAGGGAGGAATTCAAAGGAAGGACTTGAAGAGCAACAGATATTTGTTTTGTGTTTAAGCTGCAAAGATTTAGTAACTATGCAGTGTTTAAGTACTTAACGTACTTGTGGATGGTATGAACTAAGTCTGCCTGTCTTTCTATATACTTATGTCACATATATAACAGCAAAACTTTAGCACCAAAAAAGCTGGCATTATTGTGAACAGCAATGTAAGAAATACACAACTTCCAGTTCCCCTAGTTTGCCTCTTTTCTATCTTTTCAAAACAATCTCTCTGATTATACTGTGCTTTCTCCTCCACCTCCTTTGCAGAGCTCTGCCTCATTCTTTTTCCAGAAACTTCTTTTGACAAAGAGGGGAAATAATTGGAAATCAACAAACAAGCAAACAAAGAAAAAACAATTGGTTTGAAGAGTTTCCATGTTGTTTGATTACAGAAGCATCTAGGTTTATTCTGGATGGTAGCCAGTGGATGTACCAAGTTGCTCTTACTAACTTTAGCTTTGCCTTGACTGCTGTGTGGTGGAAAAAGTTATCTTGGGAAAGAGTGAGCTGATTTTTAAGACAGTCTAAGAAATAAATGCTTCAAGTATGGCTTTTCAATTCATCTTTCAGAAGAATCCTGTTTTCAAAGACATGGAGAAATAATCAACTTGAGATCCATTTCCTTCTATTGACTGTTAATTTTGTAATAGAAAGTGAGAACTGAAACAAAATGCTTCCTGGATCTGTGCCATTTCTTAATTTCCATACAAGTAGGGTCCTGATCCTGAAGATGGCTATGGCCCATAAATCTCCTACATACTTCACGTAACTTAGTGGGTTTTTTTTTTCATCTTGGAAAGATATCTTGAAGATTCTCACTGTCACTGCTATCTGGAAGAGTTGTGTGCAAAGAAGGGTTTTAGACTAGAAATGGGAAATGTTGATTAATGCACTGATGCACTTGGAGATTTTCCTCACCTAGTCATTACTTTGAGAAGTTTTATCACTTTATAACCAGAATATCCCCCAAAGGGGAGTGCCCACCATGACTGTATTCTACCCTTCATCAGAAGGCTGAAGAGTACATTTCTTCATGTCAGTCACTTGTTATGAGTTATTTTAATTGTCTTTTTACCCTGTCTTCTACCAATTTTTAAAAGTATTTTCATATAGGTATTATTTCACAGTTATTGGCATACAGGATGTTATAATTAATACAGGCATACAGGACCTTATAATTGTTCTTGAGAAATTGATTTCTCACCAACATATCGTTGTTTCCTGTTTTTACTTTAGAACAAAGCTGATGTGCTGCACATTGCTTGTATCCTAAATTACAGCACTTTGAAGACTAATATGTCTCATGCAGGAAAAAAAAGCTAACAACCTGTACTCAAATTAAATTCAAAAGGAGAACTTTAACATAGTTTAGATTCAGATATCTAATTTGTGGATGTTAGTTATAAAAGATTTAATTATGTTGTCTTCAAGTAAAATGAACAGAAATCACAGATAGGCAGCCACTGGGCAATCGATTAGAAAATTTCTCTTTTTGGCACCAGCCTTTCTTGTGGTTGCAGGGCAATTGCAAAATGTGAATCAATCTTATGGAGTTAGATATCGCAGAGATAAAGATGTCTTACAGATTGATAGACCAGCTCAGAATATTCACAAGAGATTAAAATAAACACATTGTACTGTTGGTCAAGGCAAGATGCTACTTTTGTTTTCCGAGAACTATGTTTATAACAGCAAACTTGAGAAGTTAAAATGAAATATCTTTGGTTCTTCCTGACCTGAAGAAGCTGACCCAAAAGTAGTTTAATTGCATTTTACTCATTATGGCTATTTCAGGAAGTTGGATAGTACAAGCTTGGAGTTAATCCTGGTGACAGGATGCTTATTTTAGGTAAAAAAGGAAATGGGGAATTGTTCTGAAATACATTTTATATTCTGTGCAAATGTATTGTGTTGGTGCACTGGTGGAAATAGCTTCCTACTTAT
This sequence comes from Lagopus leucura, assembly GCF_019238085.1. Classification (NCBI taxonomy): domain Eukaryota; kingdom Metazoa; phylum Chordata; class Aves; order Galliformes; family Phasianidae; genus Lagopus; species Lagopus leucura. The sequence goes on from NW_024962267.1 coordinate 13,091,980, forward strand.
ACTGCTTATCACTGTATGCTTAAAACACTATCCTAAATCAAGCTTGCACTTGCTGTAATCCAAGTGGTCCTGATCTTCTGTAGGCATGAAAAGATGGATAAGCGTATACTGACATTTTAGATTATTCTGTGTTACTGTATTAAAAGCCAAAAGGAGGGATCTTTCACTTTCTATTAAGTGCAGGGATTAGTGTCTTGTCCCTAGTTTCAAAGTCACAGATCAGAAGAGGAGAACACTCTGATTCTCTCACACCAGTTATCTTCCTCTTACGGTTTTATAAGAAGAATAATTAGAAAAAGAAGAAAAGCTAAACTAGAGAGGAGTTTTCAAGTCTGTGACTTTGAATGCAGTTTTCAAAATAAGAAAGAACTTAAATGGATATGCACTTCTGCAAGAAATGCATACCTCAAAATGGGTGAAGTCAGACTGCTGATACCCAATCAAACTGCAAGTTCTGAAAGTAGGAGGAACATGGTGATTGTGCCAGACAAGCAAGCGTAATGTTCAGACACAGAGTATTATTTGGTTGATAAGTTGTTGGCATGCACCTTCTTGACATTGAATTTAAAAAAGAAATTTTACAAGGACCCACTGCATTATATTGAAAGATAACTGAAAGTAACAAAAATCACTGGTATTACAAGACAGCAAGTGAAAGTGGTTTAAAAAAAAAAAAAAAAGAGATATTCAGAAGAGCTTTGTTTTCCAGCAAGCTATGGAAAGACTCGGGTCCCTAGGTAAGAAATTCAGATGAATCTGAACTATAATGAACATCCATCTCCAAGGAGTTTGTCATCTTGATACCAGTAGCATAACTGCTGCTGAGCACAGTGAGACGCTGCCAGTAATGAGGGATGCTAGGAAAGACAGAGAGGAGCAGAAGAAAGTTTTTTAGGGAAGGAAGTAGGGGATGCCAAAATGAGCGAGTCTGAAGAACAGATTTGCCAGAATACGTTTCTCAGAGTTTTAATATGTCTTCTCCATTTTTGGGAGCTTTAGGGCTTTCCCTGAACAGCTATACTACTGAGAATGCTGCGTTTGGCTGCAAGACATGATGAAAGGGCAGAGGATGAAATTGAAGAGGTGACAAGCTGTTAACCATACTGTGGAAGAGAATTCGTTTCAGAAGTGACAGTTTAAGTATACACAAAGATGCAGAAGGATTTTTTTTCCATACTTAAACAATATGGTTCCTTTTTATATGGTGACATATTTCTACCCTTCAAAGAATAAAGAGATTCCTACCTGCCAAAAACAAATCATAGCTGCTGTCAGAGGCTTCTCCGTCTGATGCCTTCACATCAGATGCTCTCAGCACTCCAATGCAAGACCCTGCCTGAACCTTCCATGTTTGTCTGATTTGCACTGGAGTGGAAAGATCATGCGCTGGAAAGGGAAGCTGAAGATGTTCTTCCTATATACTGCTCCATCCATACTTTTGAGCAAAAACTACCTTCTCTTACTCCAAATAAATTACTCTTATGGTGTTAAATAGCATCAATCAACTCATTCCTTTTACTGCCTTCTTCACCCAGAACTCCCAGCCTTTCTCACACAGAACCACAAATTTTCAGTGCAAGTTATATGCAAATTACAGCCAGGAACGCTTTTTATGGCTGTGAAATATATGCAGGGTCCTGGGGTGACCGTGCCTACATACAAAATGAACCTGCAAATTACATGGACAGGTCATATAGGAAACCAGGCTATGTATCCAATGCATCCTTTTATTTTATTTATGACTTACAAGACTTCAGCCAAGCTTGGTTAATTATGCAAGCAACACAACAAGATGATTTTGTTTCTGCTAGTTAATTTTCTGCAATATCTCAGGTCAGTAAGCAGGTTTTTTTTAAATGTTAATGCATTAATATATTAAATTTAGCTATTGTCTCCCGAAGTCTGCCAGATCCTCTAGAGGTTCTTTACAAAACCCAATTTCATTTTGTACCTTGGCTGTTCTTTTTCTCTGTTAAAATGCTGCATTTCAGCAAGTTGCTAGTAAACTATTTTTTAATTCTTTGTCCAGTCACAGAATCAGTGGGCACCAGCTGTTAATTAAAAAAATTAGTACTTTACTCCTATTTCCTTGCATTACTTTGTAATATTTTCCCTCTTTATACCACATCTAGGAAAAAAAAAAAAAAAAGCCCATTTGATAATAAGGACAAGCTCCATTTACAGGGATATGCACTCACATATTTCTATATGAATATGAACCTATGGCTTGATTAAGTATAATATAGGTAGATTTCATGCTTTCTGTTTAATGTAGGAAGAAGATAAATAATTATGATCTTATTTAGCGCTTGTCCTGAAGCAGACTTCCTTGTTGCTGTTTAATGGTGAGCTTTATGACCACATATAGGGCAAACTGAGAATGAAAAAACACTGCACTGAGTCTGGAAAACTCTAGTATATTTCACTGTGACTCTTAGCTGTACCACAATGGCAAAGTAAGTCCATGTCAATCTTTCCAAAAAACTACTAAATTCTGTGAGCTTTTAACATACCTATATTTATCCTTACAGTTTAATTTATTACTTTTATAAGAGAAGACAAGTTAACAGTAGCTGAAACTTTCTGAGTTGCTGATGGTAGGTTAGAAAAGTAAACTCAAGTAAAAACCATCTTTGGACAGTTTTTAGTCTTAATTGTTTTGCTAGAAGCTGAACAGTACGAGCGGCCCCTCGCTTAAAAAATAACAAAAACACAAAAGGTCCTCAGCAATTTCCAATGCTGTCCTAAATTTTTGCATTATAAATCAGTAGGATTTCAAAAGAGGTTTTTACTAAAGGTATCTTAAGCAAAATATTTTGTTCCCCTTTTATTTCTTCAGCAGATCCCTAACAGAGTATTGGGCTCATAGCATTTTCTATATTGCACAGCTCATTTTTGGGAGCTTTTCTTCTTGTGTCTGATCTGAGATTGCATTGTGCATTTAAGACATACAAATGACATCTTGCAATGTGCAGGGTTATATTTGCTTTAACTTAACTCCCTGCCCCAGGCCTTGAGATGAGGATTTACTTGGTGCATTAACTTCTATGTTTCCCCAGACATATCCTGAATGTCTGCATAAAGCCAGACACGAGTGATTAGCTACAGAAGATTTAAATAGCTTGGGATTTTCTCTGATATTGTTGTTTATCTGTGCAAATCTGTCACTGAAGATGTGTTTGAACTGGATGGCCAACAGTAGAGGGTGGTCTTATCTGACGGCATCAGCGTGAGCCAACAGGCTCACAGCAACTGCAAATAGTTGAGAAACCTGTAAGCTGAAGGTCCTAATGAAACTTTGTCCCCTCTTAGATTGCTTCTTGTGCCATGAGTAAAACAAGCACTAAAGTGAAGTAAGAACAGTGGCTGCAAAATGATGGCCAATGTCAAAAGGAAGACTGCTCTAACACATGATGCTCAAATAGCTCTGGCCAGAAAGGAAATGACCCACTGCTTTCCATGACCTTGAGTACTCTGTTCAAGAGGTAATTTTCTAGGACTGCAGGATGTTATGTCATATACTTGCAAGCTAAAAATATGTGTGGGACAAATCTAAATCTGGGACCCAGACCTGATACAGCTTTCTCTTTATAATTTCTGAGATTGAAAAAAAAAAAAAAAAATAGTTTTGGTTGAAGATTCCTATATCTCAGTTAAGAGCTGACATAAGAGAACTGGGATATTTTATCAGGACTAGCAGAACAGCAGGGATATATCTGTGATTAAAATCATGTATTTTTATTTGAAGCGAGGAAGAAAGTTCTTGAATTTTCTCAAAAAATATTTTCCTCCTTATTACCCAAAGCATTCAGAATAGCTTATTCCCTTTAAAAAACCCCAACAGTTCAATGTAGAGTGTTACTAGACTGCCTTCGAACATGTAAGGCATAAGCAGAAAGGTGGAGTGCTATCTATTATAAAGAAAATGAAGATTTATGAAGCTAAATTATACAAGAGGAAATAAAAATGTTCCCTGATTTGTAGGGAAGGATTCATTTTTAGTAATTGCATAATATTTTAGAGAACGTGGCTGTTTAACGTGAACAATTTAATAGAAGTGAAGCTAAACCACCAAAATTCTAAGCCCATACTGGAAGGATTTTTATACACACAATGAGTGAGCATTTCTGTTTTCTCCTTAGTAAATATCATTTAAAGTTGATTCGCGTTATTTTATAGAAATACTCATTTGACAGTTATTCAAGTCCACGTATTTTTGAAGCAGATTAGGAATTTGTAAATTCTCTGCAATTTCAAAATGCAAAAATACTTTTTTTAAAATCATGAATCAAAATTGATTCATAAGGCATTTGATCATCACTTTTCTCATCAAGGATCAGCATTTTATTATTCTAATAAGAGCATCTGTTAGTTTAAGTGTAAAACTAGTGACAGTTCAGAGAGTTAAACCTTCTACAATTAAAGAGCCCTCTGCATTTGTGGTTACCTACCCAACAGTGATCTGTTCCAGAGAAAAAGAATGTATTAACCTGCTCCTGAATGATGTAACTCCTTTTTGTCATACTTTCCTGTGTTAAAAGCTATTGTAATGAAAGCAAATACTTCATTGTGGCAAATTTTTACAGCTTTGTTTAATCTCTTTATTATGGCCTGTTGATATGTCTTCTTACTAAGCAAGACATAAAGTACCTAAGGAAGTGTTCATTAGAATATTTTAATAACTAAATTTTTTAAAGTATTGAATTAAACATGGCAACATTTCTTTTCTGGATGAGCTAATGCTCATCCATGCAGAAAAACTTGAATGTAACATTATTTAAGCAATTTAAAAGCAAATTAAAGATTTATCATTGTATCAGGTATCTGACTTCAGGCTAACATTTTAATCTCAGCCATTGTTTCACTGTTTGCCATTCAAAAACTTAGAGAGAGGAAAAATGAAGGTTAATTCATGCGGTAAGAAGACTCAGCTCTTAGTTGATAAGTATGGTTGACTATCAAGGAACCACAAACTATGCTAATGGAGTTATTGTTTACATTAGTATATTAGGCATCAGGTACTCTTGTTTAAATAATTGCTTGGGTTTTTTTGCTTTTGCATTTCAGATTTATTTCTGTATTTAGATGCTATTTTCAGAGCTGCTCTACTGACCACAGAAGAATTCCAATTTTTTCTTCTGTTGTAAGGAGACCCACCGTTTTTGCTAGAAGCATTTGTAAATATTTTTACAGCAGATGATTGACAAACAGTTTTCTAGGGGGAACTGGTTTAAAAAACAATAGCTGTCACTCTTTAGCTTTTTTCAGTTTGCCAAGTTATTGTCCTTCTCTGTCATTTCAATAGCAGACCTGACTCATCTCCCAGTTAAACAGGCGCAATTTCTGTCTGAGCTGCTCTTGAATCTTAACTGGGAACAGTGAATACACAATCAGGTTCATTATATTATGTTCAGACCAACTGAATCATGTTGAGAAATAACAGTGATGGGGGCCTGATGCTGTCAAAAAATACATTTCTTTTTGGAAGACGGAAACAAAAACTGCAGGTAACATGACCAAAGTGCTCACAGTACTTCAAATAGACTAAGAATACATAATTAGAATGTATGTGTAAAACACATATAAGAATATATGATATGTAATGGTGCCTGAAGGGGCATGTTTGAGCAAGATGGAAGACAAGGGGAAATGTTTCCTTCTTACAGGATGCCTTCCCCAGGGAGGTCTTTCCTTCTCACCTCTGACCAGTACTGTCCCCAGCACTGAGATTAATATCATACTGAAAATATTAACTATATATGGATGTGGACATTAGAATCTGATCTGAAAGCTCAGGGCCAGAGCACTCCAATGTGATCGGTGCATCTTTTGAGGTAGCAATGAAACAGAAATTGTACATTTGTAAATTAAATTTTACAATTTATTTATGATCTTTTATTTTCCCTTTCTCAACGCAGTAGCAATTTTTTTTCCCTTAAACAAGAACTGTCAAATCTCTTCTATCCTCCTGCAATTATCAACAGCAAGCTCTCTTAAGAAGTGAATATGATCCCAGTTCTGCTTACTTAATTAGATGACCAGGTTAGGAAGATAATTAGTTACCTCCCTTAGCAATTACTACAGATAAATTTTACTGTATAATTGTATACTAATACACAGCTTGGTATTTTCACCACTGAGTAGCAGAGTCTGAACTGTCAGATAATGGTTACTACTGTCCAGGCATGGAGATAACGTATGTTCGATTTCACCATGAAGAAGAATGAGCAAGACTCGTTTATTAGTTTGCAATGTGGAAAGGAAATAATTGTGTTAAAGAAACTTCCCACTCCACATCAGTTTCAGGTCAATAACTTCACATTTCATACACAGATATCAGTGAAAAAAGAATACACTGATGCAGATACTGCACAGCAAAAAAGCCACTGTAGTGGTGTGAACTTCTTGAAACTACCAGTTGAAGTCAGGCTGTATGAAAATGTTCATCAATCAGAAAGAAAAAAAAAGCATCAGATTTGATTATGATGCTGTTATTATCTGTTAAATATGCTAAAAAATCTATTTCTTTGTAACTATTTTTTGGAAATGATGTATTTATTACTAATCAGTGCGTGGAGAACTATACAGAGCAGAAGCTACAGGTGTGATTGAGTGTTATACATAGTTACATGTTCCGACTAAACATTTTCAGATTCCTAGTGTTGTGGTTTCTTGTATGTGATTTTATTCTAATCTCCTCAAACAAAAGATACCAAATAGTGCAAGAATGAAAGAACGAAAATCCAAAATCTTCTTACAGGGGCCCAAGCTTTGAACTTTTTTCCTCATCTTTAACTAGTGTTACAAAACATTTTTAGTTAGTGATTGTTCATACTACATACAACCAGCAAGAAAAAAGGTCACTGAAGTTTTCCTGCTCTCTCTCTTGAGTGCATCTCTATAATAGCCCTAACTTACAGAGGGGAATGCTAACAGTTTTTCTTAATTTTTACTGTTCTGGACTCAACAAAACTAATCTCTGTATCCTTTGTGCGTGACTTAAAGTATTGGCTTTCAAATGGAGATTCTATCTATCCATCTCCTACTCAAAGCAGACTTTCAAAGGGAGATGCTGTCTATCCATCTTCCTTCTTTTCAACAGTCGGAGAAACTAAAGGGTGAGAATCCCAATTCTGGTAATATGTTTTCCTTCTCCTAGATACTACGTAAACCCTTGATTAAGAAAAATGAACAAAAGCTAAAACCAGAGCACGGTCAGAGCATGGTGTGCTATTCCTAGTTGTCATAGCACCATCAGTCTCGATACACATCCAGAACACTAGGGAAGTTCTGGTCCCGGGGGGAACCAGCAGCAGCAAAATGTCCTGATAACGTATCTGTAAATTACTAGCAATTCCAGTATGTTTTTTGTATTTTTATTTTATGATACAATACAAATATTTTAGAGAAACCTAAACACATTGCTAAGCAATGTTACCAGTAAAGGTGATGCATGCTTGGAACAGTTAGTTGAAACACGGCTATGAAAATTATATCTAAGATAGGAATGGAGTTGATTTTTTCTTCCTTCAACCCAGAGAAGCTAGTGAATTAATAGAATCACAGAATCACAGAGTGCCAGGGTTGGAAGGGACCTCAAGGATCATGAATGTCCAACCCCCCTGCTACATGCAGGGCCACCAACCTCCTTGTTTAATGCTAAACCAGGCTGCCCAGGGCTCCATCCAACCTGGCCTCGAACACCTCCAAGGATGGGGCATCCACAGCCTCTCTGGGTAACCTGTTCCAGTACCTCACCACTCTCTGGGTAAAGAATTTCCCCCTGATGTCCAACCTAAATCTCCCCTCTCTCAACTTAAAACCATTTCCCCTTGTCCATATCAACCCTTTCAAAGAGTTGATTCCTCTCCCCTCTGTAGGCTCCCTTTAGGTACTGAAAGGCTGCAATGAGGTCACCCCGCAGCCTTCTTTTCTCCAGGCTGAACAAGCCCAGCTCCCTCAGCCTGTCCTCACAGGGGAGGTGTTCCAGTCCCCTGATGTGGACCTCCTCTAGACCCTCTCCAACAGCTCCCTGTCTTTTTTGTACTGCGGGCTCCACACTTGCACACAGTGCTTGCACAGCAGATAGAAATCAGCACATGGACATATATGAGCATATAACACAAACAGCTGAGTACCTGCTGGATTCAAATATAAATGGATAACAAGTTCAATTTGATTCATAAAGTACTGATTTAAGACAAAATAAATTGTTTGGGGATGAAAACTTGAGAAGTGTTGAAGAACGGCAGAGAAATAAAAGATCCACCAAATTTCCGGAGAAGAGATAGTGTTAGCCTGTCAATATTGTTCAGTTTATTTTGTGGAAATAATTATATTTTCTCTTACATGAAGATGAGCTACTAGTGAATGCAAGTGGCTTCTCTTCTCATACTGTTCTGAACTTCTAAAGTGTATGTTAGTTGCTAAACCCCAGGGGTCTGCCTTGGAACCGGTGCTCCTCAACATCTTCATCAACATCAGTGATGGGCTCGAGTGCACTCTCAGCAAGTTTGCCAGTGACACCAAGTGGAGTGATACAATTGACATGTTAGAGGGAGGGGATGCCAAGCAGGGGGACCATGACAAGCTCAAAAAGTGGGTCTACATGAATCTGATGAGGCTCAGCATAGCAAACTGCAAGGTTTTGCACTTGTGTCAGAGTAATCCCAGATACGTATAAAGACTGGGAGAAGAACTCCTTGAGAGTAACCCTTCTGAGAAGGAGTGGGGGGTCCTGGTGGATGAAAAACAGACCATGAGCCAGCAGCGTCCTCTTGTGGCTTGGAAGGCCAACAGTATCCTGGGTTCCAAGAGAAGAGGGGTGGCCAGCAGGGACAGGGAGGTGATTTTCCCTTTCTGCACTGCCCTCCTGCGGACCCATCTGGAGTACCGTGTCCAGGTACTGGGGTACTCAATACAGGAAAGATATGGAGCTGTTGGAGAGCATCCAGGGGAGAGCCATGAATACATCGAAAGCCTGGAGCATCTCCCCTACAAAGACAGGCTGGAGGAGCTGGGTTTGTTCAGCCTGGAGAATAGAAGACTGCAAAGAGACCTCATTACAGCCTTCCAGTTTTCAAAATGAAGTGAGTCAACTTTTTACTCGGATAGACAGCGATAGGACAGGTGGCAATGGTTTTAAGCTCAAAGAGGGAAGTTTTAGATTGGATATCAGGGGGAAGTTCTTCACAGAGAGTATGGTGAGGTGCTGGAACAGGCTGTCCAGAGAGGTTGTGGAGTGTTCAAGACCAGGTTGGATGGAGCCCTGGGCAGCCTGGTCAGTACCAGAACTGAGATTGGTGGCCCTGCCTATGGCAGCAGGTTTGGATCTTGGTGATGTTCCTTGGGGTCCCTTCCAATCCAAGCTATTGTATGGCTCTACTCTATGATACCATTGAATTGCATTCCTCTTGCAATGCCCCACCTAAACCCTGCTGAGCAGTATTTATTGCTATCACAGGCCTTTAGAGATTAAAACATATTTCAAATCTGAATATTTGCTTGATCTTGGGTTTTGGAGATTTCTTCTTTGATCTTGTTTAAGAAGGTGGTATCTGCAACCAGACTTTCCAGGGATGTCTAGAAGGGCCTGTTTTCCTACAAGATTATATCTTGGGCATCTACTGAGAATTTAAGCTGGTTCTTAAAGAAGGTTAAGTTCATTTTTTTTGAAACTATTTTTTTTTTTTTTTTTTTTTTTGAGAACCTTTGGGAGGAGAAAGACAGATGAAAAGAGCACATAATGCAAGCACAGAAAAATGGAGAGGCACACAAAAAAACCTGCAAACTGCTGAATTTACTGTCTAGCTATAATGAGGTATTGCTTAACAATTAAGTTAAATTATGCAGCTGTTTCCTAGTATATTGTGCTAATGCATCTGAGAAATTATAATTTTCTGATTGGAGAATGTTATGTAGAGGAAACTGTAGCATTCCCTATTTCTGCAACAATTCATTTTATGATTAAAAAAGGAAGCCAGTATTTTTGCAGCTGGCAGGAATAGGCAATAAAAGATCACAATCCAAGGAGGCCTGTTAGTCACTGACACAATAAAACAATCCCTAACAAAAGCTATAGAAGGAAAAAAAAAGGCATGAAAGGATACCAGCGACACACAGCTCATCGGTTTCTGTGGAGAAATGACTTTGTAGGCCACTAGCAGCAGAAGCAGCTTTGAGAGTTTCAAAGGCAAGTGCACGAAAATGTAAGTGAACAATTCAATCAATGCTTGAAAGCAACATTTTCATGTAGAGCTTGAATGTACAACTTTTTGAAAATAAAAAAAAAAAAAAAGAAGAAAAAAGAAAAACAACTTCAATAGTCTTAAAAATCTTTAACCTTCTTGGAAATTTATGCTTGGATACGGATTAAGTGAAGGTTGTGAGAAACTAAAGAGTTTTGAAAAACTAAGAGGAACTAGGCTGGAACTCAAATATTTCCATGTGAAACATGCTTACAGGAAAAATGGCTACATAAAGCAGAGGAGAAATTAGCTATTTTAACGGGAGCAGGTGGCTTATTTTTATTATTTCTTTGTTGACCATCTTGAATTCTGAAGGCTATTTAAAATTCTAGTCTAACAAATTCATAAATAAATCTGTATAACCATTGTTTAAACTTATTTATGCAAAAAAAAAAAAAAAAAAAGAAAAAACAAACCCAAACCTATGAAAAGAAATACTCTAGATGAAAGCACATAATAGCTTTTTAGGAAAAAGAAAATGAAAGCTTTTCAATTAGCATCCATATTTCAGATGATCCTTTTATTCTAATCATCTGTTTAGCATGAATCTTTTGTTTTAGTCAGCATTTCCTTTTTCGGAAGGTTGAATTGGTGGAAAATATCATTTTATTTCACATCTTATGAGCCTGAATAACATAAAATGAGGTTGTGCCATGCTCCATGACCATGCATTTTTAAACATTTTCTATAAATAAATTTAATTTTGTTTTTATCTTGTGACAAAGCACTGCCTGGAAATGATAATGAAGAAACTTAAGAAAATACCATTTGAAATTATTCTTCCTTTTAATTCCACTGGTTTTTCAAGAAAGGAAAAGCAGATTTGGCCATTTAATTTCCTTGAGTGATCTAAAGTTACTTCTGTACTGAGTTTTATACTGAGTTACAGTATTAGTAATTAGAAAAAATACTTCATATGTGATCAAGTGAATTGTAAGATCCTGTACAATTTTTCTTCATTATTTATCTAAGCTGAATTTGCCCCTAATTGATGGAAGACTTTGATTAGAGAAGTGCTTTAGGTTTCCCACTTACCACATAATGATTAAAGAATTTTTCACTCATATAATGAAAGTTTTTCTGCTTGAAAAAGATGGAGTATGGGAAATACTCCAGAATACAAAGAATTTTGATCAGAAATGATCTTGAAGGGACTTAAATATATATACATATATTTATTTATTCATAGCAGGAGAAATTGATTCATACTCATTTAAGTAGTTAATTTGGTGGCTGGTTTGAATTGGTTAATAATGAACGTGTTTACTTGGTCTGGCCACCTCATAGTGCCCTCTTACATCTGTTTTCTCCCCTCCTTCTGAAGTAATCAGTAACTGCTGAGATACATGCACAAGGTAGGCCATTCATCCAGTCTGTTTCATATTTGAGTCTGTAAAGAGTTAAGAGTTTTCAGCCTCTTGGAGAGAATGCTGCAGTAAGGTCTGATGGAGAAAAATATTTGGTCTGCCTAAACGTACCTAAGCATCCTTGAACAGTTAACCACCTCCAGAAGGTTTGTCTTTTTCATACGACATTAAGTAAAACATTTCTTTAGAATGTACATGATAAATGGGCACATGTTTTTGATCTATACATTTTTTCCAGACTCACTTCCATGAGCACACACAAACACCAGGTTTTATTGATGGCCACCTGTCCTGCTGCAGGAGGAAGGGGTTTAAGCACTGCAGGGGCAGGCAGCAGCCAAGCGGGAAGAGCCTAGGGGCAACTGGCTGAATGAGGTCAGGCTCTTCTGCTCTCAGGTCTATCATGTTAGCTCTAATTAAGAAAAAAAGAGAAATCAGGAAAGAAAAAAAAAAAAAAAAAAAAAAAAAAAAGACTTGTAAGCAATTTAAAAGGGGAAAAAGATTTAACTACTAACACAAGGCTAAAGCAGAGAAATGTTAAATATGTATGCAATATTCAAAGGTCCTTCTCTTGTCAAAACTTCTGCTCTTCCTCTTCTGCTGAGCAGGAAACTTGGAGTTAATTATACTACTGCTTTTACCTCCATACATTTGTGTCCAGTGACATAATTTACTTTGTACTGCCATTTCTAACTTGTATTTAGATCAATGTGTGTCCATTTGCTCAAGCTCAGAGGCTGTTGCTGCATGTGCTGTAATGTCTTATCTGCGAGGAAGGTGCATTTCCACTGAGTAGCTGGGTCCTTGGAAATGCCAGATTCAGATGAAATTAATAATGCCAGAGATACCTGGTACCTTGAATATAAATACACCTTTTCATTTATTAAGAAACATAAATAGAAGCACTTTAGCATGTTAATAATGAGTTTTTAAAAGCAGAGCTTTTTATATTTTAAGAGCGTCAAATTGTGTTAAAATTAAAAATAAACTATATGCAATGTGCAACTGAATCTTACAAATATTGTGATATCTTACCAATTATTAATCTCATGCCAGATCCATATAATCATACTTAACTTAAAATGGGAAGATACCACAAAACTTGTCGCAGCTTCTTAGCTGGTGTCATAAATATTCTTCTGTAATCCATACAAGAAGTCTTTCATTACCTCTTCCCCGAGGGCATATTCTTCAATTTTCATCTTTATAGCACAATGATAAATTAGACCTTAATGCTGCTGTGCCGTAAAGCAACCACAGGGCTTTTATAAGCAACTATCCAGATGTTAAAAAATATAAAAAGCAGTCACAGTAGTGTGCACTGCAACACATTCTTTTGTCCCAGAAGTTTGAAATTGCTTGACCCTTCTTCTACTAAATCACTGGAAAAATAAATTAAAAAAAAAAAAAAGTAGGTTTTGACTTTTTTTCCTTGCATTATATTGCTTGTTTTCTCTTCCAAACAGACTAATGAAATATTTTTTTTATATCTACTATGATTTATCAGCCTACATAATCGTGGTTTCTCAAGTTGTCTCTGTGGAAATGATCAGTGTGTTAGGCTCTAAGGTTCTGTGTAATTTTATATATTCCAAGGATATAGAACAGGTGTTTCTTTTTTTTTTTTTTTTTTTTTTTTTTTTTTTTTTTTTAAGAGAGATTAGTGAGTAACTGTTACTGTGCTATAATCTAGGAGACAAAGCACTTGAATGGAGTTATATTTTAACCCAAGTAGGCAAAGGATCAATCCAAACTATAGTGATGCTAATAATAACAATGATAGTCAATACTGGAGGAAGAAAAATAAATAAGAAGATATTTTCTACTGCTTCTATGCATCTGAAACATTCTATACTTACCTATATGTAAAAAGGTAGACCAAATTTAGCCATTTTTTGTCAGGGACTAATTAATTTTATTAGAGAGTAAGTAAATTCATCTGTGAATGTTTGAGAATCTAATGACTTCCAGAGATTCAGAATGAATTCAGCAATAAAAGCTAATTAGAAGGGAAATGGATGCCTAAAATATCCCTGGTGTGCATAAAGAAAGAGTATAAAGACCATTAATTGAAATTAAAATTTAACAGTAGCCTAATGCCGCATGACATAAAATTCCATCTGTTGTGCAGAGCCACTAAACAAAGATACATGGGGAATCGTGCGTGGTGTCTCAGCTCTGCAGCAAGTCAATGAATGTATTTTAATGTCAAACCACTCCAAACAATGAGAAGTCTGATGCTCAGAAGAGTCAGTTTGGGGTGTGATGATTCCTGTAATTGCTAAATTAGAGAGGAAAAAAAAAAGTGATGCTATATTATAGAGACTCTAATTAATGTACTAATTCTCTATTTTTTTTTTTTTTTCCTTTTGCTTTCCATTTTCTTTTTTAATCTTCATGAATTTGGAACAATCACCCGCGGAGTTCAGTACGTACAGGCAACAAAATCCACATCCAAACAGTTTCTTAGGTGTGCCTGTGTGGTGCAGGCATCCATGCATTTTGCAGACTTCAAGTGGAATTGAAAAGTAGAAGCAAAGCCAGTGCCCCTCTTTCATAATCTCAGCTGAAACGTTGCAAAAGTTTCCATAGAACACATAAGGAAATAAAAGGCAGCACTGAGTAATTTAACCTAAAATATCTGTTGTTTTGTATTACTCTCAAAATGGATATCATTTATTTATTTATCTTTTTAACACTGGTTAACAGTGAGTGTTGAAACCAGTTCCGTAAACGTCTGTGGCATGAATCCCATTGTAAGGATCCTCAAGATGGGGGCTGATGTTTGGTGAAAGGCAATTAAATGCTTCTTGCATTTCAATCTTAGAGAAAGGCAGTTAAAATAATTCTGTTACAATGATCAGAGACATACAATCAAAAAGGACCTTGTTCCTTTAACAAACATTAGTTTATTTTAAAAGGATTCATAATTGTTGAGAAATTTCCAACACAGCGATTGTACATTCTTAAGTGTTAGACTGGAACAAGAGCTTGGAATCCAGCAAAGCAATTGTATAATTCTTATCACAACATGACCGTGGACTGTGATTGTTACCCAAGGCTAACTGCATGCTGAATAGGCCATAATGTCAAATTAGATGCTATTTGAGATTCATAGAGCACATTTTCTGAGTGTCTACATGTGCATTAGTAATTCAGGACCTCCATTCTGGGAAATCTCTCAACACACAGTTAATGGCTGCCACAGAACACAGAGTAAGAAAAAATAATGTGCTGCACGGAGGAGAATTGCTGTGGTGTTGTGCAGGCTGAAAGAGCAAAAGCCTTCTAGAGAAAGAAGCCCTCTAAACAGATATGAATGCAAAAATCCGACACGATTAGAGAATTCTAAAGACAAACAGAAAGGGGGAAGAACTTGAACCACTAAGTCAAAGATAAAAACAAATCATCAACAACATGTATCAGATTTAGGTATCTTTTTTAGTTGAAGCTAATTAAACACTGGCTGAAGCAACCAAACTGATGGGGTTGACTTGTGTTTTTCAGTCTTAATACCAAGATTCACTGTGTTTCTGGTCAATCCTTTCAGCTGTGAGGAACATGCAAAACTTAAACTTCAGGCTGCTAACAAAAATACATTTTATATTTTGGATGTAAAATTGAAAATTTGATAAGAAAGATTTCTCCTAAAACTTGCTAAGACCTCAGCACTTGAGCCCAGGTCTTTCAACAAGCATTCTTTTAAGACCAATTCTCCAGATGGGGAGATGTTCCCACTACTTTGTGCAATTTTGTCATGGTAGCCCTTAGACTTGACATTTCCTTCCTTCCTTCCTTCCTTCCTTCCTTCCTTCCTTCCTTCCTTCCTTCCTTCCTCCCTCCCTCCCTCCTTTTCCTTTCCTTTCCTTCCTTTCTTCCTTCCCCCTCATTTTTACTACTTTGACATTGTAATTGTCATATTACTTGTGTAAGTCTCAAAACATTCTTTTGGGATGAAAGAGATAACCGACTGAATATGCATTAGTACTAGTAAATTATTTTCCTATCCATGCTACATTTACTGACTTTTAAAATTGTGGTTAGATGATTCAACACCTCTATATGTCACTGTGCTGGTCCAAACAACTTTAATTCCTTTCACAATAATAATGTTTACTTAAAATTAATTGTGTAGAGTATATACATATAATGTTGTCCATTACAGAGATATTTGACAGTTCTATCTGCAAATCTCCCTTTTTTGAGCCAAGATGTAGTGGTTATTGACATAATATTTACAAACATATGGTAAATCATATAGAATGCATTGCAGTAGTGCAAGATACTTGGGCGAAGTATTGAGAAAGCCATATGTACACCAAGTGAAATAATGAGAGGTGTTAAAGGCAGACCGCTAACTAAAAACCCTGATATCTGCAGTATTGTTATCACTCTTGTCCTTTTTTAAATGTTTTTGTTTTGTTTTAATAATGGAAACAGTGGCAAAATGCAAACTGGCTGTTCCTTGTGGTTCAGCTTTCAGAATGACAGACACTTCTCTATCATAGGCCTTTAAAAATGATTCTCAGCATCGTGAATAACAAATTATGCTTTGCAAAATTTTCATGTTTCCTGAAGTGTCAAAAATGCACTGTGTTTTCCATCTTCAGTTTAATGAAAAAAGTATCTCACCTTGTACGATGGTTTCATCCACTGCAGTCTTGTTCTGATACTGTTTATGCTTCATGAGTTTATGGCATCATTCATTGCTGCAGAAAGTGATTCCTGCATAAACCATAAAAAGCATTCAGTTGGTCATTAAAACTTTACTCCCTAAAAATCTAACGCCCAGAGCTGCATTTATTTCATTGCCCCAGATGATAAGATAAACTATCCTCTCATAAAGAGTGTGGACGATTTTCAAATGGAGGGGATGATTTACACGACGGATGGCAGAGGCCAAACTTCTCAGAAACAAGAGCAAGCTTAGAGGTTTGGGCTGCCAGGAACCAAGACACAACATTCTTGTTTCACAGTTTATCTTCTGAACTTTTATTAGGTGCTCTATACCCAATGTTTATCTGTCGTATGTGGAAGGATGGCAGCAGTCCAGCTTTAACATCATGCCTAAACTTCCAGTATTCAGCAGAGCACCCCATTAACATTTCAATTCCTTTTTCTAACAAAGCAGAACACATCATTTTCAAATTTAATTTTTTATCTTTTTCACATACATTGGCTTGATGGCAGCACAATATCATCTGCAACTGTAAAATGAAAACAAGATTTTACTTTTTTTTTTCCCCACCCAGAAAAAGCCAGGCTGTTTGGCAGGTTTATTCCCAACAGAACATCCCTATTTTATTTTATTTTATTTTTTCTAGTTAAATATATAGCTAAATTTAGCATTCTACTAAAGAGATTAAGATTTGATGCCCACGCTTCAAGGCAGCTGAGAGACCCACGGTCTAATATTTTTTAATGTTATTTCCTGAAGCAACTGTGAATGCTCTTCCAGGAATCAATTTTTGGGGATATACAGTCTACTCATTTTCATTGCAACCCATTCCAGCCATTAAGCAGCATAATTTCAGCTACCATGGAAATGCTGATTAAATCTACAGGCTTTACTTTGCCTTTTTAGCTACGCCTTGACAACTAATTGCTGGTTTGGTTCAGCTTCAGAGGGTCATTGAATTTTCAGAGCAGAAATGCAGTGAGACTGCGTTCCAGAAAGGCGCGGATCTTTCTCACCCATCCTCCTTGCTTGCTAAACGGTACATCAATATTCACAGCTCCTTTTTCATCCTCACCACCTGTGGTTCCAAAGTACCAACAGGATCACATCTAGATCCTCATTGCGCAGGTTAGAACTCACCTCTCTCACCAGCCGTTGCCTGCTGAAGGGCTTCAGGCTACCCCATCCGACAAGGTTCTCTGTTAAAATGGCTGTCCGGTGGCAATGTACTCCCCTGGCCTGCGTGTCGTGCCCGGGTGCACGCGCGCTATGAGAGCAGACGCAGCAGCTGATGTGAGGACAAGCTGAGATCCGCACCCTAGCCAGCTCCCAGCTGGTTCCACGGGGCCTATCAGCCCCACGTGCGGTACATCGGTGCAATCCTGCCTCGGGGCTGAATGCCTCAAATAGAGGGCGAGGAGAAATGCACGAGGTTGGAGCACTGAGGTAACAGAAAGCAGTGCAGGTGCTGCGAGTTGTAGCAGTAGGAAGCGGGGCTGTGCCTGAGGAAGGGTCTCGTGCTCTAAGGGCGGGTATCACGGGGGAGCTGCGGCGCGAGACGGAGGCGCGTGGCTGCAGCGGACGGCCGTGACGAGAGCGGAGCGGAGGAGAGGTACGGCCGCGTGCTGAGCCCGCCCGGAGCTCTGCGCGGTGCTGGGGCTGGGATGTCGAAAAGGGAAGGGTGGAATTTACTTTGCCTACGAAGGTAATTCCTGAGGAAGCGCTCGGTTCATACTTCACCCCGCTTTTTTTCTTTTTTTTTTTTTTTTTAAAATCTTTTTCTAACCTTATTTTGTCGCTTGCTGAGGAAAGGTGGGTGAGCGGCTGTGTACGAGGTGGGGGCTTTTTTTCCCCGCTGCTCTGCCGGCCTTTCCCGCAGGCGGGGTCAGCATCCAGAATGTTCTGCATTGGGGGAAGGAGGGGGGGGGGGGGGGGGGGGGGGGGGAGGTGGCAGCACTTGCTGGAAAGCTGCACTATGTCAAGTGTTCTTTTCGATAATCATGTTTCTTTTGTAGAGCTGTTATGTTTTGTCTGTGCTTTGCAACAGGTGTTCTTCTTGGGAGGGAAGTTTATATCTTTTATCTCATGCCTTCTGTCACGAATCTTCCTCTTGAGTTGGAGAAACAGTATTCTGTATTATATTATTCTGTATATGTCAGTATTTTTAAGTTGTTACCTGAGAGTTCTTGGGTTCCCTCAGTGTTATTGTTTGACTGTGTGCAGGTGGGATGCAAAGCTGAGTAACAACTTTTCTCTTGAGGTGAGGGTGGAATATCTTAACCATGGCTCAGGAAACACTTCTACTTTGCTGTATCTTTTCCTCTTGAAAGCATGTAACATTCAGCTCTGTAGCAGTTTTATCCGGGACTTCATGTTTCTTGGAACTTATTCTTGGACCAGGTTATTATCTCAGAAGTGTGCCATATACTTATTGTTATATATGTATGTAGAAAGATGTGAGGTACGGTAGGGGTCTTTTTTTGCTTTAAATGGTTTCCTGAACAAGTTTGTTGGCCTCTTGAGTGGATTCATTCTCAAACAGTGTCCGTTGTTGCTCTGATTGCTTGGGTATACGTGAAAAAAAATTCAGATTATCTCCAAGACACTTCTATTGGCCAGCAGGGGAGTGCCAAGGGCTTAAAAATACTCAGGAATGTGTCAGGAGACTGGAACTACAGGTCAAATGCTTGGTTAGGTTCAGTCCTCCTGTGCTGGAGCCAAAACGCGTGAGGTCCTCAAACACAGCAGCTATTCTGCCTTTCTCAGTATCGTTTCTGTATCTATTTCTTCCTGGTGCTGTAGGTGGTTTTGCACTGTATTTAGAGTTGCCTCAGTCTTGTGTTTAATCTTTTGTGCACTAGATATGCGACATACAAAAATGGTTGGCATTTTTATATTGCTCTCTACTGTTACTCTAAAACAGTGAACAAGCGTGAGTTAAGCCTCAGATCTATTGAAGATGAAAAGTAACAAAGTTTAAGATGCTCATTCTAAGGCTGTATGAAATTGGTGGATGATCAGAGTGAGTAATGTAGCAATACTGTCTCCAATCGAAGCATCCTTCTTTTAAAAGCAAAATGGGAAGCCTACCTACATCTCCCACGATGACTTAGGCAGTTTACAATACCAAAATGTTACTGCTGTCATTATTTCTGAGTACTTGTGGTGAGGGCTGGTTCAGGAGAACAGGGTTCAGCCCTGACAGGGAATAAAAAATCAGTTGTAGCCAGACTCAACAGAAAGTGAGTAGAAGTAAGTACATTCACGGCCTTACAAATGATATCTGATGGATATAAAGCAACAGCTACTTAGCCTTCAGCAACACTTCAAAACCCTGGGTCATGGCGTGGTCATGTTATTTGCATTGTTAGGTAATCTTAAGTACTGTGTACAACACTCTTCCATTTAACACCCATTCATTTTTTGAAATAGAACCTGCATATTACAGTAAAGTTGAAAGGCATTTTGTCTGTTCTGAATCATGCAAATAATACCCTTTAGTACTGAGAGGAATTAAGCACATGTATTGAGAAGAGAGAGAGTATGTCCTGAAGTCTCATCTGTCTAGCAGCTTTCCCAGTAATTAATTAGTTTATTTGGGTTGATTTTTTTTTTTTTTTTTTTTTTGGTCAGTAGGTATAATGAGAACTGATACTGTAGAGTACAGTGCAGCAAAAATGAATCTTATTTCTTCAAAAGTACTTTGTTCTGCATTTATAAAAGCCTTGTAGAACTTGAAGCTGCACTATGTAATAGAACTTTTCCTTAAGCCAGTGCATTGATGGATGAGCAAGCACCACTTCTTTTGCACTTATGAACTCCAGTCAGAAATTTAATTTGTAAAACGCAACCTGGAAAATACTGTGTAAGTGTTGGTAGCTGTCTAAGATAACTCTTTAAAGGAGATGATAGGTATGTTTAGATCAAGGAGAAGAATTCAGATGGTGAGGAAGATTAGATTGCAAATGGTGATATAGGTGCGTTTATAAGTACTAATGTAAGAAATATAGGTGCTGCAGGCTGTTAGTGCCTGACTACTGAATTATATTTCCATATACATTTGGTTTATAATTAACCTAAATGCCAATTTATGCTTTCTGTTAGGCTGTGACAGTTGTGCTGTTTCTCTGAGGAAGGTAATCTGCTTTAGAATGACCACAACATGAGACAGCTGAAATGCTTTTCTAGGTGGTGTCACAACATTTACACATTCTTTATTCATACCAGGTACTTTTTCTTATGTTGTTTTAAAGAGTTTGTGTTGATATTCACCTGTAGGTGGAAAGGGATGAGCTGAAGTAGGTTTTCATTTTGTTTCCTTGGGGAGGTAAATTGAATATTTATTAGTGTAGTTTTCCTGACCACCTCAGATGCAGATACACGGTCATTTGTTTTATGGAAGGCTTTTTATGCATATTTTAGAAACTTGGTTTATGTTAATTTACAGAATGTTCATAAACTACTATTGCTATTTCCTATCTGAGCTAAACAGTTCCAAATACTTGTTGCAGTTAGGAAGTAGGCCTTGACAGCTCCATTGCCCGTACTTTATTTTCCATAGTTGATCTTTTTTTTCTTTTTTTGTTTTGGATATCAAAGCTAAAAGTTGGGCAGTGTGCTCTAGTCAAAAGTTGCAGTTCTATAGTAGAAGATTTCAGCTTTGTAAGGAGAGTATTTGGCTTTTCACAGCAGCGTAAAGTTTTTTACTCTTGTTCATCATTGATGCATAACTAAGCTCACATTGCTTTCAGTACAAGTACTAAGTACCTGATCCTCATCCTAGTTTGTGTAGCCAATTATTTCTGCTTAGGTGCAAAACCTTGTCTTTGCTCCTACTGAATAAACATAGTATGCTTTTCATCTGCTTTTTTGTCTCTGAGGTTTATTTGAATTCCTGCTTTGTCTTCCAGCTCATTTGCAGTCCCTACAAGCTTTGCTTATCTGTAGGTTTAACCCCTCTTTCAGGTTTTACAGTTCTATGCAGAAGACAAAGTTGTCAGTACCTATCTAAATCTTCAAATGGGATGGTTGGGAAATGTAGAACATAGTCAAATAGTGGACTTCTCATTGGGAACCCAAGTTGTGTAATCCTAGGTGATGTAGGTGTTAGGGACTACATTGGTTAATGGTGTTGAAAGAAGTAAAACACTGGTTTTGTAATGCATGTACTTGATCACAGGTTGAGCAACGGGTAAAGCAGGTTGAATTTTCTTTTGAATAAGAATGCACAGAAATATAACCAAAAATAGAGTTTGTATTATAAGCACACTGGTGAAAACCTGTGGTAAATCATTTTTAACATAAAATGGAACTAAGTACAGAAGCATTATAAATTTTCTGGTTGGGTTTCTATATTGTATGATGCATTGCTGCTGTTATGGCAAAGGGAATGCCTTAATTATTTGTTACTGTTCCCTGTTGGAAGTGATGATCTCAGTGCCCAAGGAATGTTACTAGAGCATCTCTGTTCTTTGGGTGTTGAGTCAGCTGTGCAAGCTGGAGTGGCCATCTGTGGGTACAAGGTTTGCAGCAGAATGACTGCTGCTTCCAGCAGGGGTATTTATTTTCATATTTAATAAGTAATGCAAATCAAAATTGGAGAACTGAATGTGTTTAATGTTCAGCTTCTGTATTTTGCAGCTCAGTGCTTAAAGCTGATTTCTAGCAGCCCAGGCCATGACACAACAGAAAGCCCTTAGAGTCCCTCTGAGTTATGTGATCAGTTTCTTGTGGGTTGAGTTAAAAACACTCAGTGGAGTATGCATGTGACAAATCAGGGAAAGACAAATACAGAAAATATCTAATAGGTTAAGATGAGCTGAACTATTGGCCGGAAATTCCATGCTGTGTAGCGACATCTTTATTATATGACTGTCCATAAAGTCACCATGAAAAGCAGTCTGCAGTGTTCCCGAGATGTCTGTTAGCAGTTAGTGTGCCTAGTGATCCTCCCTGCATTCCTGTGTAAAAGTGGTAAGAATGGGTTCTTCAACCATCAAGTTCAAATAAATTGTTGCTGGCAGTCATGTTCTTTAACCATCCTGAAACACAGTGAGAATGGTCATTAAATAGATGTTGTATTGTTTTAAATTTGTATCGTTTAGTCTAAATTGCTTTTGACATTTGTGTTTTTTTGGGGGGGGAAATGGGGAAGTCAGTGATACTCAGTTAGACATCCAGTTCCGTTCTATGCTCTTGAATGCTGCTGCCTTCAGGTAGTTTGGTAATGTTGTGAAAAGGTGAATTGTTATTTAGAGCTAGTTATGTCTGTGCATCAAGAATTACTGTGCTTTATGAATACTGTAAGGAAGGAACAGTGGAAGGAACCGTAATTATTCATGTGAATGCTAATAATATTTTTGCTACTGATGTAGTCTATGCGATTCTGGTGGCTCTTGAACTAGGTTCATTTCATTAACTAAACACTCCTGATGTACACTGGAAATAAATCAGGGCCACTCAACACATCCCAATTCTGAAGTGCGCATTCATTTTCTTTGTTAATCCATAACGCAAACAATGCTGACACCGGGACAGAAGTCTCACAAGTGTGGCAATATTTGAAAACTGAAGTGAAGAATTTTAGGCCTTAAAAGTCAAATATTCATTTTTAAATTGTATGTGATGAAGACAGGCATGAAATACTTGAAGTTGTCTAACTAGGTTGAAATCGATTCAATTACGCCATTCAACACATGGTAACTTGTCACAGTTGAATTCCTACAAGGAGATGTAATGCATATGGCAAGTGAGGTGTGGAGAAGATGGTTATCATGAACAATGCCGCATTTTACCTCTTTTTGTACGCACAGCATTGTTTAGACTAGTAGAATTTTGCAGAGGAAAATGAAAAAGCACTTAATGTAATGGCTTGCAGAATCTACAGGTATAAACAGCTGTAACTATCTTTTTCAAGTTCTTAGCAATGTCATTAAATGCAGTGGAAATGGTTTTAAGTTGTGCGAACTATTAGTGATGGTGCACAAATATATGACTAAAAGGCTCCTTGTTCTTATTCTCAGCTGTATGTATTGTAGGCTTCAGTAATGGTTGAGTTTCTTAGCAGTTCTAAATCAAAACCAAGCTGGAAGTCTTGGAGGAATTCTAACGAGTATGGGGAAAGATTCAGGCCTTTCATAAGGAGAACAAAGAGCAACAGCGCTATTATGGATGCTTGTGTGTTTTTGGTATTCTCTTGTTTTTGTTGTGTATCAAGATGACACTTGTGAACTGGAGAAAATCTTCAAAACATTTTCATAAAAAATTAGCGGGAAGTGTTAGCAGCAGATAGAAGATGAGGGGTTGTGCTTGAAAAAGAAGGGTAATACAGATGGTGTGTGGTGATACTTAACACTTAGCTGGAAGGAAGAACCGGTAGTAGGACTGCTTGTATTTTTGTTCAGTACCTGAAAGCAGTAGAAAACAATCATTTTGAGTCATGTTCAACCATCAGCAAGAAAGAACTTTCACTACTTGAAAATTTGTAGTAATCATTGCGAGTGTGTTTTCTTGTGCCTGTCTTATTGTAAAATAATTGTTCTGTAATATAGAATATAAATAACTTGGGATGAGTTCACTTGATTTTACTTCATAAGGGCTTTTGACTGCTTGGTATGCTTCTAAATACTCTACTACCTGTCATGGTTTCATATTTTTTGGTTTTTGGTGTTCCACATCATAACATCATGTGGGGCAGTAGGAGTTTAACTGTTAATGCCCTGCTAGTCAGGGAACTGGGCTGAACCAGCCCATGAATTGTTGACACTGCCTTAATAAGATGATCTTATTGTGCCTGCAGTTCAATTGTGAATAGCTGTTGGTCACCCAACCCATTAGCTAAGGCAAAACACAGCAATTCAGCTTGACGTACTTAAATTAAACAGACTCAGAATTCTCATTATCAGGCTATAGCATTAGGATACATCAACTAAGCTTCTGAAGCTTCTGTGTTATGAATGTTATGTGCTGATTCTTTTGACAATACATAATGATCCTCATCATTGTCAAGCCTGTCAATAGCATAATCTGATCAGTTCATTAAGACCAGAGAGATCTGAATGCACTGACAATGGCATTGTTTACGCTCTGAATGTCAGAGACAGAATTCATTTCTGGTGTGGTTCCTTAAACTTCAATGTGGTAGCTCCACGAATACTTTCAACCTAAGCAAAGCGAGTTATTTCTCCCAAGAGGAATGCTGAAATGCTACCCTGGTGCTTCTGTTTTTGTAATTACATCCTTGATTGAGGTTTATGTTACAGGAGATTTTTAGAGACTGAGTTGTGCATGCAATTTTATTATTTTGTGTTGCTTTTAAGTACAAATAAGGAAAATGTTGATCTATGCAGCCTGATGGAGTTGAACCTATGAATGTGTCAATATGACTTGACCTTGATATATTTTCTGGAGATACATATGTGACAAAATGATATAAAGTCTGAAGGTGTACTTTGAACCTAGAGAACATGACTAGAGTCTTATTAATTTTTTTGTATTCCTGCTTTTAGTAATGAAATGGTGAGATATTCAGAAAAGCTATATTGGCCAAGTCAGCCTAACACTTTGAAGGATGCAATCCTGTTTGGGACTAATCAGAGCAGTGAAATTCGGTTCCTGATCTTAATTTCTGCTTAGAGAATGGGTTTTCTCAGCTGATGAGCTTGACTACTGCTGTGCTAGCTTATGTAACCATATTTCTGTTATTTCGTCTTTTCCTACCTTGAGCTATAGTTGTGATTTTAAGACACGTGTGTTGGCAAAGATGTATGTAAGGCTTCAGACTAGGACAGCATTTTCATTCCTTGTGCTCGTAGTTGTTTTACCAAGTTCATTTGTCAGCTTTTTCCAAGGCTACTCTGTAGTTCTTTTGCCTGAGGTGGCAGTAATAAACTTTTGCTTTCTTTGATAACATGCAACACTTGACTACAAGTGTTTACTTGGGTAAACACCTTGTATTATTTTAGGGGAAATTAGTGGCCATTAATAAGATGTAAATGAAATGTGAGTGAGTGGAGTAATCCTGAGCCTGGGGTATTAAATATTGCAATACAGCATATGGAATTTCAGTTATTGCATTTCTGTGTTGTGGGAGTTCTTAGTACAGAAAAAGGATCACGTAACTTCAGCAGCTTTATCTGTCCTAAAAGATTAATGAGAGTTAGTCTGATTTCTCTGGAAAGCATGATTTATTTTTCTTTTTCACGCTTTATGGAAGATGATCTTTAACTTGTCCCTATATTTCTCCAAAAACATAAGGCATATGGAGCTCTGCTGGTTTCTGTGCCAGTGTAGAGAAATGGAAAACATTGGAAGTTGGTGGTTCTTGATAGTGGATTTTGTTTTAGCATTTCTGCCAGGTACAATGCAAGTCCTGGGCTACTTGATTCCATACTACGTTTAGTTAAAATTGACCATATGATTGCTGAAGCCATGCTCGTGGTAGCTCCTTTTTCACTGTGATTAGAAATAGTTCAGAGGACTTGGAAATGGTACATTTCAGAGCAATAACTACATGTGTGACAATGTGTTTGTTTGTATCAATAAGCAACTTCCTACACAAATCACTAAATTTGTGACTTAGTTAAGTTGCTTAACCAAGTCAGTTAACTCCTCCTATGTACTACCATAAAATCTTACTACTACTCTACTACTGAAGTCATCTGGGCCAGACCGCGTTTGACACTTACAGAAATGTAAAATCATATTGGTTACATGTGAGAACCTAAAGCAATTAATTCATAGTGCTTCTGCTCTCTTACTATCAGTTATTTCTGGAGGAGTTAGTAATGACAAGTACTTAATCCTTAACCTCAAAGAACAAAAATTTCAATGACTTAAACACACTGAAAAAAATGAAACAAGCAAGCAAGTGAACTGAAAAACTCTCAACAGCCATTACCATACTTGCTAGAAATCTGCAGACTTCTTTTGAGATCTTTGCTTTCTCAGTATGTACAACTTAGTTTTTGGTATTGTATATCATCTGTGTATTCTGTCTCATTACACAGACTGAGGAATCAAAGCACGGTCAATCCATTTCCGTGTTACAAGAACTGATGTTCTTTGACAATTTTTGTGGAAAGCATGAATTGTGGAAGAATGATACGAGCAATAGGTATTCCAAAATGGACTAGTTATGGTATCCCTACCATCAATTTTTTCATCAGCTTGTTGTTTACATTGCAATCCTAGATCTTACCAGGTAACTGCTTATGGTATACATTTATAAATGGAATTCACAGGGCACATGTATAAGGTACATACAGAAAGACTGGAGTTAGATGTAGATTTTTCACTGGTCACAGATGATCATGGAATACCTTTGGAACAGTGTTTAACTTGGGGCTACCACACTTCTAAGTTGGCCACAAGTAGTTCTCTTCTATGACACAGTAATGTATTAAAATGTACATATCTACAGTTATTTTTCTGTTCCGTGTGAAAGAGGCACAGCTGGAATGCTGGCCACGGTTGCCACAGTTGCAATAGAGCATGTGATAGAAATAGTTTTAGCAAAGCAAAGAAATAAATAGTTCAGACGACTGAGGTTTTTGAAATGAGGGTGGATGGGTATGGGTCCTCTTTTTTTTTTGCTATTTTTTTTTCCCTTTGGGCAAAGTCACAGCAGGCTTTGCCCTAGACATTATGACTACTGATCGCAAGCAAGGAATGTTAAAACAGAAAACCCTCAAGTGTTTCTTACCGTCATACCAGCTTGAAGATAGTGATAAAGCTTCTTACTTTGAATGGAAGTCATTTGATGGGAGAGAGTTGCTTGCTTTCATACTCTAGCCACAGTCACATAATGTATTCAAAATCAGCTGTCTAGCTTCTCCCAGAGTGTAGAAATTAGACATGCCCTTTATTTTTTTCTTTTAAAACTGCATTCAAAATCAGTATGAACACTAATAAAGTAACTTAAACTTCCCTATTATGTAATGTTGTCTTTTCAGCAATTGCTTTGTTCCTTGTGAGTGTATCTTAGACGTAGTAGTATGTTAAAAGCCTTTTAAAAACACTGTATGAGGTTTATCCAGCGCAATATGCTAGGTGAATTCATATTTAATTTGGATAATGCCTAGAGCACGTTATGAAAAAATCTTTCATAAAAGATACGATAGAAAAAGTCACCTATTGCTCATTTACAATATGTTTGCCATTGTAGGCTTCATGTTTAGGTCATAATAAATTGCAAGGAAAATAATGACTCAAGTATCAGTAATCACAGTACTTGTTCAGCACCAAATGAAATGCTACTTAAATAGAAAAGTCTTAAATGGGGTAAGAGTTGGAAGTTACAATTATGCTGAAAAGCTAACTATGAATGATCAAATTATCATCTTTTCATATAGCCTCTGAATGAGTTTTTACTTATCTGCTAGACAAAGATCCCAAGTATATAGCAAATGGGAGGGATTGTGTATCTTTGTAAAATTATAGAAGTATTTAGATTGGAGGGGATATCTCAGGGTGATCTGGTCCATCTTGCACAACTATTTGTGTATGTACATATGTGCACAGAGTCTCAACAACAGATTTCATTTAGGAAAACCAAATTTAAGGACAAAGTCTTCATTTTATTTCTTAAGTAGTGTTCCTCAGTTTTAGAATTTGCAAGATAGTGCTTAACAAATGACAGATTATATGTTGCCTTTGGCTGGCTTTTATACTATGTAATGTGTTGACAACAGCAAATTTGCACTGCTTCTGGAGGGAAGTTAATCCCAGCTGCTGAGTCTTACAGCAGTGTTAGGATGCTTTTAATAGCCTTATCTCTCCTTGAAACAGCCTAAGTCATGAGAAATATTTTAGCCAAATGCTGTAAGTTGTGTGTTCTGGATAGTGCTGTAAGTGGTTTGTGCTCGGTTACACCACTGGAGTCTGCCGAAGTTCTGGAGGATAAATAAATGAGGGTAAATATTTGGCCTGCTGGCTTCATGTTTTCAGCAAAGATGAACATGCATTTAACTTCAATCTAAGTATTGATCTCCTTTCTGTTTCGATCATTATCTAGTTCTTGACTCAATCTCAATAGATATCCGAAGAAATATTAACACAATTATTAAAACAATGAATTACTAAAACAAACAGTATTAACTGACATTGGTAGGAATCATGTGTGGGGAGAAAATAGGCTTCTAAGAACTTTCTGTTGATGACTAACTGTGAGTTCTAAAACCAGCAATTCTCTTGTTGATAGTAGCATGTCTACTCTTGGAGTGATATTTAAACCATTCTAGAATTTTTCGTATTCTCCTTACAAGTTATTCTACATTTGACCTTTTTGTGTGTATTCTAATATAGACTTCCTGGGAACAGGGAAGAGCGAGTTGTTGGTAGCTACTCTCATTCTCCTCTTTGAGACCTCGAATTCATGAGTTGCCAGCAGAGTAGTGAGTTTCCCTTATTTTTCTTGGGATATGTTTACTGAATGTAGGAAAGAAGCCTACACCATGCAGGAGCTGGGCACACAGACTTTGTGAGCTTGTGCTGGGCTGTCTGCACTTTCTGTGGTTCAATCTTCATTTCCAAGAGACCTTCTGGAAGATAGATCTGCCTGACTGTCTCTTGCCAGCATTTATCTTCTCTTTTTACTGTTAGAGGTGGATTTTTTCTTATATGTTCAGCAGAAGTTGTGGGGAAGAATGAATGACCTCAAATACAGCCTATTAATAAAGCCACACTTATCTTCATTACTGTAATGGATATTAAATAGGGTTTTAAAAAAGTCATAAGAATAATAATATTGGTGACTGAATACTAAAGATGTGTTGTATCTTTTAATTCAGTATCTTTAAGAATTCTTTCTCATTACACGGAAATTGTGTTGTTTTCTGGATTTACATTTAAAGAAAAAGTAATGCAGTTTTCCTTTCATACCTCTTCAGCCTGTCTACAGAGGAGGAAACAAACTTTCAAGTTTAATCTTAGAAGCAGAATGTTAAAATGTAATTATGGAGCTTAAGTTGAGAAAGAAATACTGAATGAATATTGAAAACAAACTACTCTGGAAACTTCAACTAAATTTATGTATCAAAATATGAAGCAGTGTTTTACTGATTTTCTTTTACTAGGCTAAATCCATTGGCTACGTTATTTGTTTTCAAGTAATTGTCGCTTAATGAACTCCAAAGCAATTAACCTGTAACTTCAGACACTAATTCACTAAATCCTTTCTGATCTCCCTTTACATTAAGCCCTTATTGCTAGCTTGAGGAGATCAGCTATCTATTAGAATGTTTAATGTTTCCTGGTAAACTGTTAAAATCAGCTTCAGAAATTCATTGTTTCAGGATAAATTTATCTGAGTTTCTGAAAATACCTAAGAGAAGTCCCTTGCCCAGTGATGGTTATCAATGTAAGGAAGGAATACAAATCTGTCTCTTGTACTTAGTAGTTTTCATAAGTTATCAAAAAGGCTTGAGTTTGGTAGGGACATTTTGAAGTGATCTGATCAGGGCAGGGACAGCCAGACTAGGTTGCTCAGATGAAACTTGACTATCTTCAAGGATGGACAATATACAAAGTCTTTATCAACCTATTTTGCCATGTTCACAGCCAACAGTATTTAAAAAAATAAAATAAATGGGTCACTTCTAGTGTGTCAGTGTACTCCTGCTGCTATTTATGCGTGTTGAGATTTCACTTGGGCCATTTCTCTGTGCTTTGAATTCTAGCTTTCTCAACCTTGCCCTGAATATTAGATATGGGTAGTATGCTTGCTAGCTGCCCGTCAGCCATTACCTACTATTTAATATGGTATTTAAAAGAAACCAGACTTGGCATTTTATTAAAGAGAAGTTGAAAGGAGGGAATTTTTTTGTGTGGCTTTGCCTTATCTTTCAAATGGTATTTGGGACTTCATACAAGCAGCGGTGATGCCTGCTTACTATAGAACACACACAAACCTGGATTTCAAATGACATTCTAGATAAAAATAATAAAAACCTTCTGATGTGATAAAAATGCCTATTCTTTAAATACAGATATCCTTTCTGAAAGCTAGATGATAAAAGTTTTAAGATAAGATTCTGTCACTTCTGTTTGCTTAACTAACCAGTCAGACTTCAGTGCTACTGTTCCTAAACACAGGGCAACACAGTGAGGGCATTTCTGATACAATGTGGATGACTGTAATGGTTCTGAAGCAAGTCTCTGCATCACCCCCAGTACTGTGCACAAGTTCACAGTACAAAGTGCTCTGAGCACGACCTGGCTTGCTTTCAGCTGAAACAGAACTGGAAAACGAGGTGGGCAGCATTTAGTAATGCTCCAGCTCTAACAGGGTATACAGTTCACAGGTGTAGATGAGAAATAACAAATTTCAGTTGCTTTTTTAATTAACACGAGTAATGTAACCTGAGACGCATTTCAAGTGATGTCAAGTGTAACACCAAGTGTGTTGCTCCTCAGGTGCTCCCTGGTTCATGCCATGACCAGCCAGAGGCTGAGCCAGGGAGCTTCTTGCTGAGTTTGAGGCTGGTCCCCCACTACTTTTGCATGGCTAGCTCATGCGAGGTCTAAGAGTGGAAGCAAGTACTCCTTATTTTGCTCTAAATAAAGGAGGAATTACAGCTTTGCAAAATCCAGGGAATAACTGCTAGTAATTTATTTCTTTTAAATAGTGTTTTAATCTTAGATCTACTGCGCTGTATTTTATTTGGACTTTGGTATCTCTACAGAAATTCCATGACCTTGAGTAAATGCTTGTATTAAATGTGTTACTTTTCCTTTAGGTAGATCAATTCAAAACTGAAGTATTTAAATTGTCTTCAGACAGCAATTAGTCATAGACTGTCAACAAGTAAAAACAAGATAGTAATTATTAACTCACAGGGTATGTTGCAGTTCATAACCAGATATAGATGTACTTGATTTTATAATTTCATAGAAATGTTCAAGTAAATTACAGCCTTGTAGTAATTTAATGGCAGTTGTATCTTTAAAATCATCTTCGTTGCTAGTTAATATTGGCATAATATTTTCTTGTGAAATTGGTTCTTTCTAATCAAATGTAGTACATAGTAAGGGGAAGAAGTTTGCTACTAAATTAATAATACACAGTGGAAGTTGGTGAAGGGTGTTTTTTTTTTTAAGAAGGTGAAAAACACTCTCTGGACCCATTTTTAATCCCAAGCATTTGTGAGCTACATACTAGTCATCTTTTGACATTTATTTCTGATGCTGAATAAATACACTGTTATAATCGGCTTTTTTATCTTAGCTATTGGTGTCACAGGTACTGAATGTTCTATGCTATGCATTACAAGCAGATGGTATGAGCACAGCAAGAGGAAGTGGGATGAGAATCCTGTTCAGTGGGCTGGGATGCTATAGAAGACTGGTGACGGGTTTATATTTTCTAGGACTGCCTCAAGTCACTTGACAACTTCATTGTTTGCTTAAGTCTCTACTTAGAAGTTCCTGTTTGGTCATTTCTTCCTCTGTTAAATTACTTTGAGGTACATAGAAAATAAGTACGTTTCTGGTGGCTGCAGGGGGAGGTTATATAAGATGGAGCTAGAAGAGCAAGAGGCTAAAAAAGGTACCAAATGCATTGCTTCCACTAGCAGTATCTCAGGCGCTGCTAGTTTTGTGGGCTAATTTAGACTAAAAGGAAACACTGCAGCATTTGATAAACTTTCACTTAAGTTGAAAGTTCTCTTGACCAGTTTGCTATATCAAGTCATGCGCACTACCTATTCTACTCTGAAGAGTTCTCCCATTAAGTTTGATACTGGTGGGCTGTTACTGTGCTCTGACATACCTCACTGTTTTCTGTCTGAAGTACCACATAATTCATGCAGCAGGTAAGAGAAGAGTAAGGGCAAGTCCACCAATTTTGAATATGCTGTTCACAGGCAGCCAGGATGCCTCAGATAATTTATTTTCTTCAATCATCTCAGCTTCTCCAGAGTACTTCCTTCACTGTGTGCTTCTCAGGGCTTAAGTCCTGTGCTGATGTTTTTAAATTACGGGTTATTATTATTCCTTTCTGCATGTGCTTCTTGTCAATCACTGACTGGTACAGGTTTATAGTTGCCAAACATTCTTTGACTTGGATTCTGCTTCTGTTGTCATTTGATCTCTTTCAACATTATGTCCCTGAAGTTTGAGAAGAAAATCTTTTCCATCTGACATTTTGTTCCTATGTTACCTTGAAGCAATTAAAAGTTGAAAAATACTCATTAATTAAGGAATGTAATATAAATGTTTTAAATACTTAATATTTCTGCCTGGTGTTCTTTTTTCCTTTAGCTCAATTCTGGTGGTGTTTGGGGTCTCCTAACTCAACTTACTTCTGTGGTTCGAAATTCTGCACTGCAATTTGCATCTGAAATCGGGGAACGTGGATTTCAGTCTGGCTTTCCAACAAACCAATTTGTGGCCTCCTTCTTGGACTGATGTGTACAACACAGATGTATTGGACAGTATATAATCCTTTCACCATTATAAAACCAGAGGCAATTAGGTAGGATGAAAGTCATCAAGTTCCTAGCTGCTGGTCTCAGTTATATTTATTTTACTCCCATTGCTGCCATTCTTAAGCTGATTCTCAATATCAAGTGCACTGGTAACTAAGAACGGAAAAGATGGGGGGAGGAAAATAATAATCTGGGAAGAAGCCAGTTGAATTAAATACACTGGCATGATTGTATCAGATAATGACTTAGATCTGTATAACCTGTGAGGGCTTAGAGATAATGAATTTGATGAACGTATCTGATAATTAATGTTAGCCTAGCCAGGAAAAATAAGTATTCAGCAATTTTCTCAGTTTCTAACACAGTGAAAGACCCATTGTATGGACACCACAAAAAAAAAATCTAAATAAATATTGTCCCATTCTCTTAAAAATGAAAGAGGGTAATATGCTGTGAAATGTGGAAACAACACAGCATTGAGGGAAGGAAAGAAAGAGACAGCAGATGCTGTTTTCCAGACTAAATCTTCTCTGATGCACTCCAGGGACTTCATTTAATCAAGCATCATTCTCACACTTCATCACGTATATTATTCAGAAATGATGAAAAATTCTGGCAATAAATTAGTCATTTATTTCAAATAAATGGTTT
>NW_024962267.1:13125446-13184736 GCF_019238085.1 Lagopus leucura
GGGGGGGGGGGAATGGGGGGAAGGACATACCTTCCTCTGTTATTTCTTTTTCGCTGTCTGAATATCAGATTGAATATTTTTCGAGTGCTAGGACCTAAGGGAGTTTCTGTAACAATTCTGTGATTTAAAAACAAACAAACGCTTTCTGATGTGTGTTTTAAAGTGATTTAGTTTAAGAAGGCCTCTCCACCAAAGTCATTTCCTTCTATTTCTTCATCTTGTTGGCTACTGGTTTTCCCTCCCCTTTGCCATCATCTGCTGCTTTTTACCTTTTGTGCTTAAAATTGTCTATTTTATAATAATGGTTCAGCATAGCTAGATGCTGCCTGGGTAAGTACATTCAATGATGTCTTGAGGAGCATTTGTACATAATGACACTCTTAGGGCAAGATATATCATTTGCACTAACTCAGGGTGGGATCTTAACTTGCATGATAAGGAGGCACCCATGAGTTTCTACTCAACTGTAGTAAAGTGTGAGACTAAGGCTTTCACAGCAAGTTCACATATTTGTAAATAGTGGCTCTTGCTTATTTTGGATGGAAGGATTTTAATTAGCTTAATATAACTTACACATCTTCTGTTCTTGGTGATAAATTGGACAGTCTTGTGGTGAACTACATTTATCTTGTACTGCTGACAGTACACACTGTAGTCTGCACACAGATCTACCCCTAAGCACATGGGGCCTTTGCTAAGTGTTATGTAGTGAAGAAGGGAAGGAAGCACTATACATGACAAATCAAGTTATCTTAAGATGTTAGAAGTGGAGGGTTAGAGAGGCTATAGAAAGATTAAATCTTGTGTGCATGTATATATTTTGTGTACACATCTTTTTCACTTAGGCATCAGAAAATTTATTTGACAAAAAGTTTCTAATGTTTACTGTTTAAGTAATGTTTAATGTTTAAGTAGGGATCACTGTCACTAATGTTCTCCTATCTTTTAGTTGAAATTTTCTTCATATTATAAGGAAAAAATAATTACTTAACTTTAGAGAGGGAAAAATGAAATGCAATTTCTATGTATTTTGTTTTAACAGAAGAAATGTGCCTCCACAGAAACTAAAACAGGAAAAATCATACTTAATTTTCAATTAAGTCTTTGCTTCTTAATGGATGTTAAATTACTGGATTCAAACTTAAGTCAAGCCACAGTCCTTAACTCCTGGACCTTTATTCTAGACTTCATGGGTGCTTTGCAGTCCATCTTCACTGTCACCCAAACATTCAGCTGTACTTGGGCTCCTAGCAATTTGTAAGACGCTGTGTATCTCATTAGTCTTGGTTGCCATCTTGCAGAAAGGCTGAAGTGGTGGGACGGCAGAACTTGGTGGTAGTTTTTGAGTCTATTCCCCATTAACAGTGACACGGTATAAGGCATATGGAAAATGCTTGTGAAGCTGCAGTACTGGTTGCTTTCAGAATGCTCAGCTGTTGTATGAACTCAGATCTATCTATTCCTGTAGAGTGCTGAAAGAGGACAGTGTTAGCAACTATTGAAACAGTTTCAGCTTCTATTTTATACGAGTATCTCTCAATTTTGATATGTTTTCTCATCATTTCATTCTGCCTGTCATCTGCTTTCAGAAGGTAAGAAAATTGCAGTTTGTTAAACATAACTAAATGCAGTGGTTTTCCTCAATACTGCATGAGCAAAAACTTAAGTACAGAATGATTAACTTCACATGCTGTAGTGTGACTGTTCACCATCAAGTGTGTTCAGTTCTTAGGAGATTGAAGTGGGTCTTATCAGTTTGAATGTTCATGGTTTCAGAACAGAAGTCTCTGGAGGGCCTTCACTGTAAGAATTCAGTTGGGAGTGCACTGCAAGACTGTGGGTAGACTCGGTATTACTAGCAGTTATCTGTGTGCTGTGAGTCACTGCAGTGATCTTAATGAATGAGAGGTTTGTGTAGGCGATGCAGTGTTTCATTGAACTAAATGATCACATTAAAAGGTAACAGTTAAACTCCTTGTTTAAATTGGTTCTGTGATACAAGTTCATTGGCAGTTGGAGACCTAGGCTTAGATAATACTAGCACCAGCATGTACAGTATGTGATGGGTACTTCATGTCTTTCTGTATCATATTTCTCCAGCAAGCATCTAGTATCTAATAAACAATATAGGGGAACCTGAGAGCTTTCCATCTTCTGGAGTTTTCATGCCTGCAATCCAAAGAGGTGAAAGGTAGCTTTTAAAAAATACTTTAGTGTTTCTAGGCTAAGAGTTACTTAATGCTCTTTGCAGACTTTGGAGATTCAAATCCTCATTTTCAAGCAGTAAGCCAATCACCAAGCCTCTTAAAAGGAGGCAGAGGAAGTATTCTCCAATACTGCTGTGAAACAGTCCCAGCTAGAAAGGACTCTCATGAAGAGGTTAAAAAAAAATCTTGGGAGGGAGCACTTTGACATGACCTACTGAATAAAGGCAGCATCAGAGTAGAAGACGTAGGTGTGCTCCAAACACTGCATGTTTATGTGCCCTTAAATAATTGCTGAGCGCAAAATTGATGCATAACCTTCGGGTTGAGTCCAACCCAAGATTCTCAAATCTGTTTTTTCACCTGTACAGAAGTTAGCATTTAACATCCAAACAGTACTGTCAAAAAACAGTGAAATATTTTAGATTCCAGCAGGTTAAAGCTCATTGCACCTTTGGATATTCTGAGTTTACTTCACTTTGGAAGATATTTGCGCTTTCTCAAAACAATTTACTTGGTCATATAAAGGAGAAAAAAGTTACACTGCAAGATGCTATATTCTGTGCCTGACCATACAGACAAAATTGTGATTATAAGACCTGCACAACTTGGAGGCTTTGTTTATTGGTGATGCAATGTTAGGCTTCCCTGAAGGCTTGTCATGTTCAACAGAAATATGACAAGACAAAAATGCATCACAACGTAAAAGAAAAAAGGAAATGAATATAAAAAGAGAGGCAAGGTTAGATTTGGGTGTAAATATGAACTAAGCAGTCACTTCAAAAAGCTATATCTTTGGCCATATCTACTAAAGCTAAACAGAACCTTTTTACACTGACAACTTAGCAGACTGGTCACAATATTTCTGTTTATTAGGCTTTGTGCTTCTGATTTCTAATAGGATTTAGGTCCGCATAATGTTCTATAGGCTACGCTGTGACATGGTGGTTTAATTCAAACGTGATTCATCACGTTGTTCTCTGATAAAATGACACATCTGTACTGTGAATATTGATAACATGGTTATAAATCACTTGTTTAGCTCTTCCTCAATTCATGACCACTTGATAGCTGTACCATGGAAGATACAGGCACACTTATTGAGACAAACATAATAGAGAAGGCTTTCTTCTTTTTCTCTGGCATGTCTTCAACTCATTGCATCTTTCAAAGAGAGGAACAATTTGTAAGTCATGTTGCAGTGGCTTACTGCATCTGTCGATGAGATGCTATTTCCTTACTAACAGAGTCATTTTCTGGAATTACGATATGGCATCATCGTTGGAAGATGTTACCACATCTCCAAAGGAAGAACTGATGCATCAGATTATAAATTGCACTTAAGGCATGTTCATTTCTGTTATGGTGCCCTTCTTCTGATTTCAGATGACTGTACTTTCTTTAGTTTCTTTATCTTCTGCTAATATGTTGAGCCTACTTGATATCTTTATAGCCCTAAGTTTAAATTCCCTGTTAAAATCTGTGCAGTGTTTGCATTGATGGCTTAAGTTGATAAATTTGAGTTCTTAATTATAGGTTGTGTAAGGTAGCAGTCCACTTAAATGGTTCACTCACAACATGTTCTAAGTATTTAAAGAACTTGAAGTTAGAGATGATGCTATTTCTGCTGAACATTACCATCAGGATATTATTTACTCAGTATTTGTGCCATAGATCAGTCAAGGCTGAAAATTGCTAGTCAGGAGTTTGTTCACTAGGTAGAAGAGAATATATGAGAGAGAACTGCAATACATGACTCCAGAGTAGAAAAACCTGAAGTCTGGGTTCTATTCTTTCTGCTTTTCCCCTCAGGCTTAATTCTGAGAATTTTTTTTTTTTTTTTTACTAGATCCAAAGGGAACTTAACTTCTTATCCTGTGAATATTTTGACTTTGAGGGAGGAGGGGGAAAAAAAAAAAACAACAACAAAAACACAACAACGAAGCGTGTTCTCTGAGCAGACCCAACGCTCCTCTTGCTTGTCACTGCCCACTCAAACGTAACATCACTTACTATATTTAAAATATTGTGCAAAAGATCTGTGGGTATCCAAAAGTGTTTTTCTGCTGTCCTTGATGATGCGTTATTCTGAATATAATCGCTAAATCTAAGCATTATTGGCACTGCATGCACCTAATGCTCTTTCTCTGAACAGATGGCTTATGAAAATGTGGGATGACTTACTAGTCCTGAAATGATTCATACCTCAGCTAGCTAAACACATGGCTACCTTTCATCACTTGTGCTGAATCTAGGAGCTGGATTAATAGCTCAGTTTTTTAAAGTATTTGCAGTTCTTTAAACAGCATATGCTACCAGCATATTTTCTAGTAAGGTACGAAAACCACAAATGTAAACTGTTTTATGTGTTTTCAGAGGATTTTCTTTTTTTTTTTTTTTTGTTAAGTTATTACCTCAAACTTTTCTATGGTTTCACTCGCATTACTTTTCAGATCAATATCATTCATATGATAAAGAATGACATCCTACTCTAAGTCTACAAAAATGTGAATCTGTTTGTGCCTAGCACTCCTATGCTCGTATTATTTTCTTGTTTAGGTGGATACCTTTCTACTGTCTTGCTAATTTTTCTTGTGTTCTCATTCATTTTTCCATCTCATCACACTTTCTTTCACTTGCATGCTCTCCTTGTCTCTCTTTCCAT
The DNA here is from genome assembly GCF_019238085.1 of Lagopus leucura. Lineage (NCBI taxonomy): Eukaryota > Metazoa > Chordata > Aves > Galliformes > Phasianidae > Lagopus > Lagopus leucura. Next base: position 13,130,316 of record NW_024962267.1, read on the forward strand.
CTGTTCTCAAATAAGCAAGCAATCTGCTTCTTCGTTGTTTCCTTTGTTTGCCATACCTCATGTAGCACTGTCATCTGCACCTATTTATTTCTCTTCTGTAGATTTTAGCTTTTGTCTGTCTTGTACTGTCTCATCATAGTAGCTCCTTTATTAGAAAGCGTGTGAGTTCTACAAGTGTTAAAATCTGTAGCGTATTGACCTGTTATCTCTAGCATTTCTGGCCACAAATGAGTCATGATATGTTTCATATACAGAAAGTCACAGGCCAATTACCTTTCCTAAAAGGTGAATTCTAAATGGTCTATGCCATTTTTTCTACAGTGTGCTGGAACGATGGAGACGATCAGCAAATTAGAGGGAAAAATGTTTCTTACATTGTAGCAACATTTTCTTTTAATTCATTGACTTTTAAGTTCATACCACTGATCTCGAGTCAGGTACAAAGTAGCAATGCATCCTAGTATCATTTAGAAATATCTGCAAGCCAACACAGGCATTGTAAGAAGACTGTATAGGGAAGAAAGAGCATTAAGATAATTGTCCTTGCAAGCTGCAGGAGTTAGGATTCAAATTTTCATAAGTAATCTACCATTGCTTAAGAATTTATTTATTGGCAGATGTATCCATTATTGAACACAAACATACTCCAAAATGTGGGGTGACTAAGTGGTCCTGAAATATTGTCTACCTAAGTTAACTCAATTCATGGCTCTGTTTAATCAGTGTCCTGCAAGGGCACTTGAGCAAGGTGTTTAATAAGAAATGCAAAAAGTAACATGTGTTTCCTGAAGGTTTTGTTTAACTCTGTACCCAACCTATTGAACTTTCATCATTAAATGCCTGTGTAAACTGGGTGTTTTCATCTATATGCAGTCATTTTTTTTCAGGGCAGTGAAGGGGTACGAATGCAACAAATGGGGAGACTGTGTTGTGCTGGGACATTAGCATTTTTCTGTGGCATATTTAGTGATGCAAAGAATACGCTGACGATTAAAGAATGTATTAAGGAAAGAAGTGAGGTGCCCACAAGCGTGTATCACTTGGGGAGAAGATAATGCTTTAGGAGATACTTTTATCTAATTTGGAGAGAGGCTGTATGTCAGGGTTCACGTCTCTGGGGCTGTAGAGATGTCAGGCTGCCTGCTGGGAGTGTTGTCCTGTTCTCAGCCCACTTTTCAGACATGAAGGCTGCTCTCTGCAAACCCTTGCTGGTTAATGACGTGAGGGTGGCTGTGAAAGCTGGCGTTGCGTTTTCCACTTCTAACAGTCTGGCTGGTGGTCTGTACTCACCTGCCTCCAGCCCACCAACGAAGCGCAGCCTCTTGTGACGAAGTTGAAAATAAAAATGCTTTGGGAATGCTAAAGAGTTTTCTTTCTGTGTGCAAGATACACGTGGATGCCTTGTTAATTAGCAATATTTAACGGAGTTGGGCGACTAAAAATAGAAGCCAAGTAAAGCCTATAGAGGTTAATCTTCAATATATCAGTAGGAATTCAATGAGCTTGCTTGAATTTACTCTGGCTACAAGTCTTGCTCCCTGTTTATGGTCTTGTAGCTTACTGCTGAGCCAAAGCAGGTTCCAAGTACTGAGCAATTAGGAGACGGGAGATCCAGAAATGCTTATTAGCTAGTTTGGATGTAGTTTTGGTTTTGAATTCAACACCAGTTCCTGGTGTTTATTTTCTATTTCTCCTTGCCATGGTGAATCACGTAAGGTGCCCTAAGTTATTTCACTGTGCCTCTTTGTTGGTGAGAGAGTGTATCAACTACAGCTTGCTATCCTAGTTGCAGCTAAGCAACTTGGTTGTAGCTAAGCAGGTTGTGGTTTGCAGTCCTGTGAGTTGTCATTAGAGTTCAGAGTAAATACACTGGGGCAGCACTGGTAATGTTATAAAATCTTGTGTATTCACCAGTAACAATTATCAATATTTGCTTCCTCATGCTTTCTGGGCTGGGCATGCTAAGAAAACTCACAATTTTTTTACTTGCCACATTTTCTCTGCCAAGGTTCTTTCAATACCTACTAAAGCATGTAGAAGCCAGGGATTCTATTACTATATCTGATTTTATCTATCTTATGTTGCCCTTAACCTTTAAAAACATAAACATAACCTTGATCCATGTTATTTGGATAGGCTAAGTAAATAATCTTATCTTGTTCTCCACCAAAATTCCAGTAATGTAATTTGATGAGTATATTGTAAGGTTCTTTATGTAAACTAGCACTCTTACTCAATGTGTTGAAGGCCTATTGTATTATTAGTGAGTAGCAGCCCAAAAGTAAGATAATAAAAGAAAATTAATTTCAAGAACAATTTTGTACCTGTAGGAATAGAAGGGGGGGGGGGGGGGGGGGGAAAACTGAGTTATATAAGTTTTTAATCGTCACTCACATGTGCTGAAGATCTGAGTTAGAGTGGGTTCTAACACTGCTCTGGAGAGATCAATTATTTCCTCTATTTACACATGTTAGTGGTGTGACTGTGTAATTCATGACATCCAAGCACCAAATTGCAGGACAACGGTAAGATATTAAAAGTTGTCTGAGACTGCCAAGTGTAGGAGTGTTGGAATTGAATGATTTTAACAGTCCCTTTCAACCCAAACCTTGCTATGATTCTATGATACTAAGGATGATAACACATAACTGTGCGTCATCTAGTTCATCCAGAGAGGCATGAACGCTCAAAAGAATCTCCAGCTTCACTAGTCACATGATTCCAGCTATGATCACAAGTGGTAAATTAGGTTTCTGTGATCTGTTCATTTATCATCCAAAAAACACAGATCTTTGACTTGTATAAATTGCTGAAGTCAGTGGATTTGTAGGAAACTTGTTCCATAGTACGTCATCCAAAACATCCTCTGTAAGGCAAATTACAACTAGAGATTAAGGAACCTTCTACTAACGGAAAATGTAGCTTGAAGAATCAGTGTTCAATGAAAGCTTAGTACTGGATCCGAACTCTCTCCTTCAGGCTTCTGTGTATTCAGTTTCAACCCTTATTTGCTTTTAGCACATTCTTTTTATTCCAGGATCATTCAAATGACAAGTGTAAGCATTTAGGAGATCATCTCTTTAAAAACTTACTTAGCTTGATATTATTGCTGCTTTTCTCAGCTCTGAGTTTTATTGCTCTTGGGTTTAACAAACTTGTTTTTACCTTGCTTAGTGTGAAAGTGCCACGGTTTTGATTTGGCTGAGTTAGTGACAGTCAATGATGTCTTTGGTTGTTCATTATCGTGCATTATGCCCTATGAAATCTTTGTCCACTTCTTAGGAAGTACATGGATGTCCTAAAATGTTACATTTTCTAATCATTGGTGATCACGGTGGAGAAAAATCAAAACTTGAACAACCACTTTCTCTTTCAATATGCTTTATAAGATTTATCACTGGTGCTAATATTGATATATTTACTATTACTGCAGATGTAGTGTTGAGGGACTTTTGTCACAGGGAAAGAGTTTCCTTGGCAGCTCTCCCAGACTTTTTCAAGGAAAGAGTGCAATTATTCATGCAAGTCTGCGCGATTTCTTAACCTAACTTCTTGTTAATGCACAACATTGGAGAATTTCATTCAAACCTATCAGAGAAATACAAAGAATATATTAAGCAATGTTTTAAATAAAATCTCTTTTCAGGAACAATGTTGAACATATTTTCCACTGATTGAAATTTGAAAGAACTTAGAATTTATTTCTAATTATAGTATTATAAATGTATGGTTTATGTAACTATATACTTGAGAAAGCCTATCTTTTAATGTTAGTAAGAAAGCATTGTAGATTGCTTTTATATTTCCAATCTCATAATGGGTAAATATCCTGATTATAATGGATAAATGTCAGCCACAGTTCAATGTCTTCATATACTTTAATTGCTGAAAAGATAGACAGGAGAAAATGTGGCAATACTAACAGCTGTCTCATAATTCATAGCTCTTATTATTCACCAATTCCCAGGCAAATTCTAACTAATTAGTTTTTTCTGCTTGTTTATCCTCAGTGTATGTGCTTGACACTCCATTTAATTGCTGCAGTTGCCCATCTCAACGTGATACTTCCTTAAATTTTCTGTTGTGAAATGACCTGCCTGCTTCATCCTCAATGCATTACTAACATAAATGCTAGAAAAGGTGCTAAAAGCCTATGCACTAGACTTTGTTACTCTGTCAGCCTGCATACATGTAATTCCCAGATGGGAGTTGCATGTGTAATTCCAAAGATCTTGTTCTATTTTATGTCATAAGATAGGTGACAGTAATTAAAAATGTGACAAGAAAAATCAAATCACCAATGATGTATGCTATCAAATCCATGCAGAATAGAATGTGTTCTGACCGGATCAATGAAAAATGAAAATGACTGTGGGTAATTGGGCTGGAATGAAAGTAGAGTGAGAAAAGAAAAAAGATGAAAAAATTCAGTTGAGCGAAAGAAAAATAAATAACCAGAACCTGCAAAGAAACAAAAAATATTATTCTGTTAAAAAATCCTGACATCACAGAAACGCACAGATCCATGCTTGCCCTCATGCCCACAATGCATGTGAGAATGCAGGGTCTTGAGCAAGCAGGAGCTGATCGGAGTGAGCAGCAGTTGTGCATCTTATCCCCCAGTTGCCTTTATATGAGTAAATGGCAGGATGTGCGTCTGTGATGTCCCACAGGGCTGTATTCTGCCAGCATCTTCCCTACCAGTATTCTGGCTGTGAGCTCAGCCACCCCCCCAGCATCTGACGAGCACAGGGCAGGCACTGTGCACCACAGGCATTGCTGGCTTTTTCTGTGTTTTAGGGAAGGGTAAGTTGTAATCCTGTGAGCATGGGCATAGGGTGGACCTGCAGGCTGCTGTGCAACTGGATGCTCCTGCCTGCTTTGTGCACATGGCAAGGCTAGGTCCAAATCACTTTGCTCTGGCATGTCTCTACCTGATGTGGATATTTCTGTGAAGTTTTCCCTTCAGCTGTTGTCCTGGGACCAAAACAGGCGTGGTTGGATTGCAGGTGGCATGTCTTTTCTCTCTCAGCTCTTCAGTAGTAAAATCATATTTGCTTGAAATGGATTGGAGGGCCAGTCACTTGCTGCCATGTTTCATTGATTATATAACAAGCCTAGATCTGTTGTCAAGAAAATTAAATGAACTTAGTATGTCTGGATGACCTTCAGGAAAATGAATAACTATTCTGTAAGCTTCTCATGACACATACTTCATATTGAAGAGTAGTGGAAATTCCATCAAAAAGCAAGCAAAGAAAAAACTTCTTTGCCTTTAACCTCTGCACCGTGCTAAAATTCTGCTTAGTGTTTGGATCATTTGAGTCACATTTGCCCACATATTTCCCTGACTTATTATTTCACTTGTGCATCTCGTGCTCATTAGGTAATTGGTGAAATTACTGATTCTTCTGGACAGAAGGTAAGATTTGTGTTGCAATTAATTGAGTTGTGTGTGGAAACAGTGTCCACAGTTTACTGTTGAAAAACAAGCGTATGTCTTATATCATGACTTCCAGGAAAGTATGCCTTTTAAATTGGTATTATTTTAAAGCTAGCACCATGTCTTCCCCAGAAATCGTTAGTGTTCCTGATAGTAATACTAAAATTAGATTAATCAGTCCTGACAGAGAACTGCAGTACAGGGAGTGGTATATTAATTTCAACTACTCTTTTTCTGTTCTGTCTTCTATACGCACAGGAAAAAAGAAAAGACTAAGGAAAAAAAAAAAAAAAAACAACCCTCCATAAATGTTTTAACAATGTTTTAAGACAGTATGTTGGAAGGAGCAGCAGAAAGCAAGAGAACAGTGAAACAATAAAAATTCAATACTAACAGAATCTGTCAACCTTAAAACAATGAAAAGATTCAGTTAGAAAAGCCTTTGTCTGCCATCTTTACGGAAGGACAGAGGGAAATCAATATATATTTCTTCTATTTCAGCCCAGGCATGTGGTATTGATATTTTCAACAGGATAGAAAGATTTTTCACAATGAGACTTTCACTTTTCCACCATTAGAGAATCTGTGCATTAACTTGGATATTACCTGGCAACACTGCTTAATGTGTGCTTTTTGGGAGTTTGATGTTAGCTTTATTCATGTCACTAGTAAAATGTTTTGAGTTGCTATGGCTGTGTTAATGTAAATGACTGAAGGGAAGGCTCCCAGCACTACACCACACAGGTGACTGCCCATGGATGTGTTAGCAACAAAAGGGTGCCTGGCAAAATCATGCTAGCCGTGGGCAACAGAAGCTGCTTTGTCTTCACCGAAGTCCTCAGGCATTAGCTGTTTGAAGCGTTTTCTGTCGGGTTCTTTTAATGATTTTGTGATCTTGACTCTGTTCTGTAGCCCTGGATTTGTAAGCCACATCTGTGTGTTAAAGAGGCATGGCTAAGATTTCTTTTAGGAGTTGCTATTCAACCTCGACAAACAGCTGGAATCTTTCTTATGTTAGCTTGTGTTCTTAGCTCCAAATCTGAAGGAAGGGAGTACACCTGAAAAAGAAAGAAATCTTAAACTGGTCCTACACTTGCCTTTGAAAATGCTCTGTTTGTGTCACCCCTAGTTTTCAGTGTACCTTGTGACCTAATTGCTTGTATACAGCTTTTGTGTCATCGCTCAATCACTGCCATGTTGAGGGTGAGGTCAAACAAAACATTCATTACATCTGGAATGGATGGAATATTACTGACCTCTGTTAAAGTGAGTAGGAAAGAATCTATTGATATAAACTGTGCTGTATATAAGCTCTTATCTATTGGAGCTGAACTCTCATAAACCCTTTGTTGGTTAACTTCTCCAAGAAGCAGTATTAGATTTCAGGGGTGGTTAGATTTCAGACCAGTAGGCTCTCACAGCCTGCCCAGCAGGTCTGATCCTTGCTAACCATGAGGTGCTCCTCATTCCTCTCTACAGGGACTGTAAATTGGACTACTGGAGCACACAGCACATCTCATTTGGTAGCAAGGCAAATCTCCTGCTTTCTCCCACTGTTTCAAGCATTCTGTACTTATATGCTATTTTTTTTTTGGGTTTGTGCCTACTGGCGTGCTTCAGGCGCTCCTGAACAGCCTCTGATTCAGGTAGGTTTTTTTTCTATTGCTGCAGGCTTGCAAGATCAGCTGTGAGTTATTTTCATCTTTCCTCCAGAGAGATAGGGCTGCTTAGGGTTAGACTGGGAAATACTGCTGCTTTAAATCCAGATTATATTCCTGTTTTTACCAGCACCTCTGGCTCAACCACGTGGCTCTAGGTGAATTAGCGGAAATTAAGCACAGATTTTCCTCCAAAAGATCAACCAGAGATAAACATGGTGTTCTTTCAAAGAAACAAATGAAAAATCAGTCTCTTTGTGACGCAGAGTTCAACCTGTGTTTTATATTGTTTTGATCTTAGGTAGGGAAAGATTCACACTCCTGTTATTACAGTTTTTCAAAAATTTCTTAAGCAGAAGTCATTGAGCGAATAGAACTAGGAGGAAAAAAAAACTTCAACTGCCACAACATGGAATTACTTATGAATAAATCTTCTGGAGGAAAAATTCCTCCTTCCCTGTCAAGTATTGAAGCTACAGGAGATTTTGGTTGCAGAATTACTCAGACTCGAAATTACATGAATTCAGAACACAAGCATAACGCTGACACCAGGTTTGCCAAGAGCGTTTGAAAAGTGACATGTAGAAAGTGTTGAATTTCATGTGAGTCAAATATCTATGTGATAACTGTAACTTAACATCCATCTTAGTACCTGGAGTTTGTTTTCTTGTCAAAGGTGGGTAAAAATCTTCTAATTGATAGGAATGTTATCGTTAGCAGTTTTCATCAAGAAAGGATGATCACTGAAAAGGTCAGTCATTGACATTCTGAGGTTAGAATTGGATGCCTGAAAGATGTCTCTGACCTGTGTTAAGCTAAGACAGTAAAAAAAAATCAATGAGTTTTTTGCCCCGAAGCAAAAGGGAAAGTAAAATCAGTTGAAGGAAACATGTGAAACACGCTTCGAGTGTTGAACATCCAACAGTCAGTGGATCATCTGTGTGAAGCAAATGGGACGAGGTCCTTCCTGGGGTATTATCATTTCAGCACTGGAGGGTTGATCTATAGGAGTCTGATTTTTCTTCTGAAGCAAAGGCTATAACATGTCTGGAAACATGGCTCTCAGAACTTGGATCTATAGTGTCCTTACGAGACATCTGAGCTTTTTTCTGTCTTATTGAAGCTCACATCAACTTTTCAAACCAAGATGCTGATTTCTTTTTGTCTTTTGCCTTGCTAGACAAAGTAATTTAATTTCCTGATACTCTGTATTTATCCACTGATTTTCTGATACTCTTTATCTGTCTATGGATTATTTACATGATTGTTTACATGCACATTCAGTGCTCACCCCAGGGTTCCCTGTAACTGACTGGTTAAGGCCGAGGAGGGGAAAAAGAAGTGCAAGCAGTTCAGTAAGGAAATCTTTCAATGTTCAACAATTTCCATCACAGATGCCCAAAGAAAAATGCCTTAGGAATTGCTCCCTCATTGTCTCTGATCAAAATGCATCTGCTGACAGCTGATCTTCAAACACTCTGCACAACAGATGCAGGTTGCTTGTTGTTTCTGTGCTATCTCCTACAAGCAGCAGACACAGGACACCTACCACTGTCTGTTTTCTCATCAAAGGACACAGAGAATTGCTACCTGCAGTGTCTTTAGAGGTGCCACCAGTTGGAATAAAAGCATGAACAAATTTGCATGATAAGCTTCCCAGCAGCCTCTGGAGGACGGTCTTTAAGGAAATGGATAGTTTTTCCAAGCTTGCCTTACTAAAATACTGAAGACCAGGGAAACCCCTTGGTGAAATAAGTGAGGTTTCCCTCTGCTAGTCTCCTGGTTTAATTCGAGGATATATATTTTTCAAGGGCTTTGTCATTAACATCAGTATTCTATCTGCTTTATATTATGTGGATTTTTATCTTCAGTCTTTTCATAGCCTGTGAGTGCTGACAGTAGGAAAATGATGCCGTGCCTCATACATGCAGTGGTTTTATGCCTGGCTGCTATTTCATCATGGGAGGAGTGGTGTTTGCTCTATTCCAAGAACTCTGAGAGAACCAGGCTGTATAGAGCTCCCCAACCTTAAGTTCACTCATTGATTTGGTGATGTTTTAAAACATCAGACTTTCAGAATGAATATTCACAGTATTCAGGTGGAAGAGCTGACCTTGATCCTAGCCCACTCTGAGGCTCAGTTGGACCAGTAGCTGGGGCTGATCTATGCTACAGCATGCCACTGGTGTGTTTGTGTGTGCGACTTTGATTAAGTGGAGGGCTAGTGGGAGCAGAACTTGTGGAAATGTGCCCAAACTCCATGTAATTTCCTAAAAACAGATGAGTTAAATCTGCTTTTTCCTTCTTGCTGTTTCAGGAGTGTAACCGGTTATCTGAAACGCAATCAATGCACACTTGACTTTTGAAAATGATACATATAAAGGAGTTATGAACATAATTCACTAAAGTCAAGCATTCTTGAATCACATTTTAGATAATTGGTGGTATTAAATAAAAAGTGACTGTAATTACAAAAGTGTGGTTTGATTTTTTGATTCTGCTCTGCAGTGTAATGCAGTTCTTGAGCTTGGTTGTGGCTTCTCTCACTCAAGTTCTTTTCACTTTTCTTCTTGGTTTTCTTTGTAACAATCAGTGTTTGCTTTAGAGAATTTGATTTCCTCTTTCTTCAGGTTTCATTATGTTCATTATTTATAAGTTATTTCTCCCCTGCTTGCTTTCCCTCAGTACTTTCTTTCTTGCCTATTACTTTTGGTGTTATTTACTCTTAATAGCCCTAATTAAAAACAAGTATCATCAATGCCTATTTAAGACTGGCTTAACCATGTGTTGAGTCATTGCTTTATTCAACATGTTAAATTTACTCATTTACTTGAAGAAGTGGGACATTAATGAATCATGCAAGGACTCTGTTATGTTCTTATTAGCTACATTTTAAAATTTGTCATAAATGGTTTATTTTCTACGCTGAAGAAGATGCCAGGTGAGATTTAGACACCGTGTAAGACACAGTGGCTGTGTGGGAAAGGAAAATATCAGTGACTGAATGGTTAAAAGCAGCTGGAATTGCACGTTAGCAGCTCAGCGTCATATCACCCGCTTGGTGAAGGTAAATGGAAAGGAAGCAATAGCAGAAGAAAAAGAGGGGAAAAAAATCCCAGGTGTTGCAAACATTTGAACCAGCACATGAGGTACTCATAGCGCTGTCTTCCATATGTCAGAGTAGTGAGGAGTATGTGTAGTGTGGACTTCTGGTGAGTATTTGTTGTACGTCCCAGTATTTTTACAGGATCTGGTTGAGGTCCCAGCAGGGGTGTCACCATTACCTATTTGAATCACTTACATCTACTTTTGTTTCACATCTTTAAACACTTAAAGATCTTTCAAGTCAGGTGATTGGAAATGATGAAATAGCTGTTTTCTGTTTTTAATTTATGACTGGCTGTAGCATAGGATCTTCAGTGTTAGTAATTCAGATATGAGTAATTATTCGTATGTACTCTTATATGTACAATAGCTCAGGGGATTTGTTAGCATTACTTTGTGTTTATGATGAATTACTGGAATCACTTCGGTTATGCGTATATTTATTTCCAAAGAGTTTTTGTGGCCTCCAGTGTTGTGCTCTTGTCATTTTCATGTGTATTATATGCTTATCAAAGCAATCTCAAACGAGGAGAGATAATGTTAAAAACGCATAGCAATATTAAAAGACTTTAGGCTAAATGGTAGTGTTCATCAACCTGCAAACCACTTGCCCAAGGGAATATGGGTATTAACTTCCCTTATGGCTAGCTTTGGTTAACAGCGAGTAATTGGAGGGACTGGTTGTTCTTGTAAATGTAATGGCGAATAAGAAACTGACATGTGTAATAGTTGTAGCGTAAAAATGTATGATGAGCTCCTTAGTGGAAATTTTAACTGGATGATATTTTTTTCCTATGTTTTGACTTAGGCATTCTGATTCAAAAAATTGTTGAGCTACAGTTGGAGGGTTTATGAATGTTTCTTGATTTTATTTTTTTTTGGTAGAGAATTTATCAGGGTAATTCTATCATTTGACATGTAAGCAAATGAGTGTTACATGCTTTCTGAAGTATGTAAATTGGAAGTGCCTGTGAATGAGCATGGGCTATTCATTCATTGACTAGAATTTGGACTGCAATTAATTGAACCAACATGTATTTATTTTTAGGAATATACCTTCTAATAGGGTGCTTCACACATAAGTAATTAAGCTTTACGCTATGTCACAGGGACAAATGCAAATATATGTGATTCATTTCTCACTACACAGATTTTTCTTGTGACAAAAAATATGGTTTGTCTCTGCCTGTCTCTATTAGAGTTTCCATTTTCTATACTGTGTTTACAGTTTGCTACACATTAAACAATGTTGAGATGACAAGCTGCATTCTTTTTCTTTTGAATTTACTAGCTTGTTAGGGGTGGAAAAAAACCTTCTTTTGGGGAAAAAAACTAAGTGCTTTTTCTGCAGCAATACCTAAATGAATGCAATTCTCTATGCTGTTAGCATAAATGAATTTAGCTCAAGTGAAATGCAAATGAAAACTATTGTATACGCTTAATAAGGGCAAATTCTGTATTTCTTTAAATTATTGATGGCATTTTGGCATACTTATTGTATCTGTTTTCCTATTGAAGAGATTCTGCTGAGTTGAGAGGCCTAATTCCCACCCTTTTACATTGGTTCCATATTAATTTGGATGGACCATGTCAGGATATTAACTTAGAGTGAAGTGAGCAGAAGCTTCTCATTAGTGAAAAATACCCAGTAGAGGACAGAACTGGCAAGCCATTCTTCTGTTGAACGCTTGTATTTTCAGATCTCGTTACTACGTTAATGATAGTACTTCTGGATGTATAAATCTATCTGTCCACTATTCTGATTTGAAAACAAAATTATGCGACTGTGTTAATGAGTTATGTTAGCCATGGGAAGAGAAGAAGGAGAAGACAGGATTCTGAGTATTCATTGCCATTGCCTTTTTGGACTAGGTGCATTAAAATTGGCTTCAAGGTGACTGAATTGCTGTAGCAATCTCACAAAGCTACAAATAGTTCTAATCTCTTCCTATTGCAATGGTCAGTAATATTTGGATCTGAGTTAATAATTCAATTGTCTGATGATACTCAGGCCCCTTCTTATCGTTTTAGTAAATCACTCTGCCCAGTCCCAAACAAACACACTGTCTGTGGTGCATTGCCTTTCCCCTCATTCGTTCAGAGCCTGTGCCATTTGGTTCACATTGGGTCTGTATTGCTTTTAGTGTCACTGTTCCAGCTATTGAGCTTCGTATAGAACACTGGTCAGGGGCTTCCAAAGAATCTGGGACTGAGCAGCTGCATTTAACACGCAGTTTGCTAGCTGGGATGTGCTACATAATCCTTGTCTGAACCACTGAGCATGCAGATTTTTCAAAACACCAACTGCTATTTGTTTTCATTCCAGGGAGCTTTGTTCTCATGTCATAAGTAAATTTCTATTTGACTGATTGATTTGTTTAGCTCTCCATTTGCAGAGGTTTGCATTTGTAATGCTAACTGCTCGTTTCACCACTGTATGAAGTACTGATGTGGGCCTTTCCCTTTGTAAAACGCTTTGAGTATCTGGTGACTATTAATTGGATGCCTCCTCGTATAGTCCTGATTTGTTTCTTTGAGAAAATTAAAAAGGCATTTTTTAGATGCCACAGAGTTGAAACTCCAACACATTATTAGCTGGGTAGGAGGTGTTGATAGTTTGTTTCTCCAAAAGTAGGAAAATTTGTTTTACTAACACGCTCGAGGAAAATACTGTTCAATGCTGAAACATCTTGATGTTAAAAAATGGCATTGCCATGTATATAAAATCCTTTATTATGAATTTTCAGTTGTCTCAGATGTTAACCACTGATGTTCTTGTTGTGAGTTTGAATGGGAAATGACACTGATGTAATGGGAATTTGCGTAAGTGAAATAAAACTGAGGTTCTATTCAGAGACAGAAAGGCTTACGTAGAAAAGGAAAAGATGAAAATTCATGATGCCTATTGAGAAAAAGTAGCATATGACCACATCACATAATATGACACATCACATTTCATAAACCATACTGCTAACTAGTATTGTGTTCTTTTTAATTAAAATGTGTCTGGCAGTGATACCTGAAAGAAAATGCATGATATTGACGAGTCAAAAAGTAAAAATATTTGGATATTTTTCTGAAAACGTTTTGTAGGATTTAGATTCATTTAAAAACCGCGTACGATTGGATTATCCAGTAAGTTGATGAAACTGCGTTTTGTTGTAGAGAGATATGTAGTCAGAATATCTTTCAGTAGCTCAGCCAGGTGATGTTTAAATAATTCTTTCTTGTTCAAATAAAGTAGCTTTTACCAGATCTAGTGTAACTATAAGACAGAGAGGTAAATGTGAACAGACACTTACATATCCTGGAATCTGATGTATGGAAAAATTTATCCATGCATGTAAGTACTGAAACTGCATTGATATATGGCAGTATTCCTTTGACTGAAGGATCTGACTTGAATGGGAATACTCAACTTTGAAAAAAATTGCAAGGACATAGGTAATTGAAGAAAGCTTTAAAAGTATAACAACTATGGTGAATATTTTATGGTAAAACACATTCAGAAGTGAGCACAGATTTTACATTTTCCAAATCTTGTGAACCGTATTTGGGCATATTCAGCAGCAGATGAATCTTGCAGAAAATAGCAGTTCATCCTCTCTGCCCCTCTGATGCAGTGAGTCAGAAGTTGTTTTGATCTGACTTGTTTTTTCACTCCTTTGTGTTGTGGCAAGGGACATGTATTTGGTGTCATGTCAAAGTTCTGCACCATGAGCAGGCTTAGCATCTGTCTCCTTGTGCATTTACCTTTTGCCTTTCTCAGCGGCACAAAAAGTAGGTATGTATGCGTAAATTATATCTGGGTGTGCAAGCATGTGAGCAGACAATTCATCTTGTTGGTTCTGCAACTTGCTTTGAAAGATTGGAAAGGACAGCTTTTATACAAAAATTCAATACTAATTTCATAGAAAATCACTAAAGAGCTGATTAATGTGGAAGATCACTTAATGCTTACTAATTAGATCAATAGAATTTACCCTGCACCCTTCATGCATTGTGCAGTAGGGAAAGATGGCAAAGATTGTATTTGAATGCTTTGTTTATTCCCAGTCCTTAATTTCAAGGTTGTCATCTGCGCGGTGTCATTTCCTTTTGTTTCTTTTGTCTTTGCAGTTCGGAGTAAATAACTTGTCTGGTTAAAACCAAAGTAGAAAGAAATCTCCCATGGTATTATGGTAGAAATTTATGGGCAGAAGTGTAATTAAGCAAGCGGGAAAAGAAAAAGCAACATCGTTAAGGGATTGTAATGTAGCAAATCTAAAAAGCAGGCAATGAGGATGTTGGCATCTGAAAGTGGCCAGCACAATTTGATGATTATATAATTGCTGAAACCTGCACAGACATTACAAAGAAGTGAAAAACATCTCAAAGACATAGATTAAATGCTTCTGGATCTGAATCCTGATTTCCCCAAAGTACAGCCACTTACAGTCTCTGTTTTAATTCCCACCCATCTACAACAAAAGATGAAATTATCAGAATGGCTTTCCTTCCAGTCTGATTAAATGGAGCAGGAAAATAGACAACATAAACGGTAATATATTACAACAGGAAATTTCGTACAATTTAATAACGTGAAGCATAATTTTTTTAATAAATGCCTTCTCAAAAAAAAGCACTTAAGCATGTGCTTGAGTTCATCTGTATTGACATGAGTCACTTAAACATATACTTCTCTTGAAATATGGGCTTAAAGTCTAAGTAAATATAGTACTGAAGTAAATATGCTAACTTACAGTAGTATTTTTGGGAAGGCTTTTGCAAGAACATCTTCAAGACCTTTCATTTTGTATTGATGAGTTAACACTGTTTTCTTAAGCAATAATCAACGTAGTTATCTATGGTATTTCGTTTCTATTTTTTCTGGAAAACTGCTTAGATGAACCAGTGCAATATTTTTTTCTTTGATTTCAGTATTACAGCATTTTTTAGTCCCTTCTTTTAGAAACAAGAGTTACTTTGTTCTTTTCCTATGTCAGTGCACAAAAGTCATGTCTTAGGAGGCTGACAGAAGGGGGAAATAAACTCTTCAGTAGATTCATATCAGTGCATTTCATAAAATAATTTATACCTCTGTGGAAGTGGTAAATTCCTTGTTGTGGCTGATTTTTCTACTACACATCCTCTCTGTAATTGGAAGAAATTTCCAAGGTATGTGTCACTGCAAATTTACCATTTCAGATAGCTATTCTGAGGTCTCAAGTTAAAAACAAAGTAAGTTTTTGTTGTTGGAAGTTGAATTTCTATCGTCTGTAAGGACAGGAGAAGGCATAACAAATGCATATTACTTAGAAATTAGTGCCAACGATTCTTACCAAGATTGTTTTGTGGATGTATCCACGTAAATAATGTGTTGTCTTTAATTTCTTAGCAATGCACAAAGCAAAGATCTGCAGTACATGACAGCACTAGCAACAAGACAGTATGAAGGAAGCTCAAACTCACATCTTTTCCCTGTGTCATTGTACCCTGAGTAGTTATGCACTCTCTACACTTTTTCCATCAGTCTCTTCTTCTGACCTTCTATTTGATTCCTTTCTGATTCTATTTCTCTGGTCTCTGGTGTAGAAATGTGAGAGGAAGAAACTCAGATGGTTAAAAGAAATGAATTGAAATTAGTAATTATTTTCATTTGCAACAAATATTGTGCTTGTAAATAAAAATGTGACATACGTGATAGAAATATATGAAAATACTGCATGCATATAGCAGAAAAGCTAAACAAAGCCTTCCACTTTGTCACAGAAAAGTTGCTTTGAATTTGATTTCCTTTTGTCACCATTTTAACATGTAATTCTAGAATGTTTTGCATATCTCTTATTAGCATTATTAGCATTTATTTCAATTTCTTTCTGTTATATTTATAAAAAATGGAGAAAATAAAGCAATGCTGTTAAAGATCCATTTAAAAATAGCTACAAAGGAGCATGAGCTGAGGATCCAAAATGTTACTTTGAATGTTATTGCTTATGTAGTGGCCAGTGGACATAGCAGGAAAGGAATGAAAAGATTTACACACTTAAAGATGTCCCTGCTTGTTTTAATAGAAGTTCTGTGTCATTTCTGTTCCAACACAACTTGGAAAAAATCTTTCTAGAACTGAAAGCAGGACATAATGCCCTGTGCATGTATGAACCCTGCATGTATGTGGAGGATTTTTAATATATTAAAATATCTGTACCTGTACCTCAGTTTATGAATATGTATGCGTATACAAGACTTAGTGTGTTCTGTGTGTCATACATGTAATGCTTTCATCTGTCTTTGATCTGTGTAGCAGGATTTGTATCTGGGAGCAAATAGTAGTTTCAGCACCATCCCAAGTCAATTTCCCACCTGAGGTCACAGTACTGTAGCAGTGAGAGGCCACTGGGAGGGACTGTAAGGTCACATGGACAGTGAAACACAGAACCACCTATCTGCACCAGACCACAGAGACACCCAAGCAGACGCAAAAAATGGCGTCCTTCAGGCTTTCATTCCCTGTCATGAGTAGCATGGCTGGCTTCCATTCTATTGGCTCCCTTCTGCCTGTTTGTGATGAATTTGGTAGGTGCTGAGTTTGGTAACTCTCATAGACCAAACAATTTTGTTTGTTTTGATAGCAAATGGTCACATTTCTGACAGCACCAAACCACATCCTTGTCTTGTTTTAACTGTGGAGGACCAGCACAGGTTCCTGCACCCAGCATAGCTTTATACAGTTAAAGAACTGGTACCTGTTTTCAGAAATGTTCGTGCATCTTTTTGTACAACATATGAACTTTATCTCCTTAGCAGGAAAGCAGGAAAGAAATCAGGGACATCAAACAAAATGTACTAATGAAATGGTATTTTTACTCCTAGTAATATGTAATGGAAACACTCCATAAGAGCAAGGAATGCAAAGGCCACATTTGGAGAAAAAACAGTTCCTGTTAGGAACTTATCTAAAAGACATAACAGAACTTGCTTCTAAATGTTATAAGTTATTTAAGTTATTTATTTTCAGGAAATAATTTGACAGTCTCTACTACAAAGATAATGCACATAGGAGTTTTGTTTTTTAAAATATCAAACGGATGTAAAGTGATACTTCAAAAGTCCTCTATTGAGCTGCAATCAATGCAGTGTGAACTAAATAGTTCAATTGAGCTCCCGTGAACATAAAAGCGTACCATTTGTAAACCTGTCTCACAGTAGCAGCCAAACATCAAAACAACATAGAAGTTAAAAATATTGTCAAGTGTCTTTATCAGGTAACAATGTTATTTTAAAGTTTTGTTTATTTCATTTTTTACAAGCATGTGTGGGTATAAAGTAAAGGACAAGAAACTTCAAGTGCAGCAAAGGCATGTTTTATGTCTGTTGGAATCTGGTCTTGTTGAACCTTGGAGTGAGTTTCACCACTTTTTTTTTTTTTTATAGTAGCTGACTTAAGTGCTATAGAATTTGAGATTTCAGTCTTCTGTAAAATTTAGTATTTAATAATCTTAATTCCCTGATGGGTGTGCTGTTGCTAGGAAAGCAGCACTTGACTCCATTGCTAGCTGCCTTAGGATCAGTGGCAGGATCCGAACTGGGAGAGCCAGGGCTGTGCTGTGCAGCTCTCACCCCATGTTGTGTCAGAGTAGCTGACACATCTACAGCTAGACATGGATTTCAGGAGTAAATGTTTTCTTGCCAGCGTTCCAACAAAAAGAACTTTGTAAGAAAATGCTAATTTTGATAATGAAGGCCTTTAGCTGCTATTCAAATTTGAATTTCTGTTTGAGAGAAAGATCTCTTGCCAAGCAGTGTATAACTTGGCACTTTTACACAGAACAGCTCTAATCTGCTGTCTAGAGGCTAAAGAGTCAGTCTTGTTCTTGCAGCCATTTTTATTGGAGCTGTTAAAATTTCTACAAATCTGCATTCTGAATAAAAAATAATTTGGGAGTCCTGTGGCTAGGGAAGTTACCTTTGGTGGTAGCTTGTGGTTCATGTCATTGTCCTGGTGTAAATGAAATTGCTTGTAGAGAGACTGGAGAAACTCCAAAATAATTGAGGTAGGCTGTGATTAGGGCACCTATGCAGGAGGTGGAAGAGGCACCTTAAACTGCCAGGGTGGTAAAGGCTTGCTTCTTGCTTTGGACCAGAATGAGCCACAGCTGCTGCATCTGTGATGTTCTGGGGTGGGGGTCAATCTTACTGTCTCTCCTTCAGCAAAGCAGAAGCCTCTTTGCATCCTCAAATGGATAAAACAGAGTATTTTTTATTAGATTTTTTTTCCCCTAGTTTTTGTCTCCTATCTGTAGTAATAATTCTGTTAAGAGACCGTTAACTCTGCACATTCATAATCCTTGGCCTTTGTGAAACATGTGAAGCAAGAACTATATTGGAATCAGATCAACCATCTCTAATCGCACAACTAGAAGAAAAACTTACTGTGATCCGGAGTGACATTATAACAGTCATGCTCTGCTTGAGGTGATGTATGATTAGTTTTCTGTCTAAGCTATAATCATTTGACAGACACCTCTAACATCGTAATCAGTTCAAAATTTAATGCTGTATTAGCTATAACTTAGAGCAATCAAGCCAAAACAGAATACGCTCAGAAATCAAGAATAAAGGAAACAAATGAGTGGTTCTGTGCTTCAGAAAGTGACATTATCAGAGTTAAAACATTTGGCAAGATGTATTGTTGAAAGAAACCGTGCATGGGATTTTTCCGGACCTTTTCCATCCTATTTCTGTGTAATCTTGTCATCTCAAAGCTTCTTGGGATCCACATTTGCTACCTTTATTTCTTATACAGTGAAAAAAATGGTCCTAATTGCATAGAGTAGAGTTTCATTTAAAATTCTGACGTGCCACCAGGCTACCTGGATTCAGGAGAAAGCAGAATCCAGCCTGTGTCTTTACAGTGTCCTTTTTCTAAAGGGGTTAAAAGCAGGGAACTTGAAAAAAAAACACTTCAGAAGTGAAGTAAAATACATGTATGCACACACATACTATTGGCAAATATGAAATTATTGTTTGCAACCAGAAGATGGCTCTGCAGTCAAGCTGGGCAAGCTGAAACCATGGACATACAGCAGTCATTTTTTTAAATCTGTTTAGTTCACTTCTTCCTTTCTTGAAACAGCCCTGTTCCTGTGAGCAATGGTTTATGGAAAGCTTTTTTTTTTCTTTTTTTTCTTTTTTTTTTTTTCCTATGGCAAGGACTCACTCTCCTTAAAACCCTCTGTTTTGTTAGGATAGGAGACACATACAGAAGATTGGTCAGATGTCTCTCACTGGCTTCCACTGAAGATGCCTGGCATCTCACTGCTGGTTCCAGTAGGAGCTTACTGAAGCCAATTGTAAGCTGACTGGGAGAGCTTTTCCTTAAATCCCTGAGGATGCTGTGGACAGTATTTTCTTACACTCTTGAGCAGCTCTTCTTTTTCACAAATGCTAAGAAGCTATCAGTGACTCTGGCATTGATAGAAGATAGGATACCTGGCTGGAGTTTTAATATTTTTTAAGGAGTCTATATTTAAGAATGTCTAGTATTTGTCTTTGTTTCCTTGGTAAGTCACCAACAGCAGTAGCTCTGTCTTAAGGTTATGTATGGGCCAACTTCTTACGTTCCAAATGTAAAGCTCTGAACGAAGTCTGAATCTGGAAAAGCAAGCTTTTATTTTGCTGAACAGAAATTTCAGTTGGATATGTGTATGTACATATATCAGTGGAATCAATGGTGTAACACTCTTAAAAGCCCCAGGTTAAATAAAAACAAGGTCTACTTTGTCATTTCTTGGTGTTTGCTTTGAATTCTTAATGTAAAACAAAAAGAAGGAAATGTATAGGTGCTATCTGCTTTATGAGAATTTGAACATGGGAGAAAATTGCTTGTTGTGCACATTTTCCTGCTGTGCTAATTATTTTAAAATTTCACAGTACTGATTATGAGGAACTGCTGAGTAGTTTTCTTTCTGCAGAAGGTGGCTTTATAGGCAGGAGAAAGAACACATACTAGTCGTTTGGGTTTACTTTACTGTAATGATTGACATGTAGCCACTTTTGTCTGTTTACCGTATTTCCAAATATTGAGATATGGGTTTAGTTAGATACCATGTTGCTTTGGTTTTTTGTTTTTTTTTTTTTTTTGCAAGTTGAAATCCATTTCAGCATCACTTCTGTGCAGCTACAATGTAATGAAGTAATGGGGCAGCGAGTGACGTCAATTTGCCTTTACACACATGAAGCCTTTTAAAATTCCCTCTACTTGAATGAAGATGATGCTTTTTCTTTCTTGTTGTTTTTTTTTTTAACCTGTGCTCGGCGTAATTAAATGGCATTTGTCCTGACATGCATGTCCTAAAGGACAGGTGCAACTTTCAGGATCGCAAACTGCTTCCTTGTAATTTATTCATTGCATTATGAACTTGCAACCCTCCAGAGGATGTGACATAATATTATAATACATAATGTTCCAGAGTACTAAGATTTTCATTTGGCTCTCTGATTTATCTGACAGATGCAGAGGAAAAAAAAAAAATGCATGTAGCTGGGAAAGTCCCTACTGACAACACATATGCGACTGCTAAAATGCACAGGTTATTTCAGTTAACACTGACATTAACTTATGCTGGAAATGCTCCCTTCTGATTTGACTCTCTCTGGTGAAATATCATTGCTTACTGTTTTATTTCTAACTTTGCTTCCTGTATTGTGCTCCTCCAAAATAAACATATTTCAGATCTCAATATCAACTGCTTAGAGAAAAGCTGTGTGCAATAACTCTTCCAAGAAGCCATGGGTTGCCTTTGCTGTCACAGAAGTTTCAGAAACTTAAATATACTCCAAAAAAGATACCATTTATTTGTAATAATAAAATAGGTACAGTATAATAGATTCTTTCACCCAGTAACAGGTACTGAATTGAAACCTGTGGTACCAGTAGGCCAGTACTTCTGTGTTTGTTAACTGTTGAGTCTCAGCTTGAACCACTGATTGAGCACCCGGGGAAAGGATCCGGTCAGCCGTGGAGCACAGGTGAAGGCAATTCAGCTGTGTGACCAGAAGGGATTGAGCCTGGCTGCACCACTCTTAGACCCCTCTTAGACTGAAGGGCTGACTGTCACTGGGGAAGGATCTCTTTTTGGAGATCCCTCCTTGGTGGAGCTTTTCCTCTGAACCTGCAATCTCTAGGAACAGGTGAGCAATCTTCTTCCATTCCTTGATAGCACCTTTGTATCATGCTGATACTTCTGTCTTTACGCCTCTGGTGAAACACGTTTTTCTATCATGTTGATCTGCCCAATTGCTACATTTTCCAAAACTCCTTAAGATTAATTCTCTTTTGATCTAATTCATGTGAAGTTAGGTGAAGGCAATAGGGCTTCTTCATTCTCTACTTTCTCAGGCATCACTTCTGGAATTAGTTATTTTGTCAGTTTTCTATTAGGGGAAAACAGGAACTGTCTCCTTTCTGTTACCTTTGTCATGTGTATTTGCTTTTTATACTATTGTACCCATACACAAAGGGTAATTGCAGCAAGTCTTGGGCAATTAAACTGTGTGTTAGTAATTTGTCTTTCATTTACTGAAATATCTTGGATGGTAGTCTAAGTAATCCTCAGGAAGCTTTTCTGTCGTAAACTGCAAGTGAATATCTCTATTTTTCTTCTTCTAAAAACAAACTGTAGGTGTTAGATTGGGGTAATTTCATTCGCTGTTCCTCCTTGTTCCCTTTATAATTTACATTATGCCTTTTTTTGGTGACTGGAAATAATATAAATGATGGTAAAATTGTAAGGATACAGGAGGATGTGTTCCCCTGATATATAGATAAAGCAAATTCAGTAGAGTCAGTCTTAATTTGTATTACAAATTGCTTATGCATAAAGCATGTTGAGGGCATGGGACAACCTTCAGACAGTCAGAGCACAGGAAAATGCCACTTTGGCCTCTCAGAAATCCCCTCCAACCATTATTCCCTGCAACGGACACATCTCTGCAGAAGAGATCAACCTTACTGAACACATGAATTTGTTCCTCTAGAAGGACCAAGAGCTGAATCTAATCCTTGATCAAACATGAAAACAGTTTACATAGAGTATTACAACTGCAGCTAGGGTCAAGTGTGATGCCTTCAGCTTCATGAGCTACAAGGCTTTTACGCAGAGTCTGAGTAAGCGATTTGTTCACTGCGCTTTTCATTCTTTGTATGGAGAAGTACTTTATTTAGAATAGTGAAAATTGCAAAAAAGCAAATGTTATGGTTATTGGACAACTTAAATGTAGTTCAAAGTAATGTGGACTGTATTATTCCCTGCAAAAGCTGATGGCTTGGCAAGCTATACTGCAGGTACTTGTGCAGCAACAGCTAATACTTGTTTTTGTGTTGAAATACATACTCAGAAATGTAGCCGATTGCTAATTTGTATCAGGAATATCAGATGCCATTTTTTTCTCTGTTAATACAGTTTTACAGCCTAATTGGAAGTATTTAGGCTTTAACTTCTTGCTGTTACTACAAAATCGTACAGGAACTTTACAGTCTCCACAGGAACTAGCCTACATATATTAAGCATTTATATACCACACCAATGTTTGATAGTAGTCCTAATTTGAGATATTCATTAAATAGGCTAGTGCTTTACACTCAAGTTTGTGTTCTATCTTTTTGTAACAACGATGAGAAAACTTTGATGCTGAATAATGGCTTGGCAATGCATAGCTCACACGATGGAACAGCTATCCACAGGATGAATTAGCGTGGGCATGCCGTCTCACATTAAGCAAACAGGATATGAAAGCCGTAACTTACTTGGCTCATATAGGATAGAGTTTTTGTGAGCCTGAAAAGAAATCAGTGGAATTTTTTTTCAGTTATATAAATGCTGAAGGGACAATATAGCCTTCTTAGGCAGACCTCGCACAAATCTGCAGCTGAGTTGACTTGTGAAATTTTCAGTGGGCTCTGAGGCAAAACCATGCCCTGCAACTGGCGCTCAGTGCGGGTGCAACGCCACAGAGGAAACATGTGGCTCTCCAGTGTGTGCAGCAGGTCTGGCAGTGTTCAGATGTGCATTCCTTATGCTCCCTATGGATTAACTGCATCCAAACAATCACTGAGTGGAAGCTCCTAATAGTCTAACACAAAGATTCCTGCAGACCCTAAAAAAAAAACACCCTTGTTTCTGCCGATCATGCCTGTAGGTGCACGAGGGCCATTCCTACATCCATGTAGGTAAGCTGGGGATATGAACCGCATTGCATCGTAACTCAGTACAAATGTTTTTTGCCAAAGGTAGGGAGAGGCTGAATGCTCGCTTCCGCTGCCAGACTTCGCTGGGAGTGAGACCCTTGTATCTCATATTTGGCAATGAAAAGGCCTGATTCTCAAAGGTTAAAATAGTTGTTTTATCTTTATCTTTCCGAATGAACCTGCAAATAATGTGCAACACAGTGAACATGTGAAATTCTACTCTGCTTCGTAGTGTATTAATCCGTTCTGTGTATGCGTTACTAACACCATTGTAGTACAATAGTTTTGTGTTGGGATGGGGGCGGAGATGACCAAGAAGTGCAGCAGTATTTACAGATAGATCTTGCAAGCAGTAGTTCAGAAGACATGATTTCTTCTGTAATTGCAGATGAGTATTTTCTTATGTGTTTTTTGCCAGAAACATATTAAATTATACTCAGTGTCCCTAGCTAGTCTGTAAGATGTTTTTTGCTACTGGCCAAAATCCCATTCCCAGAAATCCTTTTTAAATTCCCCATTTTTCATGCAACTACCTTGATTATCTATGCTGTTAGTGTGCTCAGTAGCTTTTTGTTGGTAGAAGGGATCCCAAGAGTATCATTCTTTTTATTACATTTCATGAACGTGTGGATAGAATAGTTCTTCCTCATTGGAGGTCAGAGAGAAATGATCTATTTACTTCCTTCTAAATGGAGGATAATTCTGTTTTTGCTTGGCATTGAAACTTTTCTATCAGACACCTTACTGAAAACAATAGTATAAAAGCCAGATTTTTAGCAGATTTGAGCGCTTTCTGCAGTTCCCCATTGAAATACTGAATTAGATCTGAAATGATTTTCTTCTGCACTGGTGTCATTTTAAGAGTGCTTTATGCTAGGGCCTTTGATGCCAAATGTCATCCCACAGTGAATTCTTACACGTAAACTCTCCAAAGCAAATTTTACAATAGACTTACTAACTGGCCCTTGGTTCCAGTAGTGCTGCTTGCAGGCTCTAGGGGTATACGACCAGAAGCACATACTCTTTGCGGGATACAAATCCTGAAGCTTCTCTGTAATTTCTACTCCCCCAAAGCAGTGTTCAGCTCTTGCCAAATGTATATGTTAAGCGGATGAGTGTACCTCTTATTAGGAAATGCGAATGAAATGAGGACTGGATTGTGCTGATTAAAACCCAGGCATACGTTTCTGTACGCTGTGGCTGATAAACTAAAATTACTTGGTGAGCTGGGGATTGGGAATGGATGAATACAACTGCCTAATTGAGTGGATTTTTTTAAAACTACTTTAAAAATATTTGTGAGTCCCTCCTTTTGCGTCTCTGAGTCTTCGAGCTTTTAAATGTTAAGCGTTTCTGACTAGATACCATCTCACTGAAATTAGTGGTCTTAAATATAGCAGTTTAAAACCAGATCCAAATTCTTAGCAGCAGAAAAGTATTATAAATTTTTATGTGGTTTTCTGTTGAGTTTTCATTCCAGAAGTGAACAGACATTTGGGAAATGTGCATGCTTTTCTGTAGATATAGACAAAGTATACTTTACACACATGCTTGTAAAGCTTAAGATAAAACTTCAGAAATGGAATTAAAACTATTCAAATTCTGGTAGTGAAAACATGCTTAATAAGTCATGTAGAAAAAACTGTAGGGTATTTATCATGGGATTGTATGGCACGTTACTCTTTAATAAGATAGATGGTTCTCTTGTCCAATTTTAGTAAGGCCGGAATAAGAACCCTTGCTTGCAGTAACTGCTAAAGAGTAGGATATAAAAGGTTAGGATACATTAGAATGATGTACAGTATATCCATGCACTGGCTTACAGTTTTGCAGCCTTCAGCTCAGTTGCATACGTTCTGCAGCTTAAAAATTATGCTTAATATTAATATGACTTCCATAGGGAATAGGAATAAAATGCTGTAACTAAGTAATGCAAATATATTTATGAACTCTCTTTCTTTCTGGCTTGTCATATTAATAATTATCATATTTCTTTCATTTAATATTTAAAAGCCACAAAGACGTATGAGTTGAATTTACACCTATTAAAAATGACATCTAGCTACACCTGAAGAATAGTCTGGAGTGTTACTACATGGTTCTATCTGTTGTAAAGATACAGATTTGAAACCTAGCAACAAGATTTCTTGACTGTTCAATAGGAACTGAAAATTCCTGAAAGGAGATATTGTCACTGGAAGAGAGGCCCATATTTATCTTTGGCATAAGCAACGTAACACGTTAAATAGGTGATGTTTAGCATTTCAGTGTTATTCTCATAGAGGATAACAGTACGACACCAGTGTTAGATGTCATCTGTGCCCCCATGGAATACTGCTGATGAACGTAGCACCACTCTGCTTGATCATTAGTCCATTCATTTACTGTCGGAAGGATTAGCAAAAATGTGAGTACCAAGTTGTCTGAATGTGTATCTTGCTGAATTGAAGGAAAACTATTTTCTTACAAAAAAAAAAAAGGCAAGTTTTTAATGGTCAGGCAACACAGGAAGAGGTGGGAAGAACCACGATGCCCTTGGTGTTTGGCTGCTGTTGCACTTAGATGAATGTGAAATCAAAACCAAACATGAAAACAAAATGACTCAATACTTTGAAAACACTGTGTTCAGTAAAACAGAACCAGCTATCTCACTTCAAAAAGTGTTTCTACAGTATGATTTTTTTTCTACCGAACGAATGAAAAATCATCTTAAGTGAATAATTGCTATCCCACCTTTCAAGTATGGTTCATTTCTACGCTCAATACCTTGTGAAACAAAGTTGTGAATTTCATGTTGGAAAACCACATTGACCTTTCAAACACATTTTAAGGTAGGTATTTTGCCCCATAGGTAAGAACATTCAGATATTTGAGAGAAAACAAAACAGCAACAACAACAAAAATACCCACAAAATGAGAAGTGGTCTGGAAAGCAAAACAAAACAAACAAAAAACTAAGAATACAATCAGCAAGTCTTGGTATGAAAAACCATTAAGAAGGTGTTTACGGATGTTTGACACTACAGCCTACTCAACAGTACAAAATACTGTTTTGTAGACGTCGCTTGTGCCGAAGAAATTCAGGTTTCTGTATTTCACTATTAGGATCAAACACCAAGGGCACAATGATAAGCAGAATGTATTACCTATAAGAACCAACGAAATGAGTGAAAAAGTGTTGGTGAAAAAATAATAAAGGATGTTGTTGTAAAGCAAGTATAAGAATGCCGAATTTGAAACTGATTCATTAGTAAACACCATTATGAGGTGCAACAATACTCAGGTCAGAATTTGTTGCCATTATTGCTAACATTAACAGTCATTGCAAAAACTTTCTTAAAGCTCTGAAGGAAATCACAATCCTATTTTACAGGTTAGTGTACAAACAAGTACAGAATTACCAACCCTGAATACATGTTAATAACTTCATGTGTATGTATTTAAAAAAAAAAAACAACAACAACACCAAAAAAAAAAAAAAAAAACATGGAACTTGAACTAATTTAAAATTAGTTATTGCTTGGAAGTGTTAGGACCTAGCTTTCACCTTCTGTAATATAGAGCAGCACCTCTGAGTGCAGAATTTGCTCACATCTGTCTGCCTTCAGACTTGCGTGGTGAAAAGCTTTATGAAGGCCGATGGGCTTAGTGCTCAGCAAGAGACTGCCTCTTATCTCTTTCTGGGAGAGCGGGGCTGTGCTAGGAAGATACCTAAATATGTCACTGACTGAGATTGCTTGCACACTTGACTAGTAGATTGAGTGAAATAAGAAAAATAAAGTTTTCAATGCAGGAAATAAGTAGGAAGGTACAGTAAGAATTCTGGTAAGAATACCAATTTGTAAGAATGCTGCCATCTGTAAAAGGGCTACAGTCAGCTCGGATGAGAGATTTCTCCCTCTTACATCTCATGAATAACCATGACTGGCACCGTGACCCTGCTTTCTCTCAAGACCTTTTTCAGAAGTTAGCTTCTCTCAATTGTTGAGACATTGGCTAGCTTGTTTCTGCTCAAGGCTTAGAAAATCTAACAAAATTTATTATGGATTGAAGCAGAATGCAGCAATTGCAAACCCAAAGGTAAATCATCATTCTGACAGTGAGCTTCCTTTGGAAAATAGCTTATCATTTTGTTTTATGAGTTATTTCGTCAAATAACATGGAGAATGCTAATTCAAGGTGATATTTGTCACAGTACATCATCCTGGAGATTGACAAGAATCGGAAAGGAAAACAGCGAAGCGAAGTCCCTGAACACGTAAGGGGGTCTGCATGGGCAGAGAGATACTGGTGTCAGAACACAAATGTAAGAAGGACAGCATGGATCCCTTTTCAAGACTGGGACAAAGCATGTTGAAATCGCATTAACCTAGGGAAACAAATGTAAAAAAAAAAAAAAAAAAAAAAAAAAAAGTGTGGCTACAGTGTGCTATTTCTACTGCTTGTACTGGATACATTGAGTCCTTTGTAACCTACTTATGTAAGTAATGCTCAGTACATGGACTAAATTCTAGTGATCCTGCTAATGCTTTAAGTATTTATACTGAGAACAAATTTCTCAAGAAAGGGAGATAATACACTTGAAAATATGAGTATCAGTTTTATTTTTTCATGTTAAGAACAGTGGAAAAATTCCAGTGAAGAAAATACAATATGATCAATACAAATCTTCACATGTTCTTGAACAGAATTATTTGGAGATGCCGTCAATCCATCATTGTCTTTTAACTCCTTGATGACTCCTGTTTAGTCAGTGGGCATGGCAATACAGTAGTAGCAGATTTTTTTTGTGCAAGTAGCTGATTGTGAAGCAGCTTACTGAGTACCATATCCACTGGCAGAGCTGTGGTGGCTGCTAGTGAGATCAAGTAGAAATTGCTTACTATGGTTAGAGAGGTCCTAGCGTCTTGTCTTATCTCCTGAATTCTTTTTTACTTTGGTCCTTCATAGAGACTTACTTAGTTCAGGTATTTCTTAAATGAAAAAATGAACTCTCCATTGCTTTAAGCTGGCAACTTAGACTTTTTCTTTGAGTTGAATATTGGAGATGCTGTTAGGTCTTGCACTGTAAGACAATTATCTGTATTCGATCTGTTTGTGCCATGCTGGCCACCTATCTTTACTGTGTGTGTTGATGGCTTGTTGTTCTTGTTTACTGTCTTTTTCTGCAGTTATTTTGCTAGAAGATATTCCCTTCTACTGTGTTCCTGCATATAGGGAGGGATGTTACCAGAAAACGCAGGCAGACTGTAATGACTGCATCACCTTCATCCAATGTCTTCGCACACTGTTTCAAAAAAAAAAAAAAAAAAAAAAAAAAATGCAGCATCATTCTGAGCACTGACTCACAGGAGAAAGAAGAAATTTAAGCAGGATCTTTTATTAAGCAAAATGAGTTTTTAAAGGATTGTCTGTTCTAATGTGCTTTTTTGACTTTTTTTTTTTTCTTTTAAACTGTTGGTCGGATATTAAACAGGACTTCTTTCAGTCTGCAGTAGTGTGGATGAAGACTGATGACTGGAACATTTTGTTTAATGAACTTAGCAGGCTGTTCTTCAAAAAAACAAAACAAAAAATACGAGCACCCGGGCTTTCAGTAACACCCTGCACTCTGCTGTTGACACGTGCAGCATTCGAGAAGGTGCTTTATGGACTCTGCTGATTACAGCTCTGTCGTTACTTCCAGCCTTCATACAGCATTCTTACAAGAGACTGATAGAGAGGACTTAAAGTTAGGCTAAAATCTTATATGTCTGTATATGCATTTATGTGTTTATATAATATCTTTGTATATATATTTAACCTGACCACATTAACATGAATATTACTTTGGTGTTTTAAATTTTTGTGTTATTTTATAATTCTGGGTTATGTTATGATATGTATGCTATGTTTTTGTAATTTGATGTTAGTACTGTAAGTATATATATCGAAGACACAGATTGCTGCCGTAATACTTCCTTAACGTGTTTTAATGCTATGGATAATAATATTTATAGGACTTTGAGATAAATTTTAAGTAATAATTACGTTGTCTGTAATTACTTGTCCAATATTTTTATCTTTCTCAGTTTCCAGATCTAAGGAAAAATTCCTGCTAGTTTCATTCTGAAGATATTTGCTTAAAGAAAGAATGTTGAAGACCTTAAGTGAAATGGTCACTGCTTCACAGAGACAAAAATTCAGAAGGCTGTCCTTGTTGTTCTCCATCACAGAGATAGTGGCACAATCTGCAGGTAGGCCTTTTCTTCTTCAATGGTACGATAAATGTTTTTAAATACTGATTAGTTTATCTCCCAAACTCAAGTTTCATGACTCATCAGCCTGTAAATATCCTGTAGGTATGTAAATATTATTAATAATAATAAATGCTGCACCTTTTTTCAGCACCTTTCATACTAGTGTAAAAAGCATAAAAGTATAGTCCTTAATTACATATCAAGCTATTTATTACTTCTTTAATTTCAGTGATATGCCAGTGAAATGCCATGTCACTACTGGATTCTAAATCTAGTGAATACCTTCAAGTTCTTTTAAAGTGCATTTCCAGTTAATCGTTTGTTTGTGGAGTAAAATGTCATCCCATTCTAGTCTGCTCTTTGTTAAAATCTTTAAATGTAGATTAAACCTGAAATATGCTTCCTAACAAAATGCTCAAGCTATCTTAAGTTGTAATGTGAGGAGGAAAAGCAGTACCTTTTTTCTTTTCCTTTTTTTTTTTTTAAATGGAAATCTCAACTAAGAGATCTGGCCACAAATTGTAGTTCTTATTTTCTAGCAGAATATTAAAAAGAAATAAAGATGGAAATCATGTGAAATATGGAAGATCATCCCAAAATTGCTATTTTAAGTGTAGACATTTCTTGTACATAAGGCTTTCGCTATACTCAGTGGTTTAGCAATAGTTGCAGTACCTTCTGTGTGTCTTGGTGTCTGAGATGCAGATACAAACTGCAGACTTAGGAGAGGCCAGTGTCAGCGGACTTTGGAAATGAATTTTGTTTGCCAGCAAGGACCTTAGGGCAACACAGTTTTGGAAACTTCAATGCCATTAGCCTTGACAAAGGTGACTTTCAGAGTTGCACGTGGAGAGCGTAAGCGCTTGAAACGTGTTTATCTGCAGGTAGATCTGTGTCTTTTCAGTTGTACGTCAGGAAAGGGCCTAGACATTTCCATAATTCAAGAATACTTCTTGTGAATTGTGCTTTGGTATGGATTCGTTGGATTTCAGAACATGAAAGCATGTGTGCAGATGGTTCTGGACGAAAGTGGTGACAAGCTTAAAAGCTGACGCAGGTTACATGGGAAATTCTACTGCTAATGTCTCATGTATCCAGAAATTCAAGAAACTCAAGATGTGAACTGGTAATGCTTTGTTGCTTCATGTGGATCTCATAAAGACTGTTCTTTTGGTCAGTCGGGAAAGGTTGATATCTTGTGCTATGAAAATCAGATCCTCTGTGCAGAACAAAGGGCCTGTTGGTTGGGTTTCATGATTTCTTGAAGAACAAAAACAAAAAAAAACCTAACTTGAATAATTTCTCTTCAGAACTGGCTCAGCTGCCTGAGGTGTCCCCCCACCCTCTCAGTGCTTTGTATAAGAATAGAAGCAATCTGATAACTGAAAGAGATCAGATAATTACAGGATATATACACTATATCATATTCTTCTTTTTTTCTTCCTTTCCAACCATATTTATTCTTCTCCAGATGTTCACAAAGGCTGTGGTTATGCTTGGACCAGTACACATCCAGATTTGATGTCTTGTATTATAAAAATTCATAGACATGTTAGAGGGACAGACTTACCAGATGTGCATGTGTCAGAGGGCTCAAGTTGGTTTGTCATTAATGTGTTGACAGTCCTGGAATCGGGTTTACCCAGTACTTCTGTGATGAAGCTGGGTAGGAGAAAATTTGGAAAAATACAAGCTCCAGAACTAAGTGGAAGAAAAAATTGGAGTGCTGGAGTATTGCAGTAAACTTCAGTGTGGTTCATCCACACAGGTCAAGACTGCCTGAAGTTTGTGATAAAGATGTATGAAAAGGCCAATTATTGTTACAAGAATGGTAATTTGTATAGGGATATAAGACTATGAAGAGATATACAACGTCCATCTGAAGAGCTTTGTCTAATGAGTATGGGGGGGGTCGTGATAAATAATACACAAAGAGGTGAGAGACTCTTAGTACAGGTCTTACGGGGACGTGTGCCAAATTACCTAATCGTACAGCCAGAGAAATAAGGTTAACTATACATAAAGAAAGTATTTGGGAACAGAGATGTTGATCTTTTAGCTCCCATCAACAACTAAGTTTTGAGCACCTGGAATTATGGACACAGATTTTCTACTTTTAAGGACCGTGTCTTGCAATGTTTTATCCAAGACAGTTCTAATCTGGACAGCAGAGTCCAGATATGTTTTGGCTGTGATGGTATAGAGGAGGAAATCCCTTATCTATGTACTGAGCATAACTAAGACTTGCAGGCTATTTCTGAGGGGAATGTTAATAAATGTGCACAGGATTATAAATAGAAGCTGTGATTTAAGATTTAAACCTATCACCACATTTGTGGCTCTGTCTGTGTGACAGCCACTGAAATACTGATCTCACTGCAACAGCAGAACTCAATTTTCATTCTGTGGCAGAGCACTTTGAAACTTTTTGAGTAATTAATAAAATATTAAATGTAGAAATTCTCATTCTGAAGCATTTCCACTTACAGTTTAAACCAGGTAAATGGACTCATAACTATCTGAATGTGACATGGATAGTTGATTTCATATGCTAGATTTCCTACAGTGTTAAAACAATTTGGGGAATGCGTTAAGGCTTCAGTTACGTGATGCTTTTGCACAGAAGATAAAAGTGAGCCTATCTGTTTTTGATGCTGCATAAATGCTAGATATTTTTTTTCTTGAAAATGTGTTCTTGATCTTGAATGCTGGACTCACTGTGTGATAGTGGACTGGAAGTTATCTTCAAACTGAAGAGGTCAAAATTCTTATGTTTGTTCTGATACTAGCAGCAAAGCACAATTTATTTTTTCTAAAAAGCTCTTGTCTTTGAATGAGATGGTGTATTTTGCAAAGGAAGAACATTATACAATAACTGCTCATTTCAGAAGTAATTAACCTTCTTATGCCATTTGCATTATTAATGTACTAGAATTATCATAATGTCCTAATGTATCTGAATTTCTATTAATGTTTTCTCTGCTAAATAAATAAAAGAGAATTGAGTAAAGAGATGACATTTGTTTTAATTGTTCATTGGGATTCTTTTTTCTTCTCATTCAAAGCTCTGATAGTTTGTTAAATAGAAACCCTTAAATAGATGGCATTTCATGATAGGTTTTGAACCTAATTATATCAAATGTCATAGCATTATTTATTTAAAAGGCTTTTCAAGACTACTATACAGAGGAAAACATGCATTTTCCTTTTAAAAGGCTTACAATTTTCTGTTCAGCATGTTCTCAAATGGCTTTGAATAAACTGACTTCTAGAATGCTTTAGAAGCATGTCCTTTTAAAGGTGGTTAGCCTTGTATTTACTGCTTCTGCCTTTAATGAAAAGATCTACTAGAACTGAGAACAGCAAGCACCCTGCTTATCATGAGAACTTTGATATGTTTTGCAAATATTGGAAAGAAGAAATGCCGTAAAAAGTGATGGCCGCGGTACTCCATGGAATTTAAAAGGCTTCTTTTTAATTAGAAGATAATAGGTGAATAGAAAGATCTAGACTTGTTGTAAAACGTGTGTATTTTGGTGAGGGATGGAGCACATTATTTGTATGCTAGTATGTAAATCGACCATAACTTAAGATTTCTACAGCTTTGTAGTTTACAAAGAGGGAGAAAGAAGGCCTTAAGGACTACTGAGCATGTAGAAATATCAAGCATCAGTGAAACTGTGTGATAGGAGAGACTGATTATGTTTTAATTGTCTTTGGTTCCAAAGTATGTGAAATACTCTGTCAATAAATGAGCTATTCAATTATGATTTAAGAAAAACTAGGAAAAATGCAAGGAAACATAATCCTATTTTTTACCCATTTTCAACATT
Source organism: Lagopus leucura (assembly GCF_019238085.1). Lineage (NCBI taxonomy): Eukaryota > Metazoa > Chordata > Aves > Galliformes > Phasianidae > Lagopus > Lagopus leucura. The sequence continues at coordinate 13,163,822 of NW_024962267.1, forward strand.
GCCCATTGAAAACAAGAAGTATTTTGTTTTCAGAGGCTAAAATTAGTGATTTAAAGCTTTTTTTTTGTTATTATATTTTCAGTTTTTTTTTTAAAAAAAAAAAAAAAAAAAAAAAAAAAAAAAGATAATTATTTAAATTTCTTTTTCTGCAGAAAACAAGTAGTGGTATAATCAGTGTCCATCAGAGGCTCTGGTAAGATTTCACCCAGCTCGACTGGCATTGCTTAATATGTCATTTCTTATGGATCCCTGGGGTTTCCATAGGAAGTAAGTAAGAAAAGTTCAGATGGTTTTAATCATTCTGTAAAGTCTGCTTCTGAATTTCCCTCTGGAAAAGCTCAACTAACTCTAAAGCAGAGAAGCACTGCTTTTTCATTATGTGTTGTTTGTTTTAAATGTAGTTCTTGTACTGTTAAAGAAACATTTTATTGTGTGACTACCATGACCATGTCTTTTGAACATCATGGCATTCAAGTCATTTTTTAATTTATTGTTTCATCCCCAGAATATCTTTGGAGAACAAGTCCAACTGGCTTTATTCAGATTCTTTGTCAGCCTCATACAGTAAAATCTGATAAACCTCACTGGTTTGTATCTGTTATGTCATCTTTTTGGAATAATATACATTATGTCACTGTAGACAAATACGGATGTGCTAAGCTACAAACTTTTTATTGGTGAAAGCTGGGGAAAATAATGTATTATTTCTTAATATTTGACAAGTCCTTGCTTGCTTTGCAATCCGAATATTTACTTTATTTCTCAAACAAGTACTTGTGAAAGGCACATATAAGGTCATAATTTTCAGCATTCTTAGTTTGTGTGGAATATCTGACTTACTGCTATAAAATAATTCTGACCACAGCCTAATTCTGTAAACTATTTGATCTTGGGCTGCTTAAATCTTCAGTAGAGAGAATCATAGGGAAAGAACCTGCAGGCTTCTTAGCGTCCAGTGTTTTTGCCCTTTCTTCCTCAAAGTAACTATTGAAGAAAATGAAAAACTTGTTAATTTTTTTTTTTATTTAGTCACAACTGGCAAATGGTTGGACTTAACTGCCACTGAAAACATAGATCAATTATGTATCTTAACAAAAACAGGCTAGAAAAGTGTGTGTAGGTTGCTCTGAAACTAATGTCTTCTACTTATCTCTGTAGAAACCACAGCAGATACAAAGAGCATAACAACACTATTTAATAGATCAGATTCTCAGTTAAAAAACACTATTTTTCAATGGAGTCACCACCACTGGCTATGTGTTTTTGCCAACAGTGAACAAGAGTCTACGTACGTCACTTGTAAAAATCCGCAGTGGAGAGGTTACCCACTGTTGCTGTTGCTACTGTTGAAACGCGCTACTCGCCACCCCCCTGTGCTCACATTCCGTGTTTGGTCTTCACAAGCGTTGAAAAAGCACTGATGATTGCCATGAATGGATGCCATTTTTTCCACAAAGAGTATTTCAGTTAGACTCTGTTGCTTCATACATACTTACACATCAATTACTGTTTTGTCAGAATGCCCCTCCTTTGCCACTTGTTGCACAACAAAATGTGATGGAATCTTCATGGGAATGTTCCACCTCTACTGCCATACCACCAACATCCACCTCTGACACAGTGGGCCAAAATACTAAAACAAGAGCCGTTACTTTCAGATCAGCCCTTCTACTACAAGAGGGAGGACAATTGGCAGTGTTTCAACTTCAAAAGCACCTCAGTTAGCCTGGTGGAAAGCATTTCAGATCCTTCCAAAACCATTCCTAAATTCTAACATCTCCATGATTCTATGATGAAACTATACCATAAATCAAAGTGCTTCTTAACTCACTTTATCACATAATTTCTTCTCCCTGAAATCCAATTATTTTCGGACTTACAGTGAGCAAAATAGCAGTTTAACATCAAAATGTTTGAAGTATTTCTATGTAACAATTTCTTAATGATTGTAAGTGACGATGTTATTCCTGAGTTACCAGACTTAAGATAGGAGTTCAAAAAAGTCATTTCACAGTCCTCTTTGGTCAACGTTTTGAATTCTGAACCTCATTTGCAGATACTTTGTTTTATAATTGGGACTTTTGAGAACTATAGTAAAAGGGATAATATGAATGCCAACTGCAAGAAGAATTGCAGGGTAAAACTAAAAGACTGTACTTGTTTTGTTTTGTTTTCTGAATTTGAGGCATAAATCTCCATCATTTGAGGCACAAGTGGCTAATTGAAGCCCTGAGGTAGAGGGCTATTTTTGATGGACTTAATTAGCATAGTCTGGGTCAAAACATGCAATTTTACGATCCGTTATAGAATCACAGAGTCATGCTTAGGTTGGGAAAGACCTTGATGATTAAGTCCAACAGCAACCTAACCTTACTACCTTTACTAACAGCTAAATCATGTCCCTGAGCACCACATCCAAACGGTTTTTAGACTCAGCCAGGGATGGTGACTCAGCCACTTCCCTGGGGAGCCTATGCCAGTGCTTAACAACTCTTTCTGTAAAGAAGATTTCCCTAATATCCAATCTAAACATCCCTGGTGCAACTTGAGGCCATTTCCCTTTGTCCTGTGTTAGAGCTTTTCCCCATTTGTAAAACCGGCAAAGAAGGGGATAATGGAGATCTTTTTATTACCTCCTTGTTGTCTCCCTACTCTAAATCAGAATGAATTCCTTGTTGTCCTTTTTATTTTCACACATTGAAATAAATTTCATCAAAGACTTGCAAGAGAAAATAGTACTTCAGTTGAATCCCGAGCTTTCTCCATGAAGCTTCAAATACAAAAGCACTGCTTTAGCATTGAGACTGTAAGTGTCTTTTAGGCAAATTAAGAGAAAAAAGCATATACTGCAGTATCTATGTGTCTAATATTATTTAATCCAATTTAGGAATGGATACATTGCTAAGGAAAGAAAAGAATGTCTGCATTGATTCTGAATTTCCAGGAAGCACTGATTTAGAAAAATATGTAATTGTCTGTCATTATATTCGGGGATGAAGGTCTGAACTGTTCCTAGTAAATCACTGCAGGTATATTATTTTGTGAATTGAAATTACTTGCTTAAAAACAGATGGTACTCTGCGATTTCAGAAAGGCATAATGTGAATCTAAAATATTTACTTTCTTTGAACAGACAGGCTAGGCTAACATACCTGAAAGGCACTCTTTGTATTCCAATTTCATGAGTGAGAACATCACATTTATTGTGAGCTTGTGCAGACTTAATGTTTGTTGACAGAGGAGTTCTGGCTTCTCATCCTCAAATTAAAGATAATCACAGAATCATAGGGCTTGGAAAGGATCTCTGGACCACGTAGTCCATCAACCTTGCTAATGCAGGATCCCTAAAGTAGGCTGCAGCACAATTCCTCTTGCTTTCGTATCCTCCTTCAATGAAGGTGAAAAACTGAAATAGTTCCTTTTCCTGCCCCACACAGGCAGCTCTAAATATTTCAAGACAGCTGCTTGTGGAGATAAGAAGATACTTCTCAGAATATACAGAAAGTTTTGACAGGCTGTTTTTCCTAAGCAAAGCAGCAGAATGAAGAAAAAAGCCAAACTTAGGTTATTGACCATCTCGCCCATCCCTTGTCTTCACGAACTGCCTGTAGAACTGGTAGATATGTTCGTGCTCTGGGACTGTGAAACCAGCATTTTCCTGTCAGTAGCAAAAAGCTGGTAACCTTATGTGCCAGCTGCTGTGCCAGAGTTGTACCAAAAGGGAAGAGGGCATAGGAAGTGTGCTCTCCAGAGGCTGAACAGCTTCATATTTGGCTGTCCTCAGAGGTTATATTTCATCCCCTAGGGGCAGAGGAATAAACCATCTCTTCAAATAAACATTATTCTGGTCTGTGAATAATGTAACAATATATCATGGAATTTTTATTATTATTGTTATTATTTTTTACATTATGGTCATAAGCTGCATTTGGCAACATAGTTTTGAATTTATAGTAGTGAAATTAAAGCTGTCGTGTTTTAAATGTGTGCAGATCTTTCAGGGTTGATGGATTACTAACATATTTACATACAATGAATATGAAATTACATAGACAATGCAAAGTATTTCCAGTTCTAGGCTGATGGTTCTTTCCCCTTTGTCCTTCATTTTTCTTGTCTCTCTTCCTATGAAGAGCAAAATAGAGCACGTGTTGGTTTTGGTTTGTTTTGTTCTTTTAGAGACATCTCCGGTTTCTAGGTGATGGTTCAGAATAAAAGGAATATGGACTTTCAAATCTTATTTTGAATATATTTTCATGTAAGATTTTCTATATCATATACAGTGGGAGAAGTAATAGCAGAGTAGCCATCCATCAAACTTTGACATCTTACCAAGCTTCATTTCCAACAATGAAAGCTTGTTGTGTGTATTTTCTATTTGAAAATTTAGTTAATTGTACAATGTTTAAAAAACAGTAAATTAAATTTGACTACCTTATGCGAAGGAAGCACTGTACAGTACGTCCAAATATCTTTCATCCTGTTAATATGCTGTGGTATGTAATATGAATCAAGCCAAAACATCCTTAATTTTATTTGCCTGCCGGGAGACTTTTGTTCACTTTGAACATATAGGAACAGTTTAAGCATTGGGTTTCTCGTTTTCTTGCTGTCCCAGGTTTCTGATCACATTTGGGTTTTTTTTGCAGCACTCAGAAGCATCCCATGGGCAAGAACAGCACCACCATTTCTCAGCAGTGTTTCTGTTGTTTTACTGCTGTGTTTCCTGTAGCTTACTTCTACATGATAACTAATGCTTTCAGGTCAGATCCAAAGTCGAGTCAGAGTGATCTTGTGAAAATCTGTATCTGATTTGTAGATCAACCCTTTAGAAAGTTGCACGGAAAGCTGTTTTGATGGACGGCTGTTCAACAGAAGGCAGACATAAAAGCATACGTCAGAAGGAGAAGGAGCTGACTCTTCACAGTGTATCTTTCTGCTGGTTGATCTTTCACTAAACTGAACCATACACAAGAGTATTGTTTCAATTTCTCTCCACATTAGGCTTTCTGTGCCTAAGTTACTTGGAATTGTAATGAGGATGTCTGCTTATCTTAGTTCTTGTACTGTAGTGATGTTATTCCATTACATACTTCCACTTATTCCAACTGGTGCTCATTTCAAGCTCTTGAGTGCTAAACATGCTTCTGACTTGTTGTAACAGAGCTGCCCTCAAGTGCTTTGACAGTCGGAGCATTTCAGCGTCTCATACAGTCAGAACCTTTTTTGGGAAGCTTCAGTAAGAACAGTGCTGAACGTCACTCATTCTTTGCAGAGTGACCACCTTATACTGCCAGTGTGTAAATAGGCAGAACACAGGTTAAAATCATTTTGATTATACTTGTGGACTGAATGTTTGAGCTTAGAGGGCATTACTAACAAGGCACTTTAGAGAGGAGGGACAAACAAACATGCTGCATGTGTTTGCTTTTCCTTTGGCTGCTGTGGATGTTTCAAGTGTGCTAGGAAATATTTTCTGCTGACTCATATTTGCTGTCACACAAGGTTAAGCAGACAACTCCAGCAAGCAGCCCCCATACTGAGGGGGGCTGCAAATAAATTGGTGCTCATTTTATCAAACAAATTCCTTATTAATATGTCAGAGTGCTACAGAATGGAAGGAATATAAGTTGAGGGGCTTATCTTTTTTTGGCTACCTGTTTCTCTTCACTTTCTTCTGTCCTTCTGTTTCACCACAAATCAATATGGAATGAGATTGGCTTGCTGGACGGCAAGCTGGTACCTGATGAAAACAAATTGAATGAGAGTGGAAAGCAAGAAATTGAGTGAAATATCTTACACGGGGAAAATAGTTTACAGACGTTAACCGTGTTTTTAGACGTCCGCAAAGAAAACAGTTTAAAAAGTTGTCGTGGTTTTCCGCACCCAGCCAGCCACGCAGTAGAATATATAGGATTATTTTCAAAAACAAGTAATTCAGAAAAAAATATTCTTTTTTGTTTGCGTTAAGTAAAATGTACAATCTTTAGTGGTGGAATGTTTACTGCTTTCAGCTTCTACGCTAAGAGTCGTCTTATTCATGTCATAAATAAAACACCCACCCACTCAGCCTTAAATACCCACAGGCCCACTTTCCAGTGACTGATGACACATACTCTATATGCATGACTACACTGAAGTTAGATTCACCGCGTGTCGTAATAATGCATGTCAAAGATGTATATCATGGGAGGATAAAGGGGTCTGTGACGTGTTTTGTTCTCTGCAGTATTCCCAAGCCTGAGGGATTAGCTGATGTGAACTGTGCAGGATATACACAGTTTGTAGAAGAGTTAGGGGAAAGACAGCACAAATGGGAGCATCCAGTACGAAACTGAGAAAAGTGATTCAAGGCTATGCTGACTTGCAAAATGAACGGTGCCTGTTTTCACAGTTATAAATTATTCTTTCTTTTGCGGAAAGTCTTTCTTCCCTGATTACCATACCTTTTTCTGTAGGAGCACAGATTCCTGCTTCCATAGCAGAAAGGCACAATTTTATCACCTGGTTTGACCCTCTCTCTATCACAGGCCATTTATGTTTCACCTAGCCGTTTTGATTGCTTCTTTAAACGTATTTTCTTCATCTTATCTCAAGCCTATTCCATTGGTTTAAATAATTTAACTTTGGAGACAGGGAGATTAAGAAATGGCCATCACAGCTGGTGTTCTTTAATTTGCTGAGCTGGATGTCCTGCCTGAATATCCCCAAACAGTAGTAGGTGAGCAGGGTCCCCAGCAGAAGATAATGTTAATGTATTATTCAAATGTTCATGTTTTATTCAGACCGTCATATTATTCCAAGTCTGAAAATTCCTAGTTAGCCTCTTCTAGCAGAATTCCTGTCTTATGAACTAGATGTAATTTAAACAATTTAGAGACAATTTATCCATCACTTAGGGTGATTTAAAAAGAACTCTACAGCTCTCTCTCAGCTTTTGTATGAACAGCATTTAATCCATGAGGACGTTTGTAAAGAAAAAATATTTTATGTTCAATAAACAAGACTTCATTTGTTTATCCTAGTTTCAAAGAACAATGACAGGAAAATCAGAACAATGTGCTCTTATTTACAGTGGAATTTTTATAAATCCTTTCTCTGCTAAGTCATATGTGACAGGATTTTTAGCTGTTTCACCAGCACTTGCAGAATGCAGTCTGCTCAGAACAGCGAGTGACTTTGCTCTAATTCAGTAAGCTCTTCAACTATAGAGCATTGACAACTGCCTTTGTGAAATCCAGTATGAATTGACTTGTGAAAGTCAATTAGAATTCAATGTTTGGTTAGAGATCCTTATGCACACAACATGCAGTCACCCAGTCAGTCAGATTCTCACAACATGAATGTCTGTAGATTTATTTTACCTGCAATTTGTTTGTTTACCCTTTCGGGGAGTGAAATCCTTACAGTGGTTAATCCATTGTCTTTCAGCACTAGAGGTGGCTTATTCACCCTCTGATGCCATTTTTTTATTAGCGTGCTGAATTCCTGCTTGCAGATAATGGTATCAAAATGCACAGTAAATCCATAGTAGCAGAAGCAGTCTAAACCCAGCTCAGTACTTTTATTTTCCTTCTTACTGAGCAATGAAGAATTGATTCCTCCACCCCTCATTACTGCCAGTCCTTTGAAATCAGCTCTCCCCAATCCACGCCAAAGTGGCTGGAGGCTTTGATGGGCACACTGCAATCACAACATGGCTGGCAGAGGTATTGTCTGTGCAAACATAAAGTGTACGGGGATTTTTGCCGTGTGATAAGTAGTTTACTGTCACAGTCTGGATCACAGAAAAAAAAAATAAGCTGACTATACAGATTTTCTTAGATGAGAAAAAAAAGAATGATTTCGTCATTTAATTATCACGAGAGTAGATTGCCTGACCCACTATTGACTTCTATGGCCACAGTGGTACTTCTGGCTGTACAACACAGCAAAATGCTTCCTAAATATAGGTTTTATTACCTTCAGTAATAAACCGAAGATGTTTTTGAAAAATCCATCTTTCAGCAATGTCCCAAACTCCTTGAATATAACTCATAATATAGTTTGAAATGCTGAATTAGATACTTTAATAAGATCTCAGCACAAGATATCTAGCTACAGAAATATGAATTATGTTCAGCTGATACAGAGTCTGATTTGATATAGCCTCTATTACTATGCAGATACTTTTCATTTCTATTGCGTTGATATTCTTGTCAATATCTCTCTTAATTTGCACTGTCACTCTTCACATAAAAAAGTTTTTCTTCTGTCTTTGATTTACCCCTACAAACTTTCTAATGGAACTTCAGGATGTTGAATTTTCCTTGTTTCTCCCCTATTTTCTCAGCGGATAACTTCAGCAAGTATAGACTCAAAAAGAAGCCAAGATTTCCATCTAACAGAAGCACAAATGACGAATACGACTGTCCGTTCTGCTTTTCTGTTATAGAGTAACAGAATGGCTGAAGCTGGCAGGGACTTCTGGGCCCATCTGGTCCAGCACTTGCTCAAGCAGGAATACCAAGAGTAGGGTGTGCTACACCATGCTTGAGTGACTTTTCAAGATATCCAAGGAGACTCAATGGCTTCTTTGAGCAACTTGTGCCTGTGCTCTGTTACTGACACAGTTAAGTGCTTCCTAATGTTTGAATGTTCCAATGTGTGCCCATTTCACCTTGTCCTGGTGTTGGGAACTAGTGAAAATAGTATGATTTGAACCTCTTTTCACCTTCCATTTAGGTAGTTATTGATAAGGCCTATCAGCTGTCATGGAAAACAGGAAGTATTCTGAAAAATGCAGCCTCACTTGGTAGTGCTACAGATAGATGTACACATTTCTGGTCAACATGTTGTTGCTCTCTGGGCAGCAATAGTGTGCTCTAACAGAAAAAAGAATTAAAAAAAAAAAAAAAAAAAGCATTTATTCACTTATCTGTCTAGAAGTGTCAGGTTTTTACTTTGACAATAGAAATCGATAAACCTGGTACAGGTTAAGAAGAAACGTGTGTTTATGTATCATGCTTGCAAATTATTGTGTCTCTGTTGTATCTACCTCTACCTTCAATAGAATGCAGTAGATAGATTTTGTGAAAGTAGTCAGTAATGTTTACCTAGCTGTGGCTGGCCAGTCCTGGGAGCCTTGACTGCATCCTGGTACAGAAAGCAAGCTGAGCAAACTGTAAAACTTGGCTGTTCTAATCTGGTGAGTAAAAGTTTTAATAGGTGTGGGCTTTAGTAGTTATAGATGCAGCTATCTGTTTGTTGAGGAGCTGGGGAACAGTGCTGAGTTAGTCTTGCCTGGGAGACAGTGCACTTCTGTGCCTGTCTGGGGCACTTGCAGTACAACCTGAGGCCATTCTGGTGCTGGTTGAAATAACTGCAGTGCAGTCCAAGCAGCCACAGGAGCTCAAAGCTGTAGCTGCTGCTGCGCTTTGCTGCGTATGGAAAGCAGAAGGTAGGAAAGTTAGTGATCTGTTGTGCTTGAATTTACTAGTTTTTAAGGTTATAGTAAATACTGTGTGTGCTGAGATGCAAATTTTAATTGCTTTTCTTCCCAAAAATATATAAAAATGCCATTAACTTGTGCCTGTTATATAATCTAACTCTCTAATTTACTGCAGTGGTTTTATACTGTCTCTTTATCATTACAGTGTCTAAGTGTAGTGGGAGAACTTCTATCTCACTTTTTGATGATGGAGCCATTGTCTGTAGCCTGGTGACAATTGGATCAGCTTCTCTTCTTGTATACAAATATATTTTTGTTTAGAAAGCTTCATCTTTTTTTTTTTTTTTTTTTTTTTTTTTTTTTGCACAAGGCATACTGCCTCTTTCTTGAAGCTGTATGTCTGTCTTGAATGCCTGTGGCTTAGACAGCAGTCCCTGATACAGCTGCAGCTCTCTTCCAGTGAGAGCGCTGGAGAGGGGACAGGAATGGCAATGAAGACGTGTAAGTTCTTCAAGGAAGTGAATCATGTTTTAGTCATGATAAGTAGTATGAAGGCACGCTGGTCAGGGTGGTGAACTGTTATGTGCAAGTCCTTGCAATTTTCCCTCAGTAGCTTACAGTCAAATATCATTCTTCTTATCTGTTTTTGAATCCTCTATCCTTGTTACATCCCTTCAGCATTTTTCCTATTGCCATTTTCCTTTTCTGATTTTCATATTAACGATCTTTCTGATGTTGCTTGTGTCTAGTTATTTAGAATCATAGAATGAGCTGGAGGGGATGTTTAAGATCTCCCTGCTGTGGGCAAGGATGCCTCTCACTAGATCAGGTTGTGTAAAGTCCCATGCAGCCTGGCTTTGAATGCTCCCAAGTAAGGGGCACTCACAACCTCACTGAGCAGCCTATTCCAGTGTCTCATCACACTTGCAGTAAAGATTCTCTTCCCAATACCTAGTCTAAATCTACCCTCTTCCAGTTTAAAACTGGAAATCTCATCCTGTTGCTACCTGCCCTTATAAAAAGCCCTTCCCCAGCTTTCCTGTAGGTTCCTTCAGGTATTGGAAAGCCTCTATTAGGTCTCCTTAGAGCCTTGTTTTCTCTAGGCTAAAGAGCCTCAGCTCTCTCACCCTGTCCTTGTAGGGGAGGTGCTCCAGCCTTCTGATCATCTTCATGACTCTTTTCTGGACCTGCTCCAGCAATTCTATGTCCTTCTTGTGTTGGAGACTCCAGAGCTGGATACAACACTCCAAGCAGAGCCGCAGGAAAGCAGAGTAAAGGGGCAGAATCACAACTCTCAACCTGCTTGTCACATTTCTCTTGATGCAACCCAGCATACAGTTTACCTTCTGGGGTGCAAGTGCACGTTGCCAGCTTATGTTGAGTCTTTCATCAACAAATACTCCCAAATCCTTCTCCTCAGGACTGCTCTCAAGCCTACCTCCATCCAACCTGTATCTGTATTTAGAAAAAGTGTAATATTTCTTCTTGTTGTTACACTTCTGAACTAAAATGTTCTCCAGGCATGTCAGGAGCCTACACAGCTGCCAGGGTTAGGGCGATGCCCACTTGTAAGTTAACAGCAGAGCCTCAGTTTAGGTGAATTTTTAGTGCCTGTGGAGGTGGAAATTCAACTGTTGTCTGACTGAGTGCTTGAGAATGTGTGCTGTAGAGGTATCATAGTAAAATGGTAGGTAGGGAAAAGAGTTTATAGATACATAGGCAGGTACGTGCAGATGAGTGTTTAGCTGATCTAGCTACTAGTAGAAATGTCAAAAGCTCCTACCTCTGTCGTGGCCTGTTATGTCTACACATTTGGCAGGTGTATGGGGCTGCTGAATTATGGCCTGAACCTCTGATTGATCACCTGAGGTGAGCAATGAGTCAGCCAAGGGAGCACAGGTGCAGGCAATTCATCTGTGCTGCCAGAAGGGGTGGAGCCTGGCTCTACCTCTCCTAGATCCATTTAAGAACTGACTGCCAGGGGGAAAGGATCTTTTCTGGAGAGCTGGAGTTTATTATGGGAGTCCTGGATAAGGTGAGTGTTCTCTTTTCCTTACTCTAGTATCTTAATTATCTCAGACAAACTCCTGGATGTACTGTGTTATGTGTATATTCACTGATTGTACAGCAGGTAAGTGCCCCTACCAGCAAACGTCCAAATAGCTGCAATGTTTAGTTCTTAGATGCTGATATGCGTCTTCAGAACAACCTTCAAATGTTAGCTTTCACTTTCCCAAGTTGCATTTGATGTTCTAATACTACAGCAGATAGGAATTGTCTCAATTAAAATTCATTCCTGTAGAACTTGTCTGTCTTTCTTTACCAAGCAAGTATGTTTCTATTCAGTCTGAATGAGCTGTTTTTAATGTTAAAGCTGGGAATACCTTGGGTTTAAAAAATATGTAGTGTATCTTTGAGGTTGAAATACGTATTCTTTTGTGAGTAAATGTCAGATCGAAGGGTTACATTCCTATTCTCTTGCAAAATGTTGCATTTCAGACAGCAGCTTAGTCCTATTTTCCAGTAAAGTGTCAAATTTTTCAAAAGTCTTATAGTTGTATGTATCTAATGTAGTATCCCCATAGTCTGTTTGAAAGCTGTCTCAAAAATATTCGTAAGTGATCTGGAATGTCATGGCCTGAACTGATGATTGAGCATATGGTGAAGGGGGTGGCTGGCTCAATAAGCACAGGTGCAAGCAATTCACCCCTACTTCCCATGTGACTGGAATGAACACCCTGGGCTTATTTAAGTGCTAGCCTCCAAAAGGAGATTATTTCTTGGGTGAAGGCTGCTTTCTGAGAAAGCGCATTCTGTAATCAGAAACCATATTGTTGGGTTGGTGAGTTATTTTTTTCTTATGTGTGATGATTGATGTTTCTAATGATAACTATGCCTGGCATCACAAAGTATTTATCAGAAGCAATTTCATTGCTCTTAGAGAGTAACAAAATCAAAGGGCAACTCGACTTCAAGAACACAAGTTCATGTGTTTGCTGCTTGTGGTTGAGCACAGAAGCCCAAAGATGCAGTAGTGGTTAATACATCTGGCACTCAGTCATGTATGCAAACTGTAAAATGGAGGCTTCCTACTTTCTGCTTGTTTAGTTTCTTTATTTGCTATTTGGGAGACAGAAGGGGGAAAAAAAGAAGAGGTTTGGTAAGGTTTACTTCATTGTAAGTCTCCTAAACTTGCTGCCCTTTGTGTATAAGCCTGCAGAATCCTAAATCACAATAACAGATGCCTTAAATGGGCACTGGTGGAGCAGGAAAAATTACACCTGACAGAGGTGGTTTCTGTTTTTTTTTTTTTTTTTTTTTTTTTTAAGTTTCTGATAGCCCAGGATTTTTTTTCTCCTTCTACCCAAGGACCATTCTCATTGTTTCTTTCATTTCTACTTTCAACTATCAGTTCTGTGATGAGCTTAAAAAAAAAAAAAACCCAAACTAATGATATCCAAACTGGATGGACATGACTAAAATTATATGTTAACAGGAAATGCATCTGCATGATTGCCCTTCTCTGAAGTAGAAAATTGTAGTGTGATTGCAATCATGTTTGGTGGTCAGTGTTGTTAGCATTAATGTAGCTACCTATGGAGTAAGCTGAGCTTTAAGTAAGATTTTCTGTGGTACTCCAAGAAAAAGAGAAGACAGTCTCCATAATATTTTGCTATAGCAGTTTCACATGGTATTGGTGACATGCAGCAGGGATTTTTTTTTCCTTGGGATGATACCTTTAAAGTTTGTAACTAGAAAGCTGCTCTGTATTACTGCCTGTTTCATTTTCCCTGTAAAATTAAAAAAAAAAAAAAATTAAAAAAACTACTCTCTTCCTGTTATTTTTACTTAAATACTTACATTTGTATCTTTCCTCTAAATATGCAGTGTTAAGTGATGCTATTTAGATCTTAGCTGTTCTAGGTCTGCAGTGAAGATACCTAGATGTTACAGTACCTTTATATAAGTGAGAATACATTTGGATGATGCTCTTGAGAACAAGGAGAGTGTTTTTCTTTTGGGTAAGCATAGCTAAAATTACTTGCACTGTTCGTTCTCTATCGTTAAACCAGCTCATCTAAATCTCTGCTCAGGAAGGCTGTTGCTCGTAGGCTGATAGTGTGACAGTGCAAGAACATTGACTGGCTTTCAGAGTTCTATTTTTTAAAATTTATTACTGAAGTCCCTGAGATGTGTAGTTTTTGTTCTTGTGATGGAAGACACTGGAGGTTGCTGGATACCTTTTTAAATTATGTTCTTCAGTATTGCACTTTAGTGAGTTAGTATTGTTGAAAGTAGCAGTAAAATATGAAATAAAACATAAATAAACATGAGAGACAAATGGAAAAACAACTTGAGTGTGAACCTGGTAACTTATACTTAAATATACTTTTTTTCTGATTGATCATGAAAGTATTTTCAAATATTATGTATACAAAATTGATCTGGGATTAAAAACAAACAAAGAATTTCAAACTTTCAGTGGCACAACTGTAAAAATGAACTCTTATGTTGTGAACCTGAATAAACTATTACATAATTCTTGCAATGGCCGTGAAATGGTTAATAAAGATGCAAGGAAAACAAAAGTCTAACATTAAGTAGGTGTTTCTGCCTAGCTTTTTAGTTTGGTTTCCAAATCATTCCATGTTGGTAAATCTCAGGATCTTTCTCATGAATATGATTGATTTTTATTTTGTTTTTTTGTCTTCAGATCATTGGAGATATTGAGAGCTTATAGTAAGTTTATAGTCACAGCTTACAAACTTGAGTTTATGAATTGTCATTTTTAAAGAATTCAAGTAGGCATAGGTGAATGTTCAGTCTGGTCTTTGGCAGGCTCCTGTTCTTGAAAGACTGACAGCTCTTAACACCCAGCATTTCCTCTCAAAGGCGTTAGAGGAGATTAAGGAACTAGCTATGGGTCTGGCAAGCTGTTTTCCTGGGTGTCATATCTGGCATTCTTTTTCCTTCTGGTCTTAACAGTAACCAGACCAATGACTTATAATTATTTTTGTTTTGGTTTGGTTTTTGGATTTATGGCCAGTTGCACTGACAGATGGCTGTGACTGCACTGTAGTACCCTCAGTTCTTGCCAAGCTCAGCTTTATGGAGTCTGGGCATACATAAATCTGCTGAGCATTGAAAGAAGTATTAATGTGGAAAGAAAATGATCAGGATTTTAAGTGAGATATATCACGATATTAAAGTGTTGAAGATAGTACTCTGAAGTCAAATATAGCATTCATCATTTAACTAGATGCAGGAGAATGTATTCTACTTCTATATGAAAGCTTTGGGATTCAATGAATTTGAATAAATTAAAGGGAAATCTATTCTGGGGTGATGTTATCATATTGAATTGCCTAGTATGCATTCTGCAGCAGATAATAGGTGATGCTGACTGATAATTCTAGTAAAAGTTCCTAGATTCAAGCACTTGTGGAAATCATGGTTCTATCTGCTAATCAGGGAAAGGTTGTGTTTAAGTATAAGCAAACTGTCTTTACAAGGGAATTAGGGTAATTTGCTGTAGAAGCTTTTTTTTTGTCACTAAAGTAAGCAGACTTTCTAAAATCTTGTAATTTAGCTGCAACTGAAATTGGGAAGAGCAGAGATTGAAATCCATTTATATACAAGGCTTATTTGTAGCAAGGCACATCATCTCGGGGCATGATATTAAAACTGCTTTTAAAAATCTAAGTTTTGTACATATTTTTTTTGGTTTATAGTTTTTAATCTAAAACTTGATAATAAAGCTCTGAATTGAACTGTTATGTTAGCTGCCTCAATAAGGTTGTGTCTGGAAGTTTTTACTTATCAGAGAAAGGAGGGGGAAATATTCCCAGTGACCTCTATATCTTTCTGAACAAAGATTTCTTTACTACTATTTAGCTGGATTGTTACAGATGACCAAGTGTAGCTATTTAAAGGGAGGTCTATGAAGCTCAATGTATAAATCTCCTAAAAAAAATATTATTGTCACCATTTCAAGGGAAAGGAATTTTAATTCTGTTACTGTTCTGATACTGTTCACTTTTGAGTTGAATGCTGAGCTTAGTTGCTATTAAGCTTGTTCTTTAAATAGATTATATTTCCTTTCCAATAAATGATCAATATTATTTGATAGCAGTTGCTCCTTTCACTGTTAATTTGAATTTGTTTCCGTTTGAACTGACTGTATTCAAGAATCTTTCAAATGTTTTTGGTTTATCAGACCTGTGCTTTGCAACATTGGTCTAGAGACTTTCATTTTAGGGAATAGGTATTCCTATTCACTTCAGTATATTGCTCTTTTTTGAAAGATATCACTATATAAGGAATTGTTTTAGAATAGAATGGGTGGGAGGAATGAATTTGAATGAGTTTACTTGCAAGTTCTATGTAGGCACCTGCTTGAGCATTTCACTGGATAGGAATTTGAAGGTATAGAAACAGTCAGTAGATTACTCTCACTCATAGTGCTTGTAGTTCTGAAAAATTCTTCCTTGATTTAACTGTCACAAATGCTACAGAGAAAACTTGCTTTGTTTTGACCAGTGTTTCCCTACTGTATTCAACTGCAAAACTGAGAGAGAAGGGATCTGCCATTTCTAAAGACAGTACTAGCGTATTATGATTCTAATTTTGTCTGCTACCAACTGTGAAAGTGTAGAGCAATTACATTCCTAACTGTTTCTGTCGTTCCTGTTTCCTTTCTCTGGCACAATTTGTATTTTTTACTATATTTCATGAAGTTCCTGTATTTTGTAGGAGCACTGTAGGAATCTGCTTTTCCTTGAAATTGCCTAGTAGTAAAGATTTTTAATGTATTAGACTCCAAGCACTGTGCTACAGCAACATGCTCGTGCTTGTCTTGAAATCAGCAAGAATGCCTATTTGGTTACTGTGGGCATAATGCGCCTCTCATGGAAGCCTTTGCCTCAATATTGCATGTTGAGATTTTACTTCTTGTACAAGTTAATCACAGAAGTGTAGGAAAAGAATTGACAAAAATAAATGAGTAAGCAAACCCAAAAACCTGTGTAGGAGGAGAGGTAGGAAACCTCTCCTTTTTTTTCAGATATGGCAGAGTTGTGCAGCCTTATTCAGTTCTCTAAGTAATGAGTTACCATAGGAAGGAAAATGATGGGCTGCTGGAAAAAGGAAATGGAGGAACAGCAGACTCCACCTCAGCTTTACCATGGCATCAGCTGCTAGATTTAGATTTAATGGTTATAGCACAGGCAACCTCTAGTAGAATGAAATATTTGTCTTATGATTCTTTCAGGTAAACTCTGTTTAACCTTATCAGGCAATTTAAGCGGATTGTAAGAAGCCTGTTCCTAGAATGTTTTCTCATGTGTTTATTTTGTTTCTCCCCTTCCCTTTCCAGGTTTTAACTGATAGAATCTCAATTCAACTGAGAAGAATACAAAGGAACTGCTCCTTCATATACAGTAAGAAAAAAGTTCCTTCTCTAAACTATATATACATCTGAATTGTGGCAGATTGAGGGCTACTTTCTACTGCTGACAATGTTAAGGGTGTGAGTTGCTCCTTTTATCTTCAGTAAAGCTTATGAATAGTCTATTCTTTGAGGGAGCTACATTTGGTGAATGTTACAGATAAATGACAAAGTACTTCAAATTGAACTTGTAAGGCTTAAGTTGTCGAGTCTGTGTTGTTCTGATATGTTGTGTTTTTCTTTTAGCTTTTGTTATCTTTCTTTAGTTAAGCTAGTTATTATGAATTAGCATCATGACCAATGTGTTTAACTCTGCATTTGGACCATGAGTGTCATAGTGATCTTCGCAATGGCGGTTGAAGCTTGAAGCTTTTAGATCTGATTTATAAACTAAGAACTGGGCTACCTGTAATCTTTTCCTTGTTTTCTTCTGATATGTGAATCATACTGAAGAAAAAAGTTTTCACAAAAGATGAAAATAAGTGAAATGCTGAACAAGACAAGATGATAAAATACAGTAATTAGTGTTTTATTGGGAGCAAATGCTAATTTGAAAAGGCCAGGTGGCACAGGTGTGGTTTGATACAATGAGTCCTTGCTTGTGGCTTCTAGACTGTTGGTAGTGAGAGCAGGGTAAGTAGCATTGCCAATAGATACTATTTGTCAGTAAGTCTAAAATGTAACACTATAAAAAGAACTCTGAATGAAGTAGCTCCTTATCCTTGTCATCGTGCTTATGGTTTTCTGACTTTGCAGGAAATAAACACCTTGAGGTAAGTGGAAGGTACTTAGAACGTGTATCTTACAGATAGCTTAGGAGGTAATCCTTTACGAATCGGGACACAGAGATCACTAATGCTGAGAATTATTCTGTTCCTCTGTAGATTTTTTTCGTAACAGCTCTCTGAAGAGAAATGTTAATGAATTATTAATTTTGGAAAGCAGTGCATCCTGACCTCTTCCTTCTTATCTTCTTCTGTATTGCCCTCATACAAAGACATCTGACTGCAATCTGTTGGCTGTGTTTATTAGTAACGACTTTTCTTGCTTCGTGCTGCTCTACCTCTCAGTGTTGTCAAGTCTGAAAAGTGCTTTCAGTTGCTTATACGCTGCTTCAGATTGTTTTCCTGGACTCTGTAGCCTTGATTATCTTGGGTTATCCTTGAGCTTTATCAGGTCAGTGCTAGCTAAGAACTAGTTTTGTCTACTTTTAAATTATCATTTTAAAATGCAGTATTTCCTTTTGTCAGCTAATTAACATATCATGGTGGTCTGATTTGTAAAATGAAGACAGCGTTTTTTGTCACATCCTTTCCTTGCCTAGCATGCCATATTTATTTCAAATGTATTCAGCAATATCTTTGTTTTCGTATTTTGGAGATTTGGTTTAATTTAGCTTAAGAATCTAACATAAATTAAGCACTTAAATATTTATCATAGGAATTTATCAAATTTATGTGTGTTGAGATAAGGAATAGTTAACCTTGGAACAATAAATTATTTCCTAATAGCAATGATATTTGCTGTTGGCATCTTATATGTCTTGACGTGGAAGAGGTGGGGAAACTGGACTCTTAAAAGAAATCCTGAAAGAAAGAGTAAGGAAAATATTTAAGATGTATGCTACCATACTAGCTTCACTTGGTATCTATCACAAGTTGTTTTTAGGCATTTGCCCTAATAAATAATTAATGAATGAATGCACAGCACAACAGAGCTACCTAGTGTGAAGTGCTGCCATTTCTTTCACAGGTATACTTATTGACCACTACTAGTCAGTATTATCAATTGAACCACTTCTTCCTTCTTCCGCTGTCTGAATCTGTTGTTACTGACCTAGTTAACACAATATTTCTGGCCAAAACAGCTGACTAGTGGTGCTCATAGAAACTAGTTTAACCTTCAGTTAAGCCTGGAAAGCTGAAAGACTAGACCAACTGGTATATACAGGATTTGTGTTTATGGCGTAGCTTTGTTTAGCTGCATGAAGGAGACCTGTTCCTAGGCCAAAAACTCTCTGGAGTGCTTGTGTGGCAGAGGATTATCCATCTTTAATATCTCTGATTGCACAGGGGTGTGGAACAGACATTTTGCAAGCAGATAGGAATGGATGAAGTGGCAAAAACTTCAGGTTTCTAAAGGGCTTCTATTACATCAAACTGGATACCTCTACTGTTTTTCCCGAACTCTCAGAAAGGAAAGTGATGCATCTCCAACATGACATTTTTACATTTAGATGTAAAAGGTCATTTATCTCTCTTCTCTCAGCAAGTGAAAATTTATTCACATGTCAAATCTTTCATGTCAGAAGAATCCAGATTGTGGACTCAAAAGCTTTTCATGTCATGTTTCTAATTAGGTCTGTGACTCAATCTCATGAATAATATATCAAGCTGCATATTAACATCTAATCCAGCTAGATCATCAATTTACAGTAAACCTTGGCTGCAGGAACTTTAATAAAAAGTCAGGGGCTGCAACATTTTTTTTTCCAACAGCTGTTGAAACTTCTGTAGAGTCTCTGGGCACTAAACTTGCAAAGCAAGTGATTAAATTCGTGTTGCAGTATTTGGATGTGAGTGAATTTAATTGAAATCATAACAGTAGATTCTGGAAAAGGCTTTTACGGTCAGAACGAAAATAGTTCCCTTAGCTTAAGCAGAGATGGTTTTCTTTTGCAACCTTGGGAGGACACAGCACAGATTCAGATGCAAGCCGCATGTGTGGTTAGAATAGATTGCATTACCAACTAAAAGTTTGGACTGGAAATGGAATTACTTGTCATTTGACCACAGTGGGTCCAGATACAGTTGAGAATATTCAGGGGGGAGGGAGGGGGCTGACCCAAGTTTGCTTATCGGTGGGACTGTTGGATATGTTGTGGTGTTTTGTTTGAGATCATGTTGACAGTTATTGTCAAATAACTTCAATCTGTCATGCGATGTTCATCACCAATTAGTCATTTGACAGCTATAATTTTTCAGTGCTCTGGATCACTGTTGTAACTGTAAATTATAATTGATCATTTTTAAAACGCTGTCTTTTCCCCACCGTTGTTTTCCATCACTTAGTTCATGATGGGTTGTTGGCTCTATGTGCTCCCTCCCTGCTTTATCTTACAGACAGGGTGATGTGTTTCTGCCACTCCCTCCTTTCTGTCTTTTCTCTGCTGCTTTCATTCCTTTTCTGTACTGAGCTTTGGTGGCTACTGTGTGTTTGTGCCTCAGAGGAGGGTAAGAAGAATGGAGCTGAACATTTTCTCATCTGAGCTTAGTTTTTCAGTCTTTCCAACTGTTGTTCCATTGCCACATCTGTTGACTTTCACACAGTCAGAGCCTTTGAAAAGAATACAGCTTAGCTGTAGCTTCTGACAGACCATATCAGAATAATCAGCTTTGAAATGGCAGATACCGTGTGCTCGAGTCTGTGCGTACACACGCTCTTGCATACGTGTTGCTTCTGAGGTTGTGGTCCACTCTATTATAAAATACTGCAGGTCTGCTACAGTGAGAACATTTGTGATGTATCCGTGAAGTGTGGGGGATTTGATCTTAGCATGTAGGTCATTCAACTAAATATAGACAGATTAACAGAGGAGATCTGATTGTGCACATGCAAATGTTGCTGATTAGCATCTCGTATTGGAGTGTGAGATGTTAATTTTGTTTTTGTTTCAGACAAGCAAATTGGCTTCTGTATCTGACCAGTATATTGTGAGTGTAAGTAGTGAGTAATTTGTAAATGGACAGTTAGCAAAAGGTAATGGGAAACTGTGGACAATATTTCAAAGATGACTTGGGAAACTAGGTTGATGTAATTTTCAAAAAGCAAAATATTCTTATGGAAAGCAGTGAATGTGCTATCTGCTATGATTTATTGTCTGTCAAAATGTGTATGATATTTAAAGGCATCAATATATGGCCCTGGTGGTGCTAGACCATGACTGAAGACTGTAACAGCTTTTGAGCATCCCTTAGGCTTTTTTTAATTTACATCAACAGAGAGCACAAACTCAGCTTTCAAATAGAGTACACAGTT
>NW_024962267.1:13184836-13191541 GCF_019238085.1 Lagopus leucura
CAGACTGCTTTAAGCCTTCTGGACAATAGCATGCATTTCAAGGAGTGACTATTCTATAACGTTCTTGAAGATGTTACAACAATGGTTTTGTATTTTTAATGTGGAGTAAGAAAGAACAGGTATGCATAAATATCATGGACAGTGCATTTAGTATCAGTTTCAGACTATGAATGAGTAAGAATGAGGCATTTCTAAATGGCTAATGTATAATTAACATAAATTCCTGAAGTTAGTATATATGTGGCGTATGTGAGAATTGTAGTCTTGGTGGGTAGCTGTCTGACATTTGGTTTACTGCATTTCTCCCTGTCCTGTCAATACTAGTTAAAAACCTGACTTAGTGATTTCTTTTTTCTACCTGCAAATCTGAGTGCTTCACGCACCTAAAAATGCATGCATCACTGAAAAGTTGTAATTAGCTTAAAATGGTTATCCTTGCTTTTAAGGATTGAACATATAAGAAGAGGTTGCCAAAAAAGCAGTTCTAAGTTGGGGGAAAGCAATTTATTTTCACTATTTGTGTGCACACCTGTACAGGCTTGATATGATTTCCAAATTTTCTTGTAATAAGCCCCAGGTGTAACACTTTAGGCAATTATGAATTGAGCTGCATAATGAGCTGAAAGATTTTGTTTGTTCTAGCAATTAAAGACTTTCATTTCACTTAGATTTATGTTCCATTCAACTTGCAGGTCTCTATCTTTTAATTCTTCAGCAGGTACAATTTTCTCCAGTGGAAATTGTGCATGGCTAGGGACTGTTTCTTAAGCTTTTTAATGTACTAACTATGAAAACATATGTATTGTTAGCTTGCTGTGCTCTTAAACAAATGGGTGAATGAGGTTCATGGAGTTTTGGAAGACAAATTACACTTCCAAGGTTGCCAGCAGTTGTGCATAAACAGCTGGTGATTTAGTTGATCAAGGGTAAAGAAAAAAGTTTACCCATGCTTGACTCCTGTAAAAGAAATGGGATACATTGTGATATCTATTCTTTAATGATGAGAGTGTCTGACTGTGGATTTTTATTTCAATTACAAATTCAACTACATTGCATTATGAACTACGTTGAGATCAGCAAAAACATTGGATAAATGCAGTACTGCACACTGAGACTAGCATCAGTTTATTTTGAAGCAGCGATGATGATAAGTACTTTCCTTGGAAGGCTTAACTGAAGTCACTTGGAATGAGATGAAGTTCTTGGCCTGAATATTCTTTCTTATGTAATTTCAGTTGCAATGTGTTTTGCCTCCATCATGCTAATTTCTGCCTGCTTTTGTAGGCTGTGTTGATGCTTTCCTGTGCTTTTACTTAGCAATCCACTTTATTTCCACCTTTGTTATGTGTCTGGCCTTTGTTTTCTCTTATTCTTTTTCTTGAAGCTGTTTTAGTCTATTCAGTTAGAGTGGCTGATTGAAGGTAATTGAGAGATTAGAATAGTGGACAACAGAGATGAATTATGGTAGTTCATCTTTGTCAGTATAATCCTCTCTTGCACAGCTGTCCCCTTTGTTTAAAAAAAAAAAAAAAGTAGCAGCTAGGCTCAATTTCAAGTGCATAGAAAAATTAGGAATAGACGAAGTGAAAATATTTTGAACAGAGGAGGAAAAAAGAGTACGCTCTGGTCTGAGGTAGGAACGTGAAAACACTGAAGATTCCCAATTAATCTGTAGCAGAACATCAGTTCACTGTAAGCTATTAACTAAGCAAATCCTGAAGCAAGAGAAAATTCTTAGGAATGCACTTTTAAATTTAGGAGAATGAGAGAGAAGAATATCTTCTTCCAAGAAATAATTCTTCTTCTAAGAGAAATAATTTTAAAATATGAGCTTTTTGACGAAAAAAGTGTATGGAGGGGAAAAGCCAGTATCGCACCTCAAGTGCTTCTTTCTGCTTAAGATCAACTTCAGAATTATTAAAACTTTGGTAGTTAGAAGTAAACTGCACTGGTGGGAAATGGTGATATTAATATTTAAATGCAGGGAAGAGATTACGGCAGATAATTAAGAGATTGACACCGTTGTTAGTAGCTACTGGCAATGTATTTCAAAGAAGTATTGAGCTGTCTGGGATCAAAATCGCTTGTACATGCAGAACTTCCAGCTATAATGCTATTGGAGCATGTGTGTCGGATGTAGTCTGGAAGTCTCGGAAGCTATTTGTTATCTCAAAACAGCAGAATAGCCAGCATTGATCACACCTCAGCAAAAGTGAAAGGAATCAAGGTCGTAACAAGGTATGTTTACTTGATTTGCTGAAATCCTGAGACTGGAAGAAAGGATTGGTAGCACAGAAACAATGAACCTGTTGATAGCTTGCTCTGGAAAGATTGAAGGCCTTCTAAGTTTCGAAGGATGCCAAGTTGTAATCACCTTAATCACTTCAAAATTTTCAGAGGCATTAGGTGAGGTGTTTTCCTGGCCCTGAGATGTGGTGGTGGTGGTTGTTGGGTTTTTGGTGTTGTGTTTTTGTTTTTTTGTTGGTTTTTTTTTTTGTTTTTTTTTTTACAGTTTTTTTGTGCTAGTTCCTCTTAGGGCTCACTCTCACCCTGAGCACAGTGCTGAATCTTCCAGCCTATTCTGTTGAAGCTGTTTCCAACTGGTCTTAAAGACTTGTAGAAACTGACTGATTGGTGGGGAGAGGAGTCAGGTGCACTGGGGCAATGACTGATGATAGAGATGCACTGGCCTGTCTGGCTACCTCTCTGGGAAAGGAGAGCGAGCAACTTGATGGAGATCAGGTGCTGGTCCAGGCTTACCAAGTATAATTCCTTGTCCAGTTTGTGTATAGCGTTACAGTTGCAGGCAGGCACAAGAATGTACAGTCCCTACAATCTCATTCAGGAACTCATTCAGCTGAATTTTATGTATGAAGAGATTTTTCTACCTCCTGGATGAAGGCGATGCTCTGTGGGCTGTGTTTGGCTGTGCCAGGACCTGCTTCCCACCTGTCACCGTGCTGAGGAAGAGCCCCACCTGCCCAGAGTTGGACTTGTCAAGGGAGCTGTAACTCAGAATCTTAAGCAATAAATTGAAAGCTGATGATAGCTTGTTAAACACTGATTTAACGTAGCTAAATATAGCAG
Organism: Lagopus leucura; assembly: GCF_019238085.1. Classification (NCBI taxonomy): domain Eukaryota; kingdom Metazoa; phylum Chordata; class Aves; order Galliformes; family Phasianidae; genus Lagopus; species Lagopus leucura. The sequence goes on from NW_024962267.1 coordinate 13,187,924, forward strand.
TTTTGAATATTAGATACCTTAAAATTCTTTATTTACTTAGAAAAAATGCTGAACATCTAATCTCTGTAGTATGATGGACGGCATAAAGCCCTTAGTTTCAGAGGCTACCTGTAATACATTGCTCATTGGCTATGTCTAGCTAGAAACCATCAATAAAAACACTTCCTTTTGCTATTGCTGCAGAGTTTTTCTATGCAAGTCTTGCAAGTCTGCAACATATGGCATGGCTATATTGTTCTATGAAGAAGGAAATAACTGTGTATGACTTATCTGGATGCTGAAAGCTGGAAAAAAAAAATCTCCCAAGAGTTACTCTTCTAAAACTAAAAGCCAAGGTGTTTGATGTGATGTCAAGAACTGTTGAAATATGTAATTCATTCCATCTGCTGCCTTTGGTGCATGAGAACAATGTACTGCTGCCAGCTGCATATGCCTAAAATGGAGACAGGAGAAACCTAGGCAATCATTCTGCTTACTGTGATATGTGCAGAGTGCCAGCAAGCAACAATTTCTAACTTATTTTTAGCCCATGTGTCCTGGTTTGCCTGACAGGCCAAGCTTAGTGGGATATATGCTGCATGCACCCAAGTTTAGGAGGTGTTCCCTATATTGCCAATGTTGGGATTCTGAAAATTCACCCTCATTAACCAGCTTCCTCTTGCCAGCTGTCTAGGACCCGAGTGGCTCTGGCTTCTGGGCTTAGCGTTACAGAAGTTTTACTTCTTTTGCTCCTCAGCTGCTCCAACTAAACTTAGGTACGAGTTGTTTAGAAACTATGGTTAACATTGACTTTAGTCAAAGTTACAAATATTATGAAATATTTATTAAATCACTTGTTCTTAAGAACAGAGAAACTTCTCATATGCATATCCTAAATTAAATGCTAGGTTTGGCTGTATTTTTGATGTGCTCTAGGAGATTAATTTCTCTATTATCAGCCTTTGTAGTCAAGGATTAGGATTTTCTTTCTATGTTTATTAGGAACTGTCTTTTCTTCTCACTTCCTCTTTCACGTTTTCCTAAATATCCCTATTGGGTTATGAGTTTTTAAGCTGAATGTGAAGAGCAAATTCAATAAATGACTACGTTCTCTTTAAATCATTCTCCAGGATTTAGAGGAGACTATCCCTGGGAACTTCCATGTTTTGTGAGGTTTCTCAGTGGTCCAAGAAAACTCAAATATTAAGATTTTATTTGCATAAGCAGCAATACCTGTCTGACAATTTTTAGGTGTGAACTTCTAAGATACACTGTAATAGAAGGAAAGGAAAAAATGATTATCAGTAAAATCATCTTCCTTTTTCATTAATGAACCAATTACTAAGGAAATAGCAACTTAATCCCAAAGTCAATTTACATGAATCCTGTTTTTTATTGTAGATCGGTGATGCCTCAAGGTTGTGCTGTCTATAATATGTTGCTAGACAGATTTCTAGATAACGATAAGGTGTGCGATGAAAGACTGCTAAAGAATTATAAAACATATATTGTAACAAAGGTAAAGAGCTATGAAAAAAATGTAACAGTAGCTTCTGTGAATCTGTCTCTGTACCCTGTTAGGAACATGCATGTACTCTCAAATCGATACGCCATTTAGAGAATTCAGGCTAGTTGCATCCTTAAGCAACTTCCTGAATTGAATCCAAAGTTAGCATGCTACATGAATCTAAATTGGGATAGGGGTGTTTAATAGCATTTCATGGGCTATTGGGCATTTTTGTCCGGAAGCTTTGAAAGCTGATTTGGATTTTTGCCATAGAGGGTATGGCTTCTAATTTAATCTGTGTCGTGCATCCTATGTTGCTTGATAGTGAGAGACAAACATTTCTACAGTGTGTTACTAATATAACCATGATAAAGCTGAAAGCACATAGATAGATATATATATATATACACACATGAAATCTATAAGATTTCGTGTGTGTGTATATATATATCTTCATCAACTTCTTCCACTTTGCAGTGATCTTGCACGTTGATCATATCAGCAAACTCTGGATCCACCTGTTGCTTGCCAGAAGTCTTGGGAACAGGCGTGGCATCTCTTTTCTGTCTCTCTAACAGAGCATCTACTTCACACTGAACATCCACACCATTCTTGTGGTCAAGCTTAAAAACAAATCTCTTGGCCTGGAATGGCCCTATGCTGTTGAAGATCATGGCCAAACACCGTGGAAGCAGCCCTCCATCACCAGGAGATCATGTCATAGTGTGGGTTTTCCCACTGCCTGTCACTCCATATGTAAAAAGGAGACAGTTCTTCCCACGAATGAGATCTTCCACGAGAGGCTTAGCCACTGCGTCAAAGAGCTCCTTTTGAGCCACAAGGGTACCAAACACTTCCTTAAATGAATACTGCGTCTCCCGGTACTCCCTGTTGCGGAATATCCTGTATCCGTCGCGAGGGTGGATCTGCACCGTGCTCTCGTTGATCACCTCGATGCAACACTCCTGGTCCGGGCAGCTCAGCGGCCGCACCCTGCAGTACACCCCAACGGGGTCCTTCAGGCCGGGCGGCGACGCCTTCTTCAGCGCTGGCCTCCGTGGGGTCTTGGCCCTTGCCGCCTTCATACTGTGGGGACGCCGATCGCCGCGGGGCCCAAACTCCACGCTGCCTCACCTGACGGCCGCGCACCTGTTCTGTCCTCTTCAATATCTTTATTGATGACCTGGATGAGGGCATCGAGTGCACCCTCAGTAAATTCGCAGATGACACCAAATTGGCTGGAAGTGTGGATCTGCCTGGGGGTAGCGAGGCCCTACAGAGGGATCTGGACAGGCTGGAGAGCTGGGCTGGAGCCAATGGGATGAGTTTCAACAAGGCCAAATGCCGGGTCCTGCACTTCGGCCACAACAACCCCAGGCGACGCTACAGGCTTGGGGCGGTGTGGCTGGAGGACTGCGTAGAGGAAATGGACCTGGGGGTATTGATTGATGCTCGGCTGAACATGAGCCGACAGTGTGCCCAGGTGGCCAAGAAGGCCAATGGCATCCTGGCTTGCATCAGAAACAGTGTTGCAAGCAGGAGCAGAGAGGTGATTGTTCCCCTATATTCAGCACTCGTGAGGCCGCACCTCGAGTACTGTGTCCAGTTTTGGGCCCCTCACTGCAAGAAAGATATTGAGGCCCTGGAACGTGTTCAAAGGAGGGCAACAAAGCTGGTGAGGGGTCTGGAACACAGGCCATATGAGGAGAGGCTGAAGGAGCTGGGAATGTTCAGCCTGGAGAAGAGGAGGCTCAGGGGAGACCTCATTGCTCTCTATAACTTCCTGAAGGGAGGTTGTAGTGAGCTGGGGGTCGGCCTCTTCTCTCGTGTCATTAGTGATAGGACCAGGGGGAATGGTTTCAAGCTACGGCAGGGGAGATTCAGGCTGGACATGAGGAAGTATTACTTTTCAGAAAGGGTGGTCAGGCACTGGAATGGACTGCCCAGGGAGGTGGTGGAATCACCGACCCTGGGGGTGTTCAAGGAAAGGCTGGATGTTGTGTTGAGGGACATGGTTTAGTAGGAGCTATTGGGAATAGGTGAACGGTTGGACTGGGTGATCTTTTAGGTCTTTTCCAGCCTTGGTGATTCTATGATTCTATGATTCTATGATTCTATGATTCTATGATTCT
>NW_024962267.1:13191551-13241441 GCF_019238085.1 Lagopus leucura
CTATGATTCTATGATTCTATGATTCTATGATTCTATGATTCTATGATATATATATATATGAAATTTTAATCTTCCCCACACCTTTTGCATGCTACAAACACAGCTTAAGTGGGTCCCTGCAACTGTGTGCTCTGACATGGTGCTTGTAAACAACAGCATAGCTGATATGCAGTTATCTCTGCCACCATGACACTGCATGAAATGTATTTGGGAAGAAATGAAGATAGGTTTTTCTAATGCCGAAGACATGGGAAATAGAATCACAGCTGCTGAACTTAATTTACTTAAGTTGGAACTTAACCAGAACACTAAGGTTAATGTTCTCCCTCTTGCAAATGCATGACAGGATTGTCAATAATCAGTAGATTTGCTGTATGTCATTTCTTTTGCAGTGATTCAAAGGTACATTTGTTTCAGAGGCTTCAGATAAATTCTGTGAGATATTCAAATACGAAGATGAAGCTCGGAGTCTTTTAGTTATAGGTTGTGGTTTTGTGTCTCAGAACATGCTGTTGCCAATAAGAGCTTTCCGTGTATTTGTGTGTCAGTGATGCTTCATGTACCTTGAGTACTAGTTTATTAGCGACAAGGTGATGCTGCTGTTAATTAGATCCTATGGACAGTTTAAACCTAAAGTAGCAGTTACGATCGCACATAATTGCACAGCAAGTAATAGACTAGTTGAATAATAAGTAATCTTTCAAGCAAGGCATTCAGAACTGGGGATGTTTTAGTTTTAGAAGTGCCATAACTGCCTTGGATGTCATTCTTTTCTTTAGCATGACTATTGATCTAATTAACTGAATACTTGCGATTTCTGTGTACAAATGAACAAGGTATTCCAAGTTCTGAAAGTACTTCAGGATACTTTTACTTTGTAGATACAGTACTAACAGATTGTGTGAACCAACAACGGTTGCTGTTCCACATCCACTGATGCGTTCATGAAGTTTTTTCATTTTGAGGTGTGATTTCTAGGAGAGCAACTTGTCATCTTTTGGTCTGCATGGAAGTGGGAAGTCCAATAGGTGGAGAAGGAAGATAATTCATTTTTCAAACCTAAGAATGTGGACATTCTTGGCAGTAGTTTTGAACCAGTTTTAACAAGCTAGAAAACTATTACAAATAAGGAGGTAATATTGTCTAAGAATAGTGAATAAATTGTTGTAGGCATGTGTAGACTGAATTCTTCTATTTTCTCCACCAAGCTTTCGTTATCCATAGGCAAAAGGAAGTATCTGAAAACAGTTATTACTAGTAAGTGCATTTCAGTCCACGTGATTCCTTCAGCTTTGAAAGTATATGGAAAAAATTTCTTACAGAACACAATTACATATTGAGTTAGTAGTTTGAAGATATATTTCAGTTAGTATTTTGAATCTAACCAATTCAGTTAAGAGTTTGAGCCCATTTCTTTGGGAAAATACTTTCACTGGGCCAGACTAATGTGTTATTTAGGAAGAAATTTGTTTTCATTAGCTTAACTTACATTGTTGATGTAGCTTATGTTATATTAATTTATTACTGTAATAAGGTACTGATTAGGGTTAAAAAATAACGCTGCTGTTTTGGCTTTATGTATTTCTTAGAAGGTATTTTATGTACTAGATCTTAAGATTTTTGTAAAATCTGAAGGAAAAACTTCATCCATTGTTCTCCATGAGGGAGTAGGTTTGCTTATGTATTTTGTTACCTACAGTACTTGGCAAACATTTTTTAGAAAATCTGTTTTCAGAGTGGAATTAAGTTTTCTTTTTAGAAGGCTGCTTTTCAGAAGATGGCTGTTTTTGTGCTTGAATTGGTTGTTTAGTATCGAAGTCATGTGAAACTACATTGTTTTGAAGAGATGGGGAAAGGATGTTATTAGTATTTCTAGCTAACTATCATCTTAAAGAAAATGTAAGAATGCTAGTACTTAATTACTTAAAGGCATTGAGTAATTACTAGAATTCATTGCATGGATATAGCGTGACATACCTGTGAAGGCTGCTGCTGTAAATAGAACAAGAACAAAACCAAACAAACCCTCACGCTTAATTGCTGAGGGAGCGCAGCAGTCAAAATCTGTCCTTTACAAGCAAATCTCCTAATTCAGATTAATCCTCAGAGATGTGGGCAATGTAGAGATACTCAAGCTGGCTTTAAAGGAGCACTGGGAAGCCTTAATGGACTACTTGTTCTATCCAGAATGGGGTGGGGCATTTTTGGACCAGAACTTCTCAGTTTGCGTGTAAGTGACTCCCAATAGCATTCATGAGAGCTATCAGGAATGTGTGTGTTACTGTGTGTCAGGAAATTTGGGGGGAGTGGGAGGGGAGTTCATCTCTGAAGTCACAAGCAAAAAATGGTAAATGCACCTGTGTGTTGTTACTATTAATTATTGCTTGCTTTGCGCTACAAGCTTCTGTCTGTGTGTGGGTAATGTAGTGTGGAACATCAACAACTGTCCTACCCACATAGTAATGGTAAGGGGTTCTGCTCTCAGAGCTAAATGTAAGGAGAAATGGTGCAGCTAATACTTTTTTCAAGTGCGTTTTTTCTTTCCTGTGGGAGTATACACTCTTTTTTTTTTTTTTTTTTTTTTTGAAAATATAGCAACTTGCCAGATGCAGATTTATTTACTTTTTGGCGCAGTGCTTACTGTTTTTTTTTTTTTTTTAATCTTTAAAGTAATCTACCTGACAAGGTTTTCCAATGCATTTTTAGTCCTAGACTTACTAGTACTACTTTTCTGTGAAATAGATTAGACAAATCCACAATATATTCTCCAAATCTATAAACTGCTCATAGTGAAGAAAACACTTTTTTTTTCTATAAAAACAATAGGTTAGTGTAAATAATGGCATTATGCTGCTGTTCTTTGGAATTCTTGAATTTCACTGTTTAAAGTGGATACAGACTCCATCAGACAAGAAAAGAGCATATCTGTAACTGAAATAGATCTCCTATGAAGAGTTCAGATGTTACTTAGCTCTCATTTATTTTTAGATTCTTTACCCTGAAATCAAGTGGTAAATACTGAATGCTTTCTCTTCGTTGCAGCCTTGCACATAGACATGACTTAACACTTTTAATGGTTAAGTATATATTTAATGTTCAACTGTTCACGTATACAAGCAAAAAATAACTGAAGTGCAGATTCTATTTTGTTTTCCTCCTACAATGAACACTCAAAGATAGAATTGAATATAGTTATCATCTGCAATGGCACGTGTGATGGCACACGTTTGTTTTGAACTAGACATTAAAAAGAGTGATTGAATTTGCAAGAGTGACAATTTTGACAGTTGGTAATTGCAGAGATGTTGCCTCCATCTTTTTTGCAGGTAACTTAGACTTGTTTTCTTGTATAAGAAATTGGATAGTTGCTTAACTGAACTCTCTCTTCTAAAGGAATTATTTTTTTAATGGATGAGGAGAGAGATAGCTGAGAGAAAAATGAGCAAGTATCAACATTTTATGAGAAATACAAGATCTGATTTAATACTCCAAGCGCACATTAGAAGCTGAAATTATCACATCTCCATCAGTGAGAAAAGAATTTGGGTTATTCATATATCACACGATGACCTAATTCCTTTTTGTGTGCAAATCCCACATCACTTGCACTGGTGATTTTTGGAATTATTCGTACGGAATTCTGCACCTGCTGAGCTCCATCTTCTCTTGTCTATGTCATTAGTCCTATCAAATATTATAAGTGAAACTCAGATTGTCTTGAAGTCCCTCCCAGGCAAATGTTTGATCTGAACAGATCATCATAGAGGTTAATGGGCGTTGAACTGATGATTGCCTTCTTGAACTGTCCAAAGGTGGAACAATTATCATATGCTCTTGGAAGATTCTTACACTGTTGATTTTTGCTTTGAAATGTAACACATCAGAATAACATGTTAAAAGAACAAAGCAAGAGGCTTGTGTAGTGAAAAGGTGGCTCTCAAGCTTAAACCTTCTAGAACTCTGAAACTAAAGGCCACAGCTCTTGTTGGTTAAGGTTCTTGTAGACTGATGGAGCAGAGAGCTGACTGTACTGTCACTTGAAAACGACGTTTAGGAAAGAAGAGGTAGAAGGTCCATGTGAGCCTTGTAATACAGTGCAGGAATGTAGTGCCTTAGAGTAAATTTCAAGGTGCTTCACTGTAAGGACGATGAATTGTTTCAATTGAACTACAGATTTCAAGCATGTTTCACCCCAGAAGGACTAAATTAACTCGAAGCAGGAGGCGATTTATGTTTCAGTCAAATCCTACGTTTGTTCAGGTGGATTTAAATCCACGTGAAACAGGTTCTAAAGTTTCTAGGAACGTAATTATTTTAAAAATATTAGTTTTTGCCAGTGTTGATAGTTAGTAATGTACTCCTATCACCTTTCTTTCTGTTCTTTATAAATGATAGAACAAACTCAGTATAGTAGATACATAAATAAGAGCAGGAGATTGGCACAGAAAAGTCAGTCTTGCATCTCTTTTGCTTATGATAGTAAACTTGGGGAATCAAACTAGTTAATTACCTGAAGAAGTACTGAAGCAATGAAAAGGATTTAGCTTTTCTCTCTGATTTCTGTAAGACTGAAGACCTATGATAATAGACAATGCACAATGACATACTATGTAGGCATTTTTAAAATAGTTTGCATAGTGTATGTTATATGACTTACAAATTGTTTTTGCTCTCAAAACATTATTTGTTAAATGTTAAGTTAGCTGATTCTGATATGTAAGAAACTTTTTTTTTTAAACTGAAAAGGGAGTTATGACATACTTGGATACACAGAGTCTCTTATGTTAGTATTGTGATGAAGTTTAATAACAGAAAAAGTAATATGGATTAATGGTGTCTGCGAAATTATGGAGAAGATCCTGTCAAATACACTGGCTTTGTTCTCCGGCAGTTTTAATGTGTCAAATATTTCTAATTCTGAAGATAAGATATATTTTCATCTCATGCTCCATAACATCTTGATTGTGGAGGAAGAAATTACTCCTAAATATTAATAGTTAAGTAGCCCTGAGAAAACATGAACATTTGTTTCAGTTCAAAACAATTATTGAAAGAAATGGCGTTTGTTTAATAATTAACTATGGGTATTCTTAACGCAAATTGTTTCTTTGTCCACTGTCACTCAGTATGTCTACTAATGATGAAAATAAAGTACATGTGAAAGAACTTAATGGTTGACAAAACGGTGAATGAATGAATAATGAAGTATAAATAATTCTGAGGAGACAGGCAGATCGCTTTGCAAAATGACTCAAATTCAAACAACGCGTATTAGTGAAATCTGCTGTGCTGTTGTGGGTGCTATTTGCGTATAATAAAGTGAGTCAATTATGAACTGGAAAGGAGTCTGGGTTTCATATCAGCTGTCTCAATTTGAGTATAACTTTCTACTATTTTCACTCAAGAAAAAAAATGTGTGAACACACTTTTCTTTATAAATACTTTGAAGGCTGTTCCAAAAGTCGTGCCTGCTGTTTAATTCTGTTGGCCCACAACATCAGAGGTGAATGTTGGTAATATGGCAGTAGAGACTGAACCTTTCTGATGATATTCTGTTACGTTTTGTTGCCATGTGACAGATGGCAGCATGGGGGGGAAGTGTGGCAAAACAGCACCTGACATGGAAGTGTGCGTAAAGTGAAGATGTGTCATGGAATTTCTCCATGCGAAAACTATTGCACTCACTGGCATTCATCAACGCTTGCTGAATGCTTATGGCAAACCAAATAAGGGATGTGAGCACAGTGGGACGGTGGGTGTGCTCTTTCAGTGTGGTGACAGTGCAATGAAAGACAAGCCACTTTTTGAACGGCCATGCAGAGTTTCACAAGCATGGTATGAATGCTCTTGTTCATTGCTGGTAAAAGTGCATAACTGATGGTGGTTACTGGGTTGAAAAAGAATGTGTTGTAGAGGAGAATTTGCTCTATCAAATAGTGTAATTGTGCTTTTTTTGTCTGTTGCAGTTTGAAAGGAAATAAATAGAAGGCATTACTTTGAGAATGACCTATGTACATGTCAGGGTTTTTTGCTTTCCTTTGCCATTAATTTTAAACTGTTTAAAGTAGCAGTGTACTGTTGGCATTTGCATTTCATAACTAACGTGTAAGATATATGATGAATTTTGGTGTGTCTGTTCTGAAAATCTTCTATGTGGTAGCTCCTTGACAATTTGTTAAAAGAAAGGTTTTAAACGTTTAAGTGAAATGGAAGTACAATTCTGTACTGAGCACTGTCTTATATCCATTAGGTTTGGTCTCCTTTCACGTTACCAGCTTGCCCTTTAAGTTCCTTTGCAATTAATTACCACACTTGGTAGCGTATCTTTATGTTTTACAAATGTTTTATAATATTACAACAGTAATGTGGACAAACTATGCTAAGCAAAGTGCATGTGCTTTTGAAGATCTGAAAAAAAAAAATTATGCAGGCAAAATGAGCAATGAAACTAGTTGAGTTAGCAACATACTTAATTGAATCTGTACTTTCACCATTTCTGCTTAAGTGGAACGTTCTTAATTATGCTTATAGATATCTAAAGGGCAGGAGTCAAGTGGAGGGAGCAAAGCTCTTTCTGTTATGCCTGGTGACAGGACACAGAGGGCAATGGCCATAGACTGGAATGCAGGGAGTTCAATAGGAACACGAAGGAAAACTTCTTTACTGTGAGAGCAACAGAGCACTGCAACAGGCTGTGCAGAGAGGTGATGGAGCCTCCTCTGGAGAGATTCACTACCTTTCTGGATACTTTCCTGTGTAACCTATCCTAGGAAACCCTCTCTAGCGAGGGGAGTTGAGTTGGATGATCTACAGATGTCCCATTTCACTTATGCGATTCTAGAGTTGTTTCAGGGCAACTTTACTGTGTCTATCTTGTTCTTCAGGCATATAATTCTAGCTGTGATTTAGTACCTGGCTTTATATTTCTTTTAGATTTTATTGTGTAAACATAGTTTTATCCTTCCCTCGTACAGTCTTTCACATATAGTTGAAGAAAACATGATAGGATTTTGGCAGACCATCTGTCGTGTGGTATCATATCCTCAGCAAAGACAGTGGTCTCATGTTAAACAAGTAGATTAAGAACTGACTGTTCCTAAGCCTTGGGAAAGAAACAGCTATTTCTTTCTTAGCACTCCAACTGTACTGACTGGATAATATCACGTTTTTTAATGATTTCATTAAAAAAGTTGATGATTACATCAGAAGTTGAAAATAAATAGAAAACAAATAAAATCACAGTTATACTGGACACATCATCTTGGAGACTTTGTGATTTTGCTCGATAAAGTGAAGAGTATCTGAAGTGAAGCAGGAAATTTTTTTACTGTAAGTAACGCTTGTGCTGCAGTGAGGTTTTGGTTTTTGGAAACTTAATCAGTTGTACTTAAATATAAGTAGATAAACTTTCCTATTACTATCATAAAATAATGAATGCAAATGCATTGAATGAAAACTATCGATGCAAATGATAGTTCAAGAGATTTCATATACTTGTATTTTTCATTATAGTTAAATAAGGCTTTAGACCAACAATGTCAATGAATACTATTAAATTTTACGCAGTGGTAAGGCTAAAATATTTCTATTTATCAAAAAGAAAAGTGAATGTACTTTGCAACTCTTATGTCAGGCTTCTCAGTTCATTTTGAACATAAAGTTCAGGTTGTTATTAACCTCATCTTTCACAAAGGAATTACTGTTTTACATACAGGACAGTTGACCCTAAACCTGACAGGACGATCATTCACAATAGGGAAATCTTACATGGAAATTTCCATGTAAGCTAGCCAAACTGGTGACGTGGTTTGGATCTAAATGTATCCCTTGCTACAGTGAACAACAACTGGTTTTTGTAGCTGAACAGCAGCTATTGGCTGCTTTATCTGACCTGAGAAGTAGGAGATGGTTTTGAAATTCCAAGTTATCTTAACTTCTTCATCTTGAGTTTCTGTTGGTACTTGAGGAAAAGCTTCATTTTGCATTTTGTGGAGAGACTTGATATTCTCCATAAGTCACTACCAAAACTGAGAGTGACAAATGAGAAAAGGCCCACAGCTTTTAGCTGCAAGTCTTCCAACTCCCAGTCCTGATGGCTCTGCCTCTTCTGAAACACATTTCATGCATCAAGGAAAGGATACGTGCAGCTGGAGGAATTTGCTGTGTGGGTTCTGTGCTGCATAAGATGCGTTTTGATATTATGGCCTAAATTTGTTAGCCAACTGCAGACTACTGAAACTTAAAATGTCACATTAGTTGAAGAAAGATATTGTTGGTATTCTCTGAGGGGGAAAAAAAAAAATCACACTTGGGAAAACTTATTGTAGTTTGGATGTTAGGAGAGAGAGATTTCAAGTGTGACCGTATTATCCTTTTTCATTTAACATTCAAGTTTGTGACAAGAAAACATTTATTTTCCTCCTTGTAAATTAAGTTTGTGAGGCAAGCTACAATTGTATTATTCTTGGTACACAGTTTTCTCTTTACTTCCTGTGAATGTTTCTCAAAGGTATTTAGAACATGCTCATCAGCATGTGAATGATTTCATACTTGGAGTTTGGAAGTCTGAGTCTTGCATCTTTTTTGTTCAGTGCAAGTGCAACTGTACCATGCATTCTTTGTGTTCTTTTTTATTTTTGGTACAGTTTCTAGTTGCATTCCTGTCACTTTAAGTTTCCAGTAGTGCAAAGCAATTCTTAAAATGGTTGATGAAGCCACTCAAGCGTGAATGAGTAACTTCAACTTGTTCTGGTAGACTGTGAACATAGTGAAGAGATTTTATGGGACTGTAGCTTGTCTTAGCATCTCTAAAATCTTCATAAAGCTCTTTGTTGGCTCTTCGGAGTACTGCTCTGTTATAGCTGAGTACATTGGCCTGGGAAAGGAACAGTCTGAAACTAGAAGTTTGTCAATATCTTCTTACTGGTACTTGGCATTGCCAAGTGATATTATAATTAGTCTAATTCATTTTATTACAGTAGGAAGTGAGCGTTTTAAGATTTCACAGTGTCACAGAAATGTAGGGGCTGGTAGAAACCTTTGGAGATCATAAAGTCCAACCCCTTTGCATAGCATTTGTTGCATTTCTTTCAAGTACTCTTGCAGAACTGATGTTTGTCACTTCAAAATCAGCTTGGTTGTTTTTTTTCCTTCAAACCATTCTCTCTCTAAGCTATGCCCTAGACTTGGCAACCTGACATAATGCTCATGTTTCTTCAGGGAAAGGGTCAAATGAACACCTGCAGGGAAGTGTCTAGAATTGCCACTGAGTATCCAGCAGTCTTCTTCACTTTCCAGCTGATTTCTTGCGTTGATCGTATTATTTCATACAGCACCATGAATGGACTGCTTTGTGCTCCTTTTCAGATTATTATTTTCTTAAATGCTCTTTTTATTTCATTCAAAGTGTAGTAAACTACAGAATATCTAACCCTTTTATGTACTTAATGGAGTTATGCATAGTTATACGAAGAGATCAGAAGAATTTCTCCTTTGGGTAGTTATATAACTATTTAATGGTCTTAGGGTCGGACAGTACTAAACAGAACTATATACTTAAAATATATGCACTGGCTTTAGGATGTTGCAGGTGTGTGAGACACCTTATGTTCTTTCCCTTTTTCTCCTGACAAAAATCTCTTCTTTGTGATGCCTACATTCCTGACTAGTTTTTGCAGAATTTCATCTGTAATAGAGTACTGGAGAGTTTTTTCTCATATTTTGTTGGTAATTTAAATATGTGACTAAGTTGGTTTATTAAGAGATGTGCCTATTAGAATCTCTAGGCACATGTACATAAATTAATACATAAAATTGACCTAGTTGTCAAATAAAGAACTTGCCAACCTTCTCTTTGCTTCTGCAGCCAGCTCCTCGGGCAAAAGTCTGAATAAATAGATAAACCCTGCAGCATGCCCTGAAGGCTTGTAAACGTGGACTTTGCGAGGCTGTTTTGGGGTTAGGGAATTTATGGGAAAACCTTGCCATTGGGCAGCAGAGGATATGCATTTAAGGTTGTTGTTGAGAGCAGATTAGCTGACGTCAACTGCAGGAATAGGACAGACTGACATAAAGACTCAGGGACTTGTAACTCCGTGCAGCACCTTGAAAGTTGGTGCTATGCTTTGTTAGTGGGATGCTGCTATAGGATTTGTGCTGCAAAAGACATGGCTGTCAGAGTATGTAGTATTATTCAAACTTTTTCTACCTGGAATGCCAATTTAGTGTTTTGGGCATAAGTAATCAGGCCCAAATACAGAGAGATGATGACTATACCATTTGCAAAATTTAGACTTGTTTAAAATTCGGTTTTATATGCAGCATTTCTGATTCAGTGTTGGCATTAAAATGAAACGAAATCTCAGAATACAGCACGAAAACAGCATAAGGTAAAGGACCTCTTCTTAATAAAGGAACACAGAGTTGCAGGTTTGTTTATTTTGGCTCTATCTTTCCTTTTTGGGGAAAATTGAAAAAAAAAAATCAAGCTCAACTCATGCAAGTCAATTTAATGAAATAGTTCTCTGTGCATTATACGTGCTATTTATATTATAATTTTCAGTTTTAGTTCTTTAATTCAATCTTAAATATCTAAAAGAAGGGAAAGAAAGACTGTCACGTTGCAGACCCTTGCTCCACTGATTATTTCAAGTAACTTTTAATTAAGAAAAGATATTTTATGGAATACTTGTATTACTAATAATGTAAATGCACTAATCATTCATTAGGACAAATATGCTTTTAATGAAGCGAAGGAACATCCTGATAATGTAGTAGAAAGTCTCTTATATTGGATTGTGAGAGAAAGCTTATTCACTGTATGTAACTTTATTAATTGCGGTTTCTCAAGAGAGTACTTCAGTATCCTTTATATATATATATATATATATATATATATACATGTACTCCTTGCAATTCAACCTGCTGTTGGAAAGTAGGAATAAAAGAAGTATATAAACCCCTACAAACTAGATTATTTTAGTACACTAGTTGCAGTCCAGTGCTGTCTTAGACAGTGAAATTAATACTCTTTGAACTTATAGGTTCTGGGTGATGTCTCATTCTATGGTAAGAGTTGTAATTAAAACTGTGCCATAACATGTTCTAAAGTAAAAGCGGAGTGTGAAGAGATGGTTTCATTTTGTTTCCAGCAGTCTTACTGCTGAGTTTTACTTAACATTCTTGACATGTTGCTTTTGCTTTGTTTGGTTTTTACTGATTTCACTTGTATAGTTCTATGTTTAGTACCCTTAGCTGCCTTTATGCTTAACATCTTAATGCAATTATTCACAGTTAATCCACCAGGGTTGGGAAAGGCTTCAAAGATCATTCAGACCAATGTCCTAGGCCATGTTCCTAAACCTATTGCTAAACCATGTTCCTCAGTACATCATACCCACATTCCTTGAACATCTCAATGATCATTGACACCACCACCACCCTGGGCAGCTCATTCCAGTTACTGGAGAAGTAGTATTTCCTAACAACCAGCCTGAATCTCCCCTGGCACAACTTCAGGCAGTTCCCTCTGGTCCCATCACTAGTTAAATGGGAAAAGAGGCTGACTCCTATCTCACCATGACCTCCATTCTGGTAGTTGCGGAGAGTGATAAACTCACATGTGAGCCTTCTCCAGGCTAAACATCCCAGTTCTTTCAGCCGCTCCTCATAAGACTTGTACTCCAGACCTCTCACCAGCTTTGCTGCCCTTCTCTGAATGCACTTCAGGGCCTCAATGTTGTTCTTGTCGTGAGGGCCGCATGTGCTGTGTGATCTCCCTCTACATGATAAAATTACTTGATCAATGAGTGAATGTAATATTTGTGATGGAGTGGTTTCAATATTGTTTTATGTAAGCATAAAAAGACTTGTTTTTCTTGAAGTACTCATAATTGTGTAGTGTGTACAATTTGGTTTGCATATTTAAAAGTAAGCAGTAATTTTTTTTCCCTAGTTCATTATTATTGGACAAAAAGCTGTCTAGTAAACTCAGCTTCCCTTTTGTGTAAATAGAGCAGCACTTCTGTTAACCAGAACCTAAACTCAGTAGAATTGTTACTGGTTCGCTGGCTTCTGCCTTGTTCTGATGAGCTTTGAAAGGACATATCTTCAACAAAGGATACACAAAAGATTATTCATTCCATGGTCCTAAGATTAAATAAATGTCAAGATACAGAAAACATATCAAAGTTCTATATAAATACATATACATTTGTATTATTTAGGGAATCAGTATATAAATTGTATTTTTATCAGTTTGTTAAAAATAACGATTTGAAAGAGATTGGCTTTTTTTCTTCCATAAGAATTAGAAGGACCAAGGTAGACAATTCAAGATGAATTACAGGAGATATTCCTGTACGTCTATGGCTTTGACACAATCCTTGTCATTTTACAATAATGCTTTTTCTCATATATTCCACACGTATATTTCTAAAGACAAGATTAAGATGGAGCACTGTTTATTGAAAATCAAAGTTTATCCATTTAAAGATTGCATGTTAATCAGAATTACTTAAACTAAAATGAAAACTTAATGGAATTTCAGCCACGAGTGAGTGTTCCATGTGCTCAGCTGGGGCAAATCTGTACCAGATGCAGGAAGCTGCTTGTCTAGCAGAAAGAAAAATCCTAATTTCCTTGCAAAAGCTTATCTGTGATGACGTGTCAAATATTTAGGTCTGCCACTCTTATTAATCTAACTGATGTTCATTTTATTTCATTCCTCTCCTGATAAAAGATATTCTGTGTATGCTCTGTGTCTCTGGAAAGTGAAATACATGGATGCTTCTTTGGAAATTCCAGGAATGTCCATTTTTACGTAATTTACTGTGAAAAGCTTCAGTTGGCTTCTCAGAGAAGCACTTGAATAGGAGTAAGTTGTTTAGTGTAAGATTCAAAAGAGGGCTCTGGTTAAGCTATACTGAGGTATGATGTGTAAACAATTCTAAGGGCTGATTGTATGATTTTCTTTTGTGGAGGATCAATTTGGTTACCTCAGATGAAACAAGTAAGTTAGAAACTACAGAAGTCATACCATGGATTCTCAAGTCTCCTTTGTTCCACACTACCTTCCCTGTGATTCACAATTGAATTGACTGATTTGTTTTGTGTATTCTTTTTCAGTTTTGTCTGTTTTTATTGAAGCAAATAAAACTTAACTGAGGTAGATTCATTTGTTACTGTCTTTAAAATGTCCTAATTTCTGTGCTGGGAGTGTCTGCAACATTTCAAACAAGTACAAGTTGTATGCACAAATATGACACGTTAATTTTTACCCATAAATCAACAGAGTAGATATGAAGAGCTATTGATGGTACCAAAGGAATTTTTCTTTCATGTTAAGGTTCTATTTCAAAGTATGGATTTTTTTTAATGACTTCAGAAGATTGGAACTGATTCCATGCTGGTTTTTTCTGTTGTTGTTTGTACCATCAGGGTATGAATATTCACTTTTGTCCTCAAAAATGGATGGCAAGATTCAGTATCATGCTACGAGAAATGATAGTGCTGCACTGTTTCTTTTATATACTAATGCCTTTTGAACTTACTTGTCAAATAGAAGAACAGTGTGTGAATACTTGTCTTCAGGTTTGGGTTTAAATAGAATGCTTTAAGGGCACATTTGGGTTTGCTTCATAAATAGCTTTGAACATGGTATCTCTAGTCGCTTCAACATACCAGTATTTTGAAATGCATTCAATATTTATTCTTTTATTCTGAACTAAATATTCTGTAATAGAAAGCATAAAATGCTAGCGTGATTTTAATCTGCTGTCTATTTTGAAAGCTTATGTTGAACTTTTATCTAATTATCCTACAGAGGATTCTGTTCTAAATAAAATCTTTCCTTGAATGTTTAGTTACAGTTTTTGTAAGCTAAAAGGGTGTGTTCTGATTTGTTTTGTGCTTCAAGTACAGATGAGTGGTTCTTCAATTACAACAATTCAGCAGAGCATGCCTCTAGTTGCTGGTATTTTTCTATAAAAGCTAGTCGTCATCTTCTTTAGATATCTCCTTATTTTGAAGTAATTTACTTCTGATGAAATAGGAAAGATGATGACTTGAATCATTGTTACTATCCAGCAGAGGTGACTTCTGTAAGTGTGAGACTGTAAATACTGAGTGATGAAGAGTAGTTTACTGGAAATCAAGGCAACCAGTGCTCAGTCCTCTGAAGTTCAGAAAGTTAATAACTTGGCTGAGGCAGGGCCAAAGCTTGAATAGTAGGAAATCGGACTAGGCTAAACATTTTAGAGTAACACAGCAAAGCTATGCTGTATGTTAAAAGAAGGGAGAAGTTCTAGCAAGTAATTTCCATCAGCCTTTGATTCTGTCAACTGTTACTCTTAAAATGTGCCATTCTGGTAAGCTCTATTAAATGCTTTTTCTTAATTATGCATCTCTTTCCATGTGTTTGTATTGTAATTTTACACTTTCAATCTGTCAGTTGATCCCTCTACTTAATAGCACTTAATTAACTTAATGTTACCTATCATTGCTACGGACAAGTGTATGTAGTAATGATAATGTATGCAAATAAAGGAATATGTGTAATTGACTTTGTGCTTGCTGTTACTGATGCACTACCTCAATTCAATGTCAGTCTGTAGTAATACATCCAATGGTCCTTGCCAAATTTTGTAGAGCGTTATACAAATGAAATCCAAAATCTGCTCTGATAGTCATGGAGAGAATTCATTATGCTATTTTCTCCCTACTTCTTCCTTTCCCTCCTGGTTTTGTTCTTATCCCCCAGAAAGTAGAAGAAAAGGAAAAGAAAAAAGATAAAAAAAAAAAAAAAAAAAGCTTGAGCCCCCCCAGCATCATAGTTGGAAGATAACATGGCATCACTGTTTTTAGTGTTTCCAAATACAAAGAACGTTAAACAGCCTGGTAGACGAGAATAAACAAACAGTTCAATTGCAGTGAGAGAATATGTCCACAAGAAAATAGTTTATAATGTGAAAGAAATAAGTGGCTGAAGACTGAATTAATTTTTTTCATAATAACATTGTTTAGTGAACAGGATATAAGTGGAAGATAAGTGAGGATTTTGCATTAGTACTATGGATTATCTCAGCCTTGATATAAACATGAGAGGATTACCTCTTTATTAACATGCCTGTTAGCAAAAGATGAAATTTCTGGTGTTCCTCAGTATAACCTCCAGTTTTTCTATTAGGAGAATAAAGCACTTAATTTCCAAGTGCCAAAGTTAGCAGAAGAAAAGAAATCTTTCTTCTGCAATAAAATTGGAGCTTATAGCAAGGAAAGAATACTGCAGGTAGTGTTTCTCAGGTACTAGCCTGGTTGCTGCTCAGTTTTGGAGAAAAAGGATGGTGTTTTTTGTTTCTGTTTTTTTAATGAGAGTCAAATGCTGTGGGAAAACTGCATTTACAAAAACTTTCTGAGAATTAGTTTGGTTTTTTATGCATGAGACTATGAAGTTTGTCTTCTATAAATCCATAATTTTCAGTTTCTCATATTTGACTATTTCCTATTTTTCAGTAGCCAGGGCAAGGAGAGTATGAAACACTGAGCTTGTGTAACTTGATGAAATTTCCTAGAGGAATTTGTTTACAGTAAGGGTGTGTTTTTTCTTTAACTCTGCCCATCCCCCCCCAAAAAAAATTTTAGTAGAATGATTTTACATTTTTCATCTGATAAAGCTGAATGTTAGCACTACTAAAGAAAATGGTTAACAGTGAGATACACTTGTTAGGTTCAAGTTGAAGAAAAGAAAGGGGAAAGAATAACAAAATGCTTCAATCTAGAAGGGACCTAAGTGGTCTTTAGCCCAACTTACTGCTTTAAGTCAGTCAGCCATAAACTTTGCTGAAGACTCTTAGGACGTCGTTCTGTTGGCATTTGAAAACCCTGAAATGCATTGATTGTGCAGCCTCCTTGAGCTTTTGCTCCTCTACATAATTTTGTAATGAAATTTCTCCCTCTTATATCCAGTCAGCATCACTTCTGTTTCAGTTTGTAACCACTGTCTTCCATTTTCTGGCTGTGCACCACAGTGAAAAATGAGCTCTTAAATTCTCAGTGGCTCTCAAAGTTACTGTAGAGTTGCTGATGAATTCTTCCAAAATCTTCTTTTCTCAGACCAAACATCTCCATCTTAATTTCTTCAATATACAGGTGCACCTCTGAACTTGCTTGAATTTATCAGTCTTTGCTGTATTTGTTTTTGAAGATAAGATTTTTCTTTGGCTTTACATCAGATTCTCTCCACAGAATGGAGAGAGCTCTGTGGCTTCTGTCTATGTACTCATGTGAGATACTATGCTTTTTCCTCTATGTATCTCCTTTACTTTTTCCTGAGAAGAAATAAGGATTTAAGTCTGTCTATTGGTTGAAAAGTATAAAAAAAAAATAAAAAAAAAATCTCCCTTAAATAGAAAAAGTTAAACCGAGGTACTGAGGCAGCATTTTCTTTTTGAAAGTGACGATGCCATTTGAGGACAGTAACGTAACAGATATTTTAAGACAGTTTAAATTAATAGTTATGCATGAGGTAAGATAATATTGTAGTTATTTGTAGTTCTACCAGGTCTCTTCTCTGCACTTCAACTGTAAGATAAGAGGGGTTCTGCACAATATGGCCCAAAGTACTTGATATGTCATGTTAGAGGAGAAAGTCAACCCATGTAATTGCTTTTAACCTCTGATACAGTAGGTGTTGTCTTTCGGGATGTATCATTAAACACTTTCTGTAATGCTATCGTAATGGTGAGTCAGCTTGCTATGCAGGTTTTGTTTATCTTTTTAATTCTCCTTTGTGAATTCTGAGCTAGAAGGTATTTCTGTTAGATCTTCTTAGTGCAATAACAGCAGCTTTTGAATGATTGCTGTCAGAGGTCCTGCAGAGTTCAGTAAATTTGAGTTACTGGAATTTCTACAACTCATGTAATGAGGTAAGTATGCTGTACATAGCAAAAAAAGAATAGAGCTCGCTTCTGAAACTGTCCCATAACATATACTTAAGCTTGTATTTAATGATTCCTTTAGGAACTGTTGGTAAGAAGATGGAAGGATCAAAGGCAGTTCCATCTCTTTCGTAGAGATGAAGATTTTCAAATATTGCACATAAACATGATTAGCCACTCACCTGTCTGAAGTTAATGCAGTGCAATCCTAGACAACTTGTGTATTTTAGGAGAATCTGATCTATCTGCTTCTCGTGGTGGTGTTGAGGATTCAAATTGTATCTGGTCATCAGTTGTGATGAAGATCTGCACAGCAAATAATTTAAAATAAATTTTGTAGAGAGCGGAAAAGCTAACGCACTTCTAGAGTACAGTCTGTGAAATGTAGTGCTGAGATTGTCTGTTGTGCTAGGTGGAAAGAATTGGTAATACCTCCAGAATGCACCACTGAATGTGTGGATTTATTTCTTTAGCTACTCAGATGTTTGTGCTCCATGTAACTTTGTGTTTCTTTCAAGAGGGTTTGGTAAACTAGAGAAACATTTAAAAAAAAAAAAAAAAAAAAAAAAAGCAATGTAAAAATCCACGTGGACAGCTCCATTCCAGAGAGGGAAGGCAGTTGCTTAGGAGCAATGATGAGAGTGTTAGGATGAAGTGGAAAGTGGCTATAACATATTAGGTTGGGGCTTAAAGAACAGCATTGGGTTGCTCCACTGTTTTTTTTTATGAATGCATGGTATTAGCTAGGATACTTCATGGAAAGCATCAGGTTCATGAGCTTTTGCTGCCATTTTGCAGCACTTGGAGATTGTGAATGAAGGAACTGCCCAGGCAGCTCCCTTGAATGCTCCAAGGCTGCTTGGTCCCACCTGCTGTGTTAAGTGACAAAATGCACTTACGATTTCTCTTACCTGTTGACCCAGTTTGCCTGCAGTATGAAGCGGTGACCAATCTGAAGGCTTTTCTTTAACATCATTAGTATCATTTATTTGTGTAGCTCTTGTTGAGAGAAAACAGATATCTTCCAACTCAAAGGAGGCAATGACAGTGCTTGTGATTTAAGGTAGAGATCAGCAACTATGCACAACTAACTGCATTTGACAGTTAGTTTGTAAGATTCTTACCAAGGATGAGTTTGATTTGACAGACTCATCTGCTACCATGCCTCCCAATACCAAACTGTGAGAAAATGTAGGCCTTTATATGCTTAAAATTTATTGGTCTTTGGCCAACTGTTCTGGTTTCTAACGTGCAAGATTTCTGCAGTATCAAATCCAGGTTGATGGAATACTGGAATACAAATGCTAATATATGTTCCCAGGCAGAAATTTTTTAATGACTGCTCCATGTTTGAATGAATGATGGCACAGTCTTTATTTCTTCTTCTAACTTAAACATTACTTTGGGAGATAGGGTTAATTTTTGAACTTCTGATTTTTAATTTCTATGTGGCAATGCGTAATAAGAGCAGGAAAAAAAGAAATAAAAGCATCACAATTTCTATGTTAAATATTTTCTAAGCATACAAAATAATAGGAAATTATTTTTAAACTAACTTTAAAATTTATTTCTAATGAAGAAAGATTATTGGAAAAAACATGTACGCAAATCAAGCACAAACAGATCACTAGTCCCATGTCTATCGCACATTCTCTTGCTTTTCAAATGATATGCATCATTATAGCTACAATGAAATTTTAGTGCAAACTGTCACACGTGAAAACTCGTTGTCATTGCTAGTAATTTATATCAAACCATTTAATTATTTTATAGCTACAGAATACCTCGTCCACTGCTCCCGTTATTAGTTTTGATGGATCTGCAAATATATTTAAAATGATGTATAAAATTCTTGACTATGAGAACCAATCACTTTCAAGATTTTTTTTTTTGTTATACACCATAATCTTTGAAATAAATTGCTAATATAGTTACTGTTCTGGAGACATGCATACTTAGTAATTGTTAGCTTCCAATGATATAACATGGAAAGGTAATCTTACGTTTGATAAAGTAAGAAAGGAAGCTAGACAGTTTGTTCTGTATTTTAGAGGTTTGTGCTGCTTAGTGTGTCATTGTGTTACTATGTTTTAAGATAAATACAGTATATTGGGGACAAATGCATTTCTTCTTCGCTTTCCAAATTCCATAGCTCAAATAAGAATTATCAAAGCACAAGTCAGTAGGGATTAGCAGAAGCAACAATAGAAGTATGGGGTACATCTCTACTTCTGCATCTTAAAGCAACAGTATGACTCCTGGTTCTTCACACTTGTGTTTTCTTTCCTGTGCAGTTGACCGCAATCACGTTAGGAGCCACACAGATCCCTAGGAAGCAGGATCTGCGTGGACAGAAATCTTCAAGTGTAGATATGCCTTAGTCTGCCTGTAAGAATGTTCTCTTATCTGGTCTCCATGAGGCATACCTTCTTTGCAGAAGGCAAGAAGGGAGATATTCCGTTGGCTCACTTTGTATTTAGGAAATGTCTGGGGACATAAAATGGTATTTGTTTATATGTAATATAAACAATGCATGTAATGTGTTACATGCCACACTTCTCAAATGAAATGTGTATTTGTCATTGACCTGAACTCTTGTGTTGTTTGAGAGTAGGGCAGTCCTGAGGTTATTTTATTCTGATCTAAAATTAAAGCATTACTTGCCATTTTCACACAAATATTGGCAAGTGTGTGTATGTGTATACATATATACATTTTTAAAGCTAATTTAAGGTGCTTATATTTGTAGAGAACAGGAAAGGAATGGGGGGCAATGTCTGTCCTCACACTACACGCGTTCGTTTTCTTTTTTCGTCTTGTTTTTTTTTTTTTTAATGGAAGTAAAATGCAGTTTGTTATTTCCTGCATGAATGCAGAAATGAAGGAAAGCTATGTTCTCCCTAACTTTTCTATTGTAATATTAAGAAATGAGGAAAATAATACTATGTGGGAAATAATATAGAATAAGTTTTGTCTGACTGCATTAGAGTAACTCATGTTTTTAATACTTTTCCTTCTTTTCTCTACCCTTCTTATACTTCTTGTCATATATGTTAGTAGATCTTTAGGCTTCCAGCCAATCCCCAGCCTTCCCTTTCAGGGAAACTGTCTTGAGTTCAATGTTGTTCAGGATATAGTGGCCTTAACATCCATACAGCTTTTTATTTTTATTTGACAATGTTTTATTGGTAAGAAGGTTACTTCAATGACAGCTGTGTTTTTATACATTCAGTTGGGCCTCAAAGAATGTGGAAAAACCACAAGAGACAATTTTTTGTCATTTGTGAAGATTTGCCTAAGTAAAATTTACAAGTGAAGAAAAATATGGAACTCTATATATTTAGCGTAAGTGAAGTAAAAATAAATATAGACGTATATGTTTCTGCAAAAAAGTGGGAGAAGGGGATTTATATCTGAAGCTCACAATTAGTTTATAAACCCATCCGATTTAGTGTAAGTCTAATAATAACTTGTTTCTAATTAGGATTTTTCGGAAGTTGCTGGTGCCTGTTTATCTTCGCCCCGCTCACAAATGCACGTTAACCTAATGGCACAGAATGAAGCATAAGCTGTTTGATACATCAGGTTGCATTATTTTAAATGAAATCTTCAATTACACTGATATTGAAGTGTGAGTTGTTTAAGAAGCTTCTCTCATGATATTGGCCGGTGCAGGTTATAACTACGATCATCTTTTTAATATGTAATATTAACAGGAATGTAAATTCTAGAAAGTGAACCTGATGATACAAAATGGGACACTACCAACAATACTGAAATGTGTTTCAGTTGTCCACACGTTAAAACCTTAATCCTGGATGGGTGGAGCAGAATGAAAGTTTTACCTCTGTGCAAGTTCTTAATGTGCCTGGGTAAAACATCAAAGTCTGGCCTGTAATCCTAACCTAAACAATATGACACTTTTGGCTATATGTTTGAATTGCTGTTATGTGTGTAAATAATTGAGTGAGCACTGCCAACTATTGGTAGATAAATTGAAAGCTTTGCTCCCACAGTTTCACTGCCAACTATTGGTAGATAAATTGAAAGCTTTGCTCCCACAGTTTATGTATTAACATGCCATATGCTGTGTGTTAACATATTTGAGCTCACAAAATTGTAGAGAATGAGATAAGACACTAATGACACATTACCTTCCTCATTTTTGTGTAAGCTACAAGAATATTCCAAGTCAATGTTTTAAGTGTAATTCCTTAAGATGCAATTAGATGTACTAAGAGCATAATAATACTTCTATACAGGAAGCTCTGAGATAGGACTTCTGGCATAAAGTACCTCTACTACTGCTTGGAATTGACAATGTGCAGTGAGTGGAGAAACTGCAGGAGCAGGTGCTCTGGCGCTGAGCCCTCAGCCATACGTTCATTTTCAAGTATTTCCTCTCTGGCTTAAGAGTAAACTCTGAAGTTTATGATGAGGCTTGTAGAAAATATTGAGGATATGTATGACAAATTGTCACCTTGCAATAAGTAGGGTGAATTGGCATCTTACTTCGGTTATTTCTATATGATTTTTTTTTTTAACATGACCCTTTTGTTCACTAAGTTCTTCATTTCTAAACTACAGAAGAACCCATTTGTGAGAAGCAGGTTAATCCTCCATTGCTTTCTTCTGCTGTGATTTCTGTTCACAAGTACAAGTGCACCTTGAAAGTGTTTTACACTTTTTTGATGTTAGGATAATTTGAGAGTGTAAATCCTAAAATAATGGATGATCCCGTGCATGTAAATAGTATTTGTTTGAGTCATTCTAGGTTGGAAACTTTCTTTTCAGACACAATAGTTCATCTATTCTTTGATTTGTTCTTCATTATCTTAACGGAGTTTTTATTGCGTTAGGACAAAGTAGTTTTTTCTCCAGTAGCCAGGGAAAATACAGGTAAGTGAATTTCACATGAAGTGAGAAGGGTATGGTGATAAGATAGCTAAATATTTTGCTTTCTCTTGTGTGTTTGGAAAGAAGTAATTATAGGAATGTTTGCAGTAAACCTTTATCAAATACCCTGAATTGCCAGTATGTAACTGGTAGTGAGCTTTTAACTGAAGTTGGGCTGTTTGTGATGTTTTTATTTTTACCTGAAGGGATTACATGGCTATCCTGCAGGGCTGAGGTACTGTTCTGAGTCACAGTACTTTTCTCAAAATGTGCTATTGTATTTAGGTAAAGAGATTGTAAAATAGTGGCCAGAAGAACAGTGTCAGGATTTTGTCCCTTCTTTTTTTTTTAATTAACTTCTAAGGAGACTGTTTCAAGGAGGTGGCCCTGGCCTCTGCATCTTCTACTTGGCCTCTTGGCATGTGTTACAGTTATCACAACTTTACTAACAGCTGACCTCATCTGCAAGCATTGAGTTAATTCCTACAGAGGTTCCATCTTCCCTTGGGATATATGTACAGCTACAATAGTGTCCTAAATTAGATTGTGACACTGGAAAATTAAACGAAGGTGGTTCAACTTAAATTCGGCATGTTTCATGAACAAAGTATTTGGGGAAAATGGTCTCTGCCAAGACTGTGGTAATAGCTGAAGTACTACCATTGTTTTCAGTATACACTCACTGTGGATTTGAATTGGAGCAGTTGATAAAATCTCTTGTTCTCCATGTTGGTAATATGGAGCACTATGTGTTTGTTCTCATCTGTTTTAGTAACTTAGATTTTGTCCAACCTTCCAGCAATTAATAGCAAAGGAAAGAGAGGAGCTACAAGTATACCTGTATACCATGTATAGTATGTGCAAGTCTATAGTGTAATTACTTTGAGCTTACTTGCCTACTGCTTGCGTGTGTCTCTTCCCTTCCTTGCAAACTTGACTTGAGGTTAGTGCCTTTCCTTTTCCCTGCTAGTCTACCCTAAAACAGCAGGTGTGCAGCTCAGTAGTGCACAGGTGAAAAAGAATGGGAATTCTGTCTTCATCTGGGGGAACAAGGAATATGTACCTCATTTGCACAGGATGAAAATGCTGTGATTTGTTGGATTTTCTATTTGTAGTACTTCCATTTAATAACATAGGTGATTCTGATCCTACAGCACAAAAGCTATTAAAATATGAGAAAACTATACCTTGATTTGGAAAACAAGCACAATTAATTCCCCCCCACACTTCTGTCACTGATTTTTCTGCTGAACCAATTAATGTGCTTTGTAAAACATTGTCTAATGCATTCTGAAAATCTGAAGGGTTATGCATATCATATTCAGGCATTTTGCAGATGTTACCGACAAAATTAAATATTCTTTCCCCTTTCTGAAATGTTTGTAGTCTCTCTAATTAGATCATATTTCTCCCTGAGAAATTCATTTCCTTTGAGGCTTCTGTTCTATGTACTTGGATATATTCTGCAGACCATTAAAATATCTAGCATTGAGGGTAGATTATGAGCCGCTATTCTTAGAGTGACTAGCAAAAATGTATTCCTCACCATTTTCTCTTAACTTGAATGATGGCAAGTCCTATTTTTTTTTTTTTTTTTTCCTTTTTTTTTTTTTTTTTTTTCAGAAAGCATATATATATTTAATCAAATAGATGAATAACAAGTGTATTTGTAGCAAACACATTAATAAAACCTTCATCTCCTAAGGACAAGCAATTAATTCTGCAGCACAGTTGTGTGTTGTTTTTTTAATAGTGAACTCTGGCAGGTGGCCTCTCCATTTTGGCTCTTATTTTTCACTTTATTTCACTTTCTTTGAATGAAAGCATTTATGTAATCTAACTTCAGAATCAATAAATAAGTGTTAAACTGCTGTGGTGTTCACAGTTAGTATCCTTCTATTGTCCTAAGTCCACACGACTGAAGTCTCTTGGGCAACTTGAATTTGCTGTGCTGTAGTATGAGGCCGCACACTGGCTCTATTTGTCAGGCATGTCTTATGCACTCTGACTCCCAGGTCCAAATGTGATATTTGCCAGCTTCCTTATGGTCATACAGACGATATCAGCATCATACATCCTCCTACGTTCGGTTGCCAGTGGAGGGAACTCATTGCTTTGGTCTATTTGGTCTTGAATGGAACTTGAGGATCTACTCTAGAGCATACCTGCACTGCACAATGAGATGAAATGAGGAATCTCTCATGGATCTGAGTTAAACATTAGAAAGTGGTCTTTAGGTATTGATTAAGTGGTAAGATCTGTATTAATTTCTTTTCTCCTGTCTCTTACAGATGTTTAGCATTTTTCTGGGTTTTGAACAGTGTTTTACAAGTCATGAGGTTAACGGGTTTATACATTCATTTTAGTGGGGCATGAAGCACTAATGCTTGTTCTGTAAGACCTTCTTCATCCTTGTTAAATGTTGCCTAAACTTCAGTATTGCTTTTGTTTTATAAGGCCCGCAGAAATATTGGGGTATATCTATAGAGCTTGTTATGAAGTTCTGTGTCTGCATATCAAACACGCAGCGTTTTGTTCCTTTTTTCTTTGGAGTATTTTGCAAGTTTCGTAGCTTATTTGTGGAAAAAGAGTCTGTATGAATCTCGAAGTTAGGTCTAAAAGTATGATTCAAAGTTTGTGAAAAGAACAAAAGGGATCAGTTGCCCATATCAACTGAATTTGTCGAGTAATTCCATGCTACAAATTTAATATCTTCACAAAGAAAAAGGCTGTATGATGTTAGCATAGGCTGCTGGTGCACTTTGCTTAGGAATTCAGGCAGTATTTTATTTCTCTGATTGGTATGTGGATTTCCTCAAAGTACTGTAAAGTAGAGTTTATGGAATAATTCAGTCTAATTTGATTTTTCTAGTAGTGATTAAAGTTGACAGACTTAAAGAATTTGTTACAAATTTCATGTGAAGACAGTTCATAGGTACCTTATTTTAAAAAAAATTATAAGGTTGATTTATCATCTACCATTTATTTTGAAGTTTACTCCATCTTAAAGCATGCAGCAGAGAGGTTCTTTTCTTTTGTTATTCTTTGCTTCTAAGGAACAACTACACAACAACCACTTTGTATTTATAAGTTGTGTTGTAGGGTTGCAGTGATGACTAACATTTGGTCTAATTGAAATGGGCAGTACGAAGAGTTACCTGTATACCTGAGATGGAAACATCAGCAGCGGAAATATCTGCCTTCCCAAATGGTCATTAATATATTAGAATTTGATTTTATTTTTCTCACTCAGTAGAAGCAAAATATAATACGGTTTCAAAACTTAATATAGATCAAAGTCCATAGTTTAAAGTGTTCTAGCTGCCAGCTTGTTACTAGAGGTACCTTCTTCCAGCATGAGTATTGGCAGTGATCCTTTTGTGCTTGGGTAGCATCTAACACAAAGCAGAAATGCTCTGACCATGAGCATTTCTTTAAGGAATTTGAATTACTCCTAAAATGCATCTCCAAATTCAGTTCGTGTTTTTTGTTTTTCCTTACGCTGCCTCTTTATAGTCATTTCACATGACCAGCAGTGTCAATGATGTCACATTTCATTCCACCTGAATGATATGTGAGATGCGAGAACGATGTTCCAAACCAGTTCTTAAAATGCAGTTTTGAAAATATGTATTTCTTAAAGAAATGGTGGGAACAGGCAATCCTTATGTAAATTTGCTGGGATTGTAAATGTTTCTCTTTGAACCCAAATTCTGATTTCTTGCTGATCTGACTGAATTAAATTTTAAAACAAATTTCAGCTAAGATAAACTAAATTCTAGATATTTTTTTCCTTGGCATGACACTCTACATCTGTACCGAACAAAAAGGTCATCATTCACCAAAGGATGAAAGATATTTGGCTTCGTATACACCGATAGCCTAAGTTTAGCATGTAGACAGCCAAATAGACTGCTTAAGCTGAAAGGCTGAGAAATACAATTATCTGCAAACTGCATAGAGGTGATGAGATCACAGATAATTTAATCAGAACCCATCATGACTTGTGGCCATCAGAAAGGATAGCTGAGTCAAATGTTTTAAAAACAGTGAGAAAAAAAGTCAGAAAACTTTTCAAAAAATATTTTAAATATTTTTGTTGTTTGATGAGTGGAAAAGCAGACAGAAAAATGAACCATCCATTATGACTTTGTGTAGGAGAATATGGAAACAGGAACCAAATGTAAGGAAGAGAACAGATAAAATTCCTTGGACTTCTGCATTAAATTCAGTATTTACTCACAGAGTTGAAAGAGGAAGCTGCAGTTAAGATGAAGTCATGAAGGGGACTGTGGTTGTTGTTTGTTAGACATGATTATGAGGTTTTTAAGAGAGAGATGTGGGAAGTATTCAGTATCTGTAAATGCAAGGTGAAGCAGTGGAGGGGAACACTTACATCATACAGCTTAAATGATGAAGACTTAAGAAGCCTGTCTGGACTTCCCAGTAGACAGCTCAGTGGAAATCTCTTCTCAGGACACAAGGAGGACTTGCAAGTTTGGAAAGCCACAATGTAGCAACAATTGCTTTCCTAATGGTCTCTTACGCAAAGCCATCTGGAAGAGCAGACAGTACTAATTGCCCACTATAAAAAATGTACATATATTGAGGAATTCAAGCTAATTCAAAGGATATAAATGGGAACTCTGTCATAAGATGTTGAATATAGTGTATGAAAATACATAAAATGGTGAATAATGTGAAAAAACAAACAAAAACAAAAAACAGCATTCTTGTCTCTTTCTTCAAGTAAAAGGGGAGTGGATATTGCTTGCATTTTAATTCACATACATGCAAAATGAATAGAAGAAAACTCTCAAATGTGATTTCTTGTTATATGGAAAAAGCATGAAGCCATGAGAATAGAATAAATGCTCTGTTGGATCAATGCTGTTCATCTAACCCAGCATTACAGGGCAGTAAAATGCTGAGGAGAGCATGCATCACCTGACCCATGTTAGATGTCTGTATCCTCATAATTTCTACATCCAGGAATGTTGCTCGGGATATTAGAGCACACTTACTATGTTTTAGTATGTATTAACAGATCTGTTATTAAGAGCTGCTGTTGTGTCTGTACATGAGGTCCAAGGAGCTTAATTGGGATTACATTCCTTTCTAGACTATTCACTTCAGTGCTCTCTCCCCTGGGAAGCTCAGCCTCTGGCTTTAATGACACTGATACAGTACTATGTGATAGAAGGGGTATTTTTTCTCTAAAGTTAATCCAGCTGCAATGATGGAGGAACCCATGTAGATGTTTGCTCTACAGTCCAGTCCCTTGGAGGTTCTGAAATTCCCTGCCTTCCTTTCTGTCTCTTTTGCACTTGAATCTTCCATACTTAGCAGCATTTTTCTGTACAAATCCTCTGAAATAGGATCAGCTGCGCAGTTCGGGCAGCCCACAGTTCTAGTTCAGGTGATACAGTTCAATCTGGTAGTTTCAATCTGTCTTTCATCGCTGTTTTCTTTGTACCTCACTGCACTGGAGTAATGTTTTAACATATCAAATAGTAATTTATATTTTAACAGTTATCTAGTCTTTAAGGTTTGTATCGAGAAGGAAATAAAAGGAGTTTATTTTTGTGTATTAAAAGGTTTTCTTTTTATCAAGTATGGGTTTGTTTTGTGGTTGTGTTTTTTTCTTTTTTTTTTGTTCAGCTTTTCCTCAAGCAACTGAATTATTTTAAAATAATTGTTTAGTTAAAGGTCTATCTTTCTGAGTATGATGGATACACATACTTTGGTCCTGAAAAAACTCTTCCTATTTCTATGACAGAACTGTGTGCATTGGCCTTGCTTATCTCAAGCGCATGTTCTCAGAAGTATTGAGCTAAATTTGCTGTCAGTTACATCAGTGCAATTTAGAAACAACTGGAAAAAATAATTGTGAATACTTCGGTTTTGCACTGGTACATGTGAAATGAAAAGTCTCCCCCTGCAAGGCTCTGACATCCTAAGTGAGTACTGAGTGAATATTGAACTTGTAATTAAATTCCATGCTTGTATCAGAGTGCTTTGGGTTCCCGTGCATTCAGGCAAGCTATCACCTGCTGATGTCAGAAGTGTATCCAAACAGAAAGAGGTTTTCACAGACCAGTGAGACAGTCGCCTGATCCCAGACCTCTTAATGGAAATGTGTGTGTACGTGTTCTCTTTTCATGATGCAGAGTGGTCTGAAGGGAAAGGAAGAATTGTTGAACATTTCACTGCGTGCAATTTCTCAGGAATTGTTAGCAATGTTTTAAGTCCAGCCTGTACTGATGAGCCTTCCAAGACACTCATAGGAATTTTGAGTATTATTTTTCTTCCAAAACTTATAGGTAACTTTTAAAAACCTAAGCTTCTGCTCAAGGATAATTTCTAAGGAAATTTTTTTTCCCTTCTGTCTCTAATCCCTATTGTCAATACAAGCTTCTCTTATCTTTATACTGAGAAATATTTTCGGGTTAATTTTGGTTTCCTTGCACATGCGTTAAGTTTCGATACTTCATTGAAAAGTCAATCTCTAACCTCTATTTTACTCAAAAGCTTTATAAATTTCTGGAATCCTTCAATTTATTTTTTCATGGCAGATGGAGGAAAGAAAGACCTATCATCCTTTTGAAACTATTTCTCCTCTTTCCAAAGAGCTCACAGAGGTATTGATCATTTGAGCACTTGAACACAGAACTATGAGGCAATTATCTCAGTAATGGCCTCAGCAAAAATCACGAGGTTTTCCTTTATAAATGGTACTTCCACTGTTGATGTAGCTGAGAGTGAAGTAAGAACTATGGCATGCATAGCAATATTAGATCAAGGGAGATAGTTTATTTTTACCTCTTTCTATCAACCAGGAATTCCATAAATCTCTGAGCCTTTTAAATCTGGAGACCAAAGTATTTCGTCTGGAGCAAGGCCTTCAAAATAGCTTGGACTGATCATGCATGAGTAATTTGTGTTGATCTGCTTCTACCCATTTGAGTTAGAACCATTTCCCTGATTATTTAATCTATGAAAAAGTGAGTAATCCAGCCTGAAAAACTATGTTTAAAAATGACAGTCTTTGATTCGAGACTGTTGTTCAGTACAGAATTGGATGTGTAAATCTGCAACTGGCAATTTACAGCTTTGTCACAGACGCTCATGTTCTCATTCACTCTTTGCACTTGTTCTGATTGATTTATCATATGCTGTACTTCTGTAGAGAAATAGTTCCTTGTTTCTTTGAACGCGGTGCTGAGGCCATTCCTTGGTGTGAAAGCGTTCAGGTTGGTGAACTCAAAACTCAGTTAAATTGATGCTTTATCTCTTCGGTGAACACCAAATTTATCTGCGTTAAAATTTTTTTTCATATCTTTTCTGAATACTGAGAAGGAATTTTTCATTATTAAATGGATCCATATTGATAGGTGAGACTGCATATCTCTCTGGTGAGAACCAGGTTGTGTTTAGATTTTAAGAAAGTTGAATTTTCTCATAAAATACTGGTGATTAAGATGTGATTTTAAGAACAGTAACGCTTGGACTTGTTGCCGTAATTATTATTGCTCTTCACTTCTACAAGAACTAATATTTGAAGTTATTTCAGTTGCATCTTTTTGCTAATGGAAAATAAACTGTTGTTGTATTTGCTCGGCAAATAACGCATCCTGCCTACCAACAGCCACTCAGGTATTCCTGCCACCGCCAATGTAATGGTAAAAATGATGGTGCCATCAACAAGACAACTTGAAGTAGGAGAGAAAAATAATTCCTTCTGTTGATGGTATGTTATATGCATTCAGTATTAACCAGTGGTATTGAAGTAAACTTGTTGATAGAATATCAGCTAACCTGAAGACAGGATGCAAGTAAATCTTTTGGCCCAGTTGAGCTGCTTGAAGTAATACAAGGGTAGTAGGTGACAGGATCCTACTTGTCTGTATTCTGTTCAGTACACAGAGCATAGAAAATAGTATGTCAGTATTTATAAAGCTGTATTTCAAAGAAAAACTGTGATGTCAATGAAAATTTTCATCTTTTTTTTTGTTCAAAAGTACTGTTTGAACTAGATGTGTCCAACACTTTCTAATTCTTTGATCTTAGAATTCTCTCATTTCTTTACCTTGTAATCTAGTTCTTCCTCGTTTCTCAAGGGAAAATGCATTTAGGTAGCCCTAGTGCACAATAATAACTTTTTCATTGCATCTGAAGTGACTGTAGGTAATTAATTCCATTTGGTTATATCCTGAAAAGTAAATGCCTTTTTAAGGTTTGTAGAAAGCAATTATAAAGCTGGTAACTTTGAACTATTGAACTGCATGCCCCACTGCTGTTGGCGATGCTAAAAATGGGAATATTAGATTAAATTTTTTGAAGCAGAAAGTTCTAATAACTAAAGTTACAATATTCATTAACTTCTATTTACACCATTTTAGTCTGAATCCACATTGTATGTTTATTTTTTTTTTTTCAGAAAGCCATTAAAACCTCAGCCAAATGCATATTTCACGGTACATGCTAATTCAGATTTGGTGTAAATTATGGTTGAATTATCAGAGGTGGCACACTACTGCACAGCTTGAGGGTTTTAATTTGAAGGGGTGGGGCGTTAAGTGCTATGGTAGTTTATTCCTTTCGTGGGTTAGCAACTACAATGCTGTGCACTGTAAGTGCACAAAAGCTGACACAGGTCTATCAGGGCTGAGCTGAGTGCGTAAAAAATGACAGCGTGGTCTGGCATCCAAACCTTGCTTGGGCTGTTTGAGGCTTGTATGAGGAGATGACTGGCCTGTCAATGAGCCTTGGACATAATTTCCATAATTAATAAATAGTTTGATAGTTGAATGTTGGCTGTGTTTCTCTGAGAGTTCTATAAAGAAAAAGTAGGTGTTTTATGTTGAGCAGGAAAGCTGATAGGAAAAATTATTCAAAATGACAGTTTGAGATTTACTTGAATAAGTTCTGCTAAATTTCTTAAGTTGCTGGCTCTTGTGACTGGTCTCCTTTCCGTTCTATGCAAAATGCTCAAATCTGCCCTGGTATGAATTAAAACCTTTCTGACTGCCAAGGCTTTGGGCATGGTGCCTGGCAGGAAACTCTTTCTGCTCAGGAACTGATAACAGTGCAGGATTTGCAGAAGAGAAGACAAAAGACTTAAATGCTGCCTTCTTGGCATCCTTTAATGGAAAACAGTGGGAAAGAAGAGCAGCACTGCAGATGTGAACAGAGATGAGGGTATCCAGGTTAAGCTTGAAGCTTCCTTATCAACATAGGAATGCCAAAGCTGATATGTATTTATTGCATAGCTGTGTGAAAAGAGTGAGTATGATGGTACTGAGATGTGATCTTACTAATTTTCCTTTCTTAATAGGTTTGTTAGAACATGACTCAATGCTTTTGCTTGACTACTGAGCAAGAGTATTGTCATGGCTTTGGCTGTTCACAGTAACAAAGAATTATATGGGATGAAGTAAATGAAGCTGAATTTCATTGTCATTATAATTATTAAAAAGGTTTTTCGAAGTCAGATCTGGCTACCAGAGCCACAGATCAACACACCCCTAAAACAGTGATCAAAGAGCAGTGGCCTGCAGAATGCACCTGGTGGTACCTGACCAAAGTGCTGCTGTATTAATTGCTATTTAAAGTAAATAAGAAAGTAATTAAGGTTTGGAGTTGTCATTAGTAAGGTTCTTGTTCAATTATGGTAGTATACTGTGACTTCTCTGTCCTAATTTTTGAATTACTGTTTCTCTCCTGGCTTTAGTGAGTGTGGCTGCTGTGATCACAGCTGCAGCTATTTCACTGAGTAGTTGCACTTGTTCCGGTTGTGGCAACCTTTCAGATTTCTTGCATGCAAAGAGTGGATTTAAAAATTCTTTTGGATTGCAGGTGATATGGTTGGCTTGCTTTTGTTACTTTCAGACTGTGCTTTCATCATCATGCATGACTGCACTAATAGGAACAATTCTGATTCTGGCAGTGCTATTGAAAACGAACAACCAAGAAAACTTAAAACAACAACAAAACCCCAAACCAATCCAAAACAGGAAAAGCATTTATTAACAGCCTGGATGGATTTCTTTTACTTATTTGTTCAACTGGCTTCCGGATAAAGATTGCCTTTTAACGTGACAAGTTTCAGAGTTGTACCACCTCTTGTCCTAATTTTTGTTCAGTTTTTAGGTGCTGCAGTAAGAGCTTTCTTGCCTCCGTATAGACCTAATGATATCTACAGTTTCTGAGCAACTGCAGTATTTGTGGTATTTCTACTCCTGTGTAATATCTTATACGGTATTTCCAAATGAGGAAACTTGCAGATCACTTGTCTAATTAACATCTGCCTATCAAGGTTTGGTGAACACTTTCTTCCTATTTTTGTTTTTATTTTAAGTCACTGTTTGCTTTGAGCTCAACCTCATTATGGCTGTGCCCTTCAATAAGTCATCACCATCTGTGAAAGCAGTCTTTCAGTATCAAATATAGCTATGTTACTCACGTTAATTGCCTTGATTTCCTTTATAAACTGTTTTTCTTTGCAACATGATACTTTGCTTTAGGAAACGATAGGTATCAAACAGCATTGTAGCTATATTTTTGTACCCAGAGCATCCTGGCTGCAGCTTGCTCGTTTGCATCCGCACAGCCAGGATTAACTTTGTTAATCCAACCTTCATTCTTGAGTTACTAATGAAACCACAAGTGGACTATCTGTGTCCACTGGTTTTGTTCTTTTACACTATGTACTGTCATAAATTAGATTGATTGAAGAAATAAAAATAGCACCAGTGTGTTGTTTCAAGTATCTTGTTTCAAAAGCCCAAAACTGTTCTAAGTAGCTTTGCTGAGAAGAAACAATCATAAATTTTTATACTAATCATTTGGAGATGGGCCATTTTGCTGTGCACAGCTATCGTGTGGCAGCCACAAATAATGAAGGCGAGAAGACTTTTGTATCTCGTCATAAGGGCAGTCTGGATCAAGCCATATTTTGTTTGAAAGTTGAAAGATTGTGATGTGACCTCAGAACCAACACCTGCAAATTTCCATAGAAGAGGTAGAAACATGAAACAATAGGAGAGCACTTGTGGAAGGCAAAGGCCTACAGTAGTAGGTATTTAGTGTTAGTTCTTCAGGTTTGCTAGCTGTTTTGAAGGTAGAGGTCCTGGAGTAAAAGACTTGAGAGACAAGATATAAATCCTTTTTGTTTTAGGAACTATTGGTTGGGTTTCTCAGCTCTTAACAGGAGAATGATGTGGAATCAGTTAAATGGAAGGTCATGACTGTTTGTGGCTGCTTAGTAATAACAGCTAGGTTTAATATAATCTAAGAGGAATAATAATATATTAGGACAGAAACATAGGAAACTTCGACCTATAATCCTAGCAGTCAGTTTAGATTAATAAAAATAAGAGATGCCAGCAAATAAGTGTTAAATCTTCTGTGGAAAGGGAGTTGGTACCAGAACAGCTGTTGTGTTTGTTTTTTTTAAAAAAGGGTATTGACTATGACTTGATATCTTAGTGAGAATTTTAGGAAAAAAAAGAAAAGTGAAGAATTTGAAAAATATATATACGTACTGGTATATTTAGAGTTTCTGTAGGACTGCTCTTTTGGTGTATCTTTCGGAATTAAAAGTTACTCCTGTAGAATCCCAAAATAGCCCAGATAATAGATAGAAAACAATTTTTTTTACCCTGAACGGGCCTGGAAATAAAGTTGCACAGGCAGTAATAAAACTATTACCCAGTCTCTCCATCCTATGACTGGAAGACTTGGTTTCCAGTGTTATCAGCTATCTCTTTTTCATAAGCAGTTTATTCATTTTCAAACAGTAATAGCATCTGTGAAATAAACCTAGAGCTTTGAGATTGATTGGGGAAGAAAACTAAAAAGTATCTGACCTTGAAAAGAGAGAATAGAATCTAATGTACCAACAACCTGTCCAGAAGGTGGGCAGGAGCTGGATGAAGAAGACAGGCCATTTAGAAATGATGCTTCTAATGTCTTGATTTTTACGATTTTTTTTTACCTAATTTATTAATTCTTTGATTTTGTTTTATGAATTTGGACTGCAACTTAAGCTCCATTTGAATGTTACCCAATTGGACAATAGCTGCAATTCATAGTCTGGAATTAGTGAGCATTGCTGCATTTTTGCCTTCTTGCATTTTATATTTTCATTCAATTGAGCTTACAAATAAGTTTTCCTTTGTTCCCCCTTCCCCCCAGCAGCATTTTTAGTAACACTATACACAGCTACTCTGATTTTAGATACGTGCTGGTATATTACATTTATAATGTCAAAATTTAAATAGCACAAAACCATGATAAGCTCCAATGACTTTTGTCGTATTCTTAAAGGTGGGAGTACTAGTAGAAAGAGATAGTAGAATGAATGCTGGGGGTAAGCTCTGTTCTTGTTATGCAGCAAATTAGACTGCAGAATTTAACTAAAACTTTCCGTCTTGATGGCGTATTAATACATAATTTATTTCTTGTATCAATGTGTGTGATATATAATGTAATTATATATATGTTCAGGTCTTATGTAGTTGTAACTAAGAAGTCATAAAATGAATGGCAGATTCATAACATGTCTTCATTCCTTCCTCCCATTTCTTTTCTAATTAGATCCCTGAATTTTTTTGTGTGAGTCTCAAATACTTAAGCTATGTTTATCCCATGCATACCACCTTCTTCCCCACTGACTATGGAGTCATAGTTGTACAGCAAGAAAGAAGAAAAAAAAAAACACGGGAGTCTTATTGACCAGTAGTGTATATCGAATCTGTCAAATAGCCATGTAGCTCAACTAACAGTGACTGCTTACACTGTGGAGCTGCTGAGTTTAAGAACTTCACATTTTAAGGCATATTAAAAAGAATAAAGTTGCCATATTACTCTTGTCTTCTCTAGTAGTGCTCTGTTTTGCCCTTTTTTAACTGGATTTTACTTATTTGTTTCTCTTGTTTCTTAAATCCTATGGTAGTCTCAAATGCAAAGATGATTCAAGTTTATTTTCACTATCAAGAGTTTCTGGGAGATCAAAATAAGATGTAAGAATTGTTTCATCTCGAAATGGTATCAATACTTAAATGCTTTTGTCATATCTTATTAAAGCTGTGGTTATACAACGAAGTTATGAGATGATAAGTAGCAAGGACATCACTTAGAGAAGTATTACTCTAATAGCTCTAATTCCTAATCTAATACTCTAATTCCTTCTGTTCCCATTGCTGTCATTTCCAAAGAGCTTGTTTTTTCTCTTTTAGTGATGAGTTAGAGGAGGAACTCAGCAACAGAAACTGATAACATATTGTATTTTTATTTAAATACAGTAGTTACTTAAGGGGTATTTCAGGGCATGAAATATTCCCAGTTTGAGCTTCAGATGACAATCAACTATGCTTATAAGAAGCAGCATACTTCCTGTTTTTCAGTTGAATCTGTTATGTAGCAAGGAAGTTGCACAGCTAGTGTGATGCTTCAGGAAAAAGAGAAGTCTTTTGTTAATGCAGGATGCTGTTCCTGCTGCTTTACTTCAATATAGCATTTATAATCTGAATAGTGGTGTTTTGAAGAATGGTTTATATCTTTGGGATAAACTCCACTGATGCAGGAGATGATGGTAACAATAAGTACCACATTATAAGCTTTCAACCAACAAGACGCCTTTTTTTGATGGCTGCTGCTCAGTAAAGTGGCTGATGTGAAGCATACCTTTTAGTCTAAATGATGTGTTAGACTTATACATACAACTAAGTACTTTGAGGCGTGACATTTGTTTTGTGCTCTGCAGCATCACTGACCTCAAGTCTGATGGAGTATCTATGTTAAGTATACATTTGAAATGCTTTAAGCATGATCTGAAAGGCTTGCAAAAACAAACAAACAAAAAAAAAAAACAGCAAAGCAGTCAGCAAGGTATGTGTTGCTGTGGTTCATTGAATCCTAATTGTTTCAAACTGTTATTGATCAGACAAAATAAGACTACTCTGGTTACATTAATAAATATTGGTGACTGTGGGTTCAGTTGTTAAACAAGCTCTTAAAATTGTTCTTGTTAAGTGCAGTGAGAACAAAGGGTAAGAAAGGAATTACACTGAAAATAAGTTAGAGAACTGAATGACTTCTATTGTGATGGCAAAAGAAAGATGCATCTTGGGGAGCAGGAAGGGATGGCAGCGCTACTGATTTCATTGATACTCAGTCGTTTTCCACTAGTTACAGGTAGAGATTTATCTGAAGTTGGGAACAGAGATGATTGTTAGAACATGTTATCAATTTTCATAGTTAATTATTTTTCCTGTGTGTATGCATGTTATAAAATACTTCAAGTGTTAGTTGACTTACCTCTGACTCTCTAGTTTGGTGTCTCAAGGATATGCTTTAACATAGAAGTGTTCTTTTAATTTTATATTTATTTTTAAGTGTTATTTCATGAATAATTAAAATGTATTCTGTCATACTTTGACCAATGAATTAGTTTTGCAAATTATTTACATTAACGTATGACAGAAATATGACAAGCACAGGACAGAAATGTTGTGTCAATATTGTGGGGAGCAGGGGGTGTATATGTCCAATATTAGCATGAATTAGACTTATTTTTAAAAATGACAGCATGAAAATTCCTCTGGGGTCTTCTTCAGATTCCCACTTCCTCATGCATGAAGTACCTCATACAACTTATTAATCCTGAAGCACTGTACTTCTCACTATACTGTGAGAGTTCTCACAGCTTGCTTTAGTTGGGTCTTAACATAAGAGGCCGTTGGACATATTTCCTAATATAAATCATGAGCAAAAACATGAGCTGACAGTGTCCCCGAATGTCCAAGAAGACCAACGGCATCCTGGCCTGCATTAGAAATAGTGTGGCTAGCAGGACCGGGGAGGTGATCATCCCCCTCTACTCAGCAATGGTGAGGCCGCACCTCGAGTAATGTGTTCAGTTTTGGGCTCCTCACCACAGCAAAGATGTTGAGGTCCTGGAGTGCGTCCAGAGAAGGGCAACAAAACTGGTGATGGGTCTGGAGCACAAGTCTTATGAGGAGCGGCTGAGGGAGCTGGGATTGTTCAGTCTTGAGGAGGCTCAGGGGAGACCTCATTGCACTCTACAACCTCCTGAAGGGAGGTTGTGGTAAGGAGTGATTTGGCCTCTTCTCCCAGGCAACGAGCAGGGCACGGGGTAATGGCTGCAAGTTTTATCAGAGGAGGCTTATATTAGACATAAGGAAGAACAATTTCTTTCAGAGAGTGGTCAGGCACTGGAATGATTGCCCAGGGAGGTGGAGTCGCTGTTCCTGGCAGTGTTGAAGAGGCGTCTGGACGATGTGCTGTGTGATATGGTTTAGTGCTTGTGGTGGCAATGGTGATAAGGAGACGGTTGGACTGGATGATCTTGTAGGTCATTTCCAACGTGGTTATTCGGTGGTGATTCTAAGCTTCTATCATGTGCAGTGGTGCAGGCAAATAAAGTTTCATTTTAGAATTTGTATTTCTATATTTTTCTTTCTGACTTTTTTAAATTAATAATTGAATAGTCCTTAGTGTATATGCAATACTTAAGATCCATCTTTGGAACCAAGATGTTTATATTGCATTCTAAAGAACTTGTTAAATCCAAAAAACTCATGTCTGGGGATTTGATACTTTTAGCTGAAGCTACTAAATCTGTCTCTGGACTGATGACATTTGAGTGTTAGCTATTTTGGGATAGACAGAATGATGGCAGTGCAGAATCTTTTTTTTTTTTTTTTTTCTTCCTTTAATACTGAGGAAGTACTAAAGGAGTTAAATAGGCAATGCAGAATTATAACAGGGCTATTAAAACAATCCACTGCTAATGTGAAGGAGAACTATCATCATAACGAAGTTTGCAAGTGATTCTAGTGGAGGAAAAACGAACTAATACCAGCAAGTTTTCACCTTAACAGTTATCTTACAAACAAAATGACATGAACTTCATTAGAGAGAGAACTAGCGCATAAATGTTTTTATGCATATAAAATTCCCTACATGGCAGTTACAGCCAAAAGACAGAAATGCAGAAATGTGCAAGTTATATTACCTCATAAAGTGGCTCTTCACATTGTCAGCATACCAGATCCTGCAGCCATTACTGAGTTGGGGGATAAAAACAACAGCCTCCAGTAACTTTCTTTTAATAGGAAAATCAAGTAAAGTTGAGGGAACAAATACAGAATCAAGGTGAACAAGCACAACTAAACATATGTTCTGATGTCCTCTGACCATTATTTCCAGGTTATTCTATTTCAGACTCTAGTATATGTTTCCTACTAACTCACTTTCGTAATACTGGGTGCAGTCAACTGATTCCTCCGTGGTAATGCTCTGAAGGATCCTTTATCAGCTACAATAGATTGAGAATAGAACGCTGTCATTGCATATCTTTTTAGTGTGAAAAGTACTTTTTTATTTTATTTTACAGATGCTGTAATATTTGAGATTGTTTTACTTTTGTAATTAGGATTTTTCTCAATTTACCTGACTTGTTATGTATTTTCCTTAGTTGTTTGGTGCGTAATTGCAGAGTGCAGATGAAGTGAATATGTTCACTGATGTAACGACTACAAACTCATACCAATGTAAAACTTGCATTGGTATAAAATTAGAGGAAAAGCTATTTAAAACTTTTTCTTTTGTATTAGAGCTGTTTTGTTTATTTCAGCATAGTTTCAATTACTAGTCTTTGAAACAGCAGTTCTTGCTGATTACTGACAATAAATACCACCTTCAGGAAATGAGGTTTTTTTTTCTCTCTCTCTAAAGTACAAGCATGATGCTTAAAACATAATAATTACACAGATCAAGAAGGAGAAGTGCATATTTTTTTTTCCATCATAAAGCCATAGGAAAATAATGTCTTGATACTCTGAACTCCAAAAATCAGCACTCATGGTTAGGGAACTTTACCATTAATTCATAATCAAATGGTGTCCATCTTATCTAATTTTAAAGGTTATTGATCTTCTACATAAATATTTTTTTCCAGTGGATGTGGCAATGTTGTTTTAATTATCTCTGTCTTAAAATAATCCAAGGCTGTATGAAGGTTCTTGATTTGTATCTACAGTAGCTATCTATCCCACAGTAACTCACTTTCAGAGACTTGAGAATTAATGGCTTAGGACTTTAATTTCACTAGCCCATCTTCTTTTAAAAGAGTAATCTCATGTTATTGTATGGAAGTAAGGACAGTTAAAACCCTGGACCTCCAAGCAAGCTTGGTTTTCTTGCCTGCTGAAAGTAACAGTAACAGTTCTAAATGTCCAGAATAAATATGTTACGGTCTTATAAATCTAAATTTAATCTGACAACAAACAGTAGAGTGCTGAATATTTTAAGTCAGGGATGATGGGAACAGTTCCAAGACTTCTGTACTCCCTCAGTCCTTGAAACACTTGAGAAATTTTGTTAGAATGATGAATACTGTTATTAGAAATGCAGCCTGTGTAGTTTACAGTATGCTTTTATTCTAAATAGGTAATGTTACCTGGTCTATACACTGAATAAATTCTTTTACATAGAGTTCAATTTAAAGACTTTCTGTGATCGTGCTGGCGGGTTACATCAACAGTGATATGAATGAATTGGAAGTTCTGAATGGAAAAAGTAGCAGTAGTGCAATACATCTGCGAAGACTGAAATAGAATTTTCAGTATGCTTACTGTTATCAGTGCATCATTTTTCAGAAGACTCTCTTGCAAAGCCTCTTTCCTTTATCAGTCATTTCACT
This sequence comes from Lagopus leucura, assembly GCF_019238085.1. NCBI lineage: Eukaryota > Metazoa > Chordata > Aves > Galliformes > Phasianidae > Lagopus > Lagopus leucura. Next base: position 13,231,113 of record NW_024962267.1, read on the forward strand.
AATAATGACCAGGCTGAATAAACAAATGGCTTTTCTGGAGTTAGCTGGAAGCTAGTTTCGGTTACTTTCTCTGTTTTGACTACCTATACTTCAATTTTCCAGTTGTTTAATTCTTGACTTTGTGCTTTACTGAGAAGCAGATGAAATATATATAAAAATATCTATTTTTTTTTTTTTTTTTTTTTTTTTTTTTTTTTTCCTCACAGCAGATGAATCTGAAATTGAATACACAGAAGCTAGGGGATTCACCTAACCTAGCTGTAGGAGTTTACGGAGAAGATTTCTCTGGCTGTCTAAATTTACTGACAAGAAATGAGTAATTTTAGTGTGTGGATTATTTTAAATGCCTGCTTTCCATTGGTCTCTCTTCTTATTTTCTTTATTTAATGTTTTCAAAATAGCTACTGTTGTCTTAAAGGACAACATTTAAACAGTACGACTTTTTTTGGGTTAGCTGTAAAAGTAGATATATTTATATGTAAGCTAGTTGAAAAGACTGAGGAGAAATATGATGAAAGCAGTAAGAAAACGTTTTGAGCACGGAGTTATGCATATGCTGGCTTGAAATGCATTGAAATAGGAAAAAGTACTTAATGTCAATAAAACCCTGTTATTGTGCTGAACTTTTGAGAAATTTGATTAACAAAGAAAGTTTTAAATAAAAAGATGAAGTTTAAAAATGGGAAGGAAACTTCTGAAGAGAGTCTGTGGGTTTATTAAAGTTCAATCATGAACTTACTAACGTGAAGAAGGTGGGAGCTGTTTTAATTTGAGTTGATAAAACATCTAGCATTATGTTCACCCTCAGGGCACTACAGCCTGACAGAATGCTTTGTTCACTGTACAGCTTGCTTTTTGTCCCTGCTCTTATAAACTGTGATTAAAAACTCTTGCATCAGTAGTCTGGTTTTGGGGTGTTTTGGTTTTTTCTACTTATTTTTTGGTGTTTTTTCTTTTTTTTCTGGACTTGTTGCTTAAGAAACATCTAGATGTTGTACATAGGGACATGGTTTAGTGAGAACTGTTGCTGGATGGTTGGACTGGAAGTTCTTAGAGGTCTTATCCAAACAAGGTGATCCTACAGTTGTTTTAACAAAATCAGTTATGGACAACTAGCAGTGCCATTCCATGCTTGCTTCCACCTATGTGGCAGAAAATAATTATATATGTATTCTTAATTGGTACCTGCGAGGTAAAATAACTGTTTCTTTGTAACACTAGAGTTTACAAAGGTTAGAATTTCGGGTGTGGATATTTGATTTTCAATTATCCATAATACCATATTTTTTTTCTCTGGATGTAATACAGTTCCCTAATACGCCCTCACCCATCTAGTTTTTACATAGTTTTGCAATTAATTGTTTGCAGAACAATGTCTTCAACACAGAATTATCTCATTTTCTTCTAAAAACTTAATTTTATTTTTTTCTGTGAAACAAGAAAACAAAAATTAATAATCCTCTAGAGAAATAAGGAAGAAAAGATGATTTTTGATGAAAAGTAATTGTTAAATTAGTGTGTTTTTTTTTTTTTTCCTCCCAGTGGGTGTGTTTACACTAGATGTGGAATCTGTTCCATTTATGGGAACTTAAAATCTCTCGGGGAAAGAAGATTTTTAGTAACAACTCTGACAAGCTTAGTGAATAAAGAATTTATGAAAAGTCAACTTAGTTAGAATTTTTGTGTTCAGTAGGAACTTTTTTTCCCCAGTGACTAAATAAGGATTTCTATTGATGGTAGTTTGATGCATGGTAGTGAGGAACACTGTTCCTTTTCATTTTCAGCTCACTATTTACCCAAAGAAAGGAAGTCATTCCTGGAAGGTATTATAGTTCAGATGTATCACAGTGTTTTGTCTTAGGGTATGTCTATTGATGATCTGCGTTATTTCTTACATTAGAAAAGAATTCTGTATTTAAAGTATATCTAAATTTCCCTTTCATAATGGTTATCTTAGCCTAGTGTCTGTTTGTTATATGTTTCCTCTTAACAATTACTTGTCTTAACTCTGGTATTGCGGGCTACAAAATAGACAGTTTATTCCTTGTTCTGCAGATTGAATCAGTGTGTATTGATGTTCAGAAAAAAATAAACATAGATAAGAGAAGGACATTTAGGTCCATTTAATATTTCAAGATAGAAGACAGTTAATGGATAAGAATTTTAAGTGTGGAAATGAAGTAAGATAGTGGTGATAGTTTCAAACATTAGGTTTGGATTTTTACTTGCTGCTTAGTGTATTGTGGAGGGGGGAAAACTATTTTAAAATTTAACGTACTACTTCTAGACTATCGGTGACTTTTACATGCATATGTACCTATTAGCAAGGGTCAAAAACATTACATTTACTCTGACATGGCAAATACTTTTATCATTCACTGTGTGACAACAAATGCAATTAATAATTCAGAATTGCTTCATTAAACAAAAAAATCAGAAACCATGAAGCATCTATTTAAGAGGCTGCAAAGGAGGCAATAGCAAGTCTGTTAAAACAATCTGATTAGAACAGTACTGCAGACAGCTAATTTAGCATGTGACATTTTGGGTGTATAGGGTCAAAGATTAAAAGTGAGGTTGTTGCATAACAATCCAAACTGACGACAATAAGTTGTTTTTTAATTAAATCCTTACGCTTCTGAAAATAATGTGGAATGGAGAGCCTGAGCAGCTGTGGTGCTTCATATCTGTGGAACTCTTGACGTAATCTGCAGACTACAGTGGCTATGTCTAATTTTTAAATATTATAGTTATCTGATAATTACAGAAAGCATAATTATTTCTTACAGAAATGACATGGCACAAAGCAGAAAATGTCAAGCTGAGGAAGTGTGGACTCTGTTCTGATTTAGGCAGATATAGTCATTATTTCTTTACAGACCTTGATGAACTAGAAGTTTCAGAGATGGAAATTACGGTGTAAGTAATTTTTTTACCTGTAATTTCTTTACCTCTTTACTACAGATGAGCAAGTTGGAAGGCTTTATCTAGGATTAAGAAGAGAGGAGAAATAAATACGCAGTTGTGGTTAGAGCAGAGATCACATTTCAAGAGCAGTATTGGTAATTAAGGTACCAAACTGCTTTCAACTGTGTTTTAAAGGAAGAGCAGAATTCTCTGTTCAGTTCTGTGTAAATAAAATCTGATTCCTGATAATACTCTTAAGTCAATGAACAGTTACATTTTCAGTACTAGAGATAGTTTCAAAAGCAATTTTGAAACTAGTTCAAGAAGAATTAGACTGCTAAGAAGTTTGTATTGGTAGTTTAAGATGGAATACAATTAACAGGTCAAGCAGTGATTTCTGAGGCAGTTACTGTTTCACTTAAGGAGATCTGATACGGAAGAAATGCAAATGTGTTAAAGACTGCAAATGTAAATATAACTATATAATTATCATGTTTTATCCAGTAAAGTTAGTGATTTTTGGCCATCTAGAGTGCCAAAGGAGACTGTGGCATTATGAGCCCCAAAGAAAACCATGTTTGGTACAATAATTCCTCAAGGTAATGAAACAAATTAAAAAGAAATCATTTTTCCTATGTCCAGAGGGCACATGGACAAGAATGAAATTTCTTCTGTTCACATTTTCATCATCCTTCTCCTTGTATTTTCCACAAGAAATGCTATGTGTTTTGCCAAATTTATGACATGGTATTTCTGAAGTATTTTTCTTCTCCTGTTTATTCCTTGTACCTTGCAAAGTGAATAGTATTTTTTCCTTGAGAGTTAAACTTTACTAGGTGCACCTATTTGCTAGTCACTTAGGGTTTTTTTTATAACATCAATTCCGCAACTATAGGAAAAGATAAGTAATTGTTGTCTTTTTCTCACCCCTCAAAAGTAAATGAAAAAGAAACAACCAGCAACACACAAACTGACTGCCTTCACACTTATTCCTGAAATCCTTAAAGATTGAATTAAGTTCATAATCATAGAATTCTTAAAGTTGGAAGGGATCTCTGAAGGCCATCTAGTGCCTCCCTGCAGTGTTACAGACCCTACGTTTCAGTATTCAGGAGAGAAAAATGCCTTGACAAGCGTGACCTTGTTAAGCTCCTTAGTTAATAGAAGTAAAATTCAGTTTGACAGAATATCACAAACAATAGTTAAGACACACTTCACCTCCTTTCATGATCTCTTTGCAAGTGAGAGACACACATCTTGGCTAGTAATTTTTCCATGGGAAATGTTCAAGGAAAAAAAAAAAAGAAAAAATAACCAATCAGAATGCAGTGCAAATCATTCTTGTTTCATTATTCAAGAATCACAGAACTGTAGGGATCAGAAGGGACCTCTGCATATCATTGAGTCCAACCTGCTGTGAAAGTGGGTTTCCCTACAGTAGATGGCACAGGATAGCATCTAAGCAAGTCTGCACTGTCTCCAGAGAAAGGGACTCTACCTCTCTGGGCAGGCTGTTACACTGCTCTGTCACCCTCACAAAGAAGTTCTTTGTCATGTTCCTATGAAATTCCTGTGTTGCAGTTTGTGCCCACTGCTCCTTGTCCTTTCACTGGGAACCATCAAAAAGAGCCTGGCTTCATCCACCTGACTCCTGTCATTTAGGTATTTATTTGCATTTTTAAGATCCCCCTCAGCCTTCTCTTCATCAGGCTGAATGGCCCCAGGTATCTCTGGCTTTCCTTGTATGGCAGATGCTCTAGGCTATTAATTGACCTTCTGCTGGACTTTCCAGAAGGTTCTTGTCATTTTTAACTGAGGAGCCCAGAGCTGGACACAGCTCCAGATGTGGCATCACAAGGGCAGAAAAGAGGGGGAGGACCATATTCTTTGCCCTGCTGGCTGCATTCATCTTCATCCAGGATAGCACTGACCTTCTTGGCCACAAGAGCACACTCCTGGCTCGTTGCTAGTGGGCTGATGAAATAATTGAACGCTTAAATTACTCTTTCTTTGGTTATTTTGTTTGGAATGCAGTCTGCAATTGAGATTCGCTGGTTTTGCAAACGTGTATAGCTATACATACATATAATATTGTCACGGATTTGACCAGATCAATCTATGTCCGTGACAGGGGCGACAGGCCTCTGCCCTCCCCCCCCCACCCCAATCCCACAAAAATGGGAAGGAAGGAAGGGAGGAAAAGAACAGCGGCAACAATCTATGGAGGAAAACTTATTTTACTATAATATTGGAATACAAGGTAACACAATAGATACAATTTAATTGCAATTGAGATTAATAAATCAGATTAATAAATCAGACAAGATGAGAGAGAGAGAGTTCCCGGGACCGATTCAAACCTGAAAAGCTTGGAACGGCTAGGAAAGCACCCTCCAGCACCCACTGCAAGGCAGCAAGAGAGTGCCCCCCCCACCCGGAAGGGCCAGATCCCGTGACTGCTGTAATGTACAGGGATAGGTACTTGGAATTGGGGCAGTGACACTTTAATGCCCCGTACACTACATGATGTTTTGATGTGGAATACTGAAATCCAAAAACAAAAACAAAAAAAACATAAAACCATGACAAATATGAACACATTTATATCAACGTCTATCTGTGAGGGATTCTACTGTGAATGGGATTTTGTCTGCTGAAGCTCTTGCTTTGCCTATATGCATTTGTGAAGCAATCCTTTCTGCAAAGGAATGAAGAAGTATCAAAAAAAAAAAAAAAAAGGTTTTATACAGTACTATGATTTGTTGAGTAACCAGAAAGAAACATGTAGAAAGATGGAAATTTCTTCTCAATACGAAGAACTCCCCTTTACAAATGTAAAAGAAGATATGTTGAGAGACACAGTTTCTGATGAAGAAATTCTGATGTTTAATTAACTGCATACAAAGGGGAAAAGAATCCTAGGATGCCAGTTATTATGACTAGAATTGGCCAAATATTCATATTTTTCTATTAAAACCTATATAAAAACTTTTATGGTGTATTTCTCTCCATCACTGCCCAGAAATGTGTGTTAAAGTACATTTGTGTCTACTCTGGCAACTGATGCTGTTCAATATTTTTATCTGCACGATGTGCAGCCAGGATGTAACTTTTATAGACCTGTGTGAGTTTTGTTACCAGTGAGTCCGAGTCATTGTTATCATAGCTGGGTGCTGTTTAGGGCAGGAACATGCTCTTGCAGGAGTTGAACTCATATGGAGGGAGACGGGCTGGTGTATGACACGCAGAGGCACCACGTGCGTGATTGAAGATTTAATTGGCATTTAAGTTTTGAGTCATTTCTAAACTGTTTAATGCAGAGAATGGGTACACCACAGAGTTGGTAGCTTTAGCCTGTCCATCTGTCCATGAGCATGTGCAAGCTCTGTGTCTTGGAGGTTTCTCTGAGAAGTCAGGTCCCTTAATCACTTGGGAAACCATCCAAGGAATAAAGCCCTTTATTCAGTTTAGATGCTTACTCTTTCATTTCCTTTCATGAATACTTCAGAAGAAAAATGAGAAAGTGGCACTAATGTATCTTATTCATGTGTATATATTTTTTATTTCTTCTAAGAAAAGCTCCAAGAAAAAAAAAATGCAGAAAAACATTATCAAATGCATCTTCTAGATTATCAATGTTTCTTAACAGCTAAATAATAATTAATTATTAGAATGTAAATGAACTTGTCCAACTCTTTGTCACAGGTATGACTCACAGGTGAGTGTGTCAAGAGACTACACAATTAAGAATCATAAAAATAAATATGGAAGGGATTAAAAACTGGACAGATTAATTACACCTGTCATACACATAGTGGAGCGTTTGGCATGAGTACTTGACAGAGACTTTTTTGCCAGATTTTTTAGAATGCTTGCACACTGCAGCTGTTACCTAAGGAAGTGGTTACTCTGTGTTGCTAATGACCTGTCTTCTCTGGTGTAATGCTGGTAATTAACCCACGTGCTATTTCCACTATCGTCTCAGTTTCCAGTAAAGTCCAGTTTTTAGAGAGGTGTGCTCCTAAATAGGCAACTTTTCTTAACAACAGTAGAGACAAGAATGCCTTGTACTGGTGGTCAATCTGTTTTGGTCTGTACTCATTGATTTGTCAGTCTTACACGTATTAGGGGTATATATTCCCACATAGTGGGAAAAGGAAAATGGTACAGGCTGGAATATGATTATAGTGTCAGTAGTAATTGCGCCTGTTTTCTTTTTTTTTTTTTTTTTTTTTTTTTGTAATATCTATTTCCTTCACAGTGCAAAAGTAATTACCAAGTGATGAATAAATTCCCAGTAATTGTTTCACTGGATGAGTTGAAGTAGGCTGAAATCTCTGACTAGAAGTTTGTTTGCTTGTTTTTGAGTTCCACTATGTGCTTTAACATGGCTCTGGAGCTCTGCTCTGTTTGTTTTTAAGCAAGCGTTGTGATTGAACTCTCTTGGAGCAGGAGCAGTCCTCCCCTGCTTCGCGCTCCTCACTCTACCCTCTAGGGCACTGTGTACCTGCTGGGCTGAGACTTTGTTGTCCTACAGCTGATGTGCCTCCTCAGCAGGAGCCCAGAGGATGCCTGAGGCCTTGCATGGCAAAAAGCAAGAGCAAGTTTGATTATTTTGTGGGCTCATATATTTTCTGCTGGCTCTCAAATTTGAGCACGTTAGCTAAAGAAAGGACTGTCTATGGCTGAGTGAAGGGAACAGCTCCTAATAAGTCATGTTCTGCACTCCTAGGATTGCTTGTTGCAAGCAGAAAGAGAAATGAAGGAAAAGACTCAGATAAAACTGAATTGCTCATCCTGCTGGGAACAATTAGGGCAGTTGGTGGCTTTTTCTGGCTTGCTCAGCTGGCTGTTTTCCCCCAGAAGACCACGTGGGAGGAAAGGGTAACAAGAACTCCTGGCAATCTAGCCACTTTCCTGACAAGATTTTCACTCTGTGGTAAAAGGGAATGTAAGCAGAGATGAGAAGTGCCCTTTACAGCTTGGAGTGCAGTGTTGCAGAATTAGCAAGGCTGAAGCTGGGCACGAAGTCGGATTCTGAACTATCCAAACCATTTGTGAGGTTACCCCAGTGAAAAGCTGCACAGATCAATGATAACTGCCTACATCTATGATAGTGTGCTGGGGGTGTTTGTTGTGCTCTAAGTGCTATAATATACATGCTCAAATACTGTCTTCCATGTTGTCTTTTTAATGCAAAGTATTCCTTCCTTGTAAGCAAACGTGTGCTTTAAACTCGTATTTTGTTGCTGATGTTACAACTGAGCATATCACTATGTACCTATTTTATTTAATTATTGATCCTTTCAACTTTACAAGACTTAATTAGAATTTGCTGTATTGAATGAAACAAAAAAAAATTAAATTTGCTGAATTAGTGAATAACGGAGAATTAGAGGTAGTTGAGTGATTTAATTAACACAGCTCTATCCCAGCACACTAGTTAATGAAAGGCAAGCATTGGGCCATCTGGTACAGTTTCAGGAGATGTGGAAACATAGCTGCTTCACTTTGTACCTTCCCCTCATCTACTTTTCGTGGTTTGATGAGTCCACCATTTCTCTTTCTGCTTTCAGGTGATTATTCATTTCCCTGGTGAAGCCTGTAAAATTCTATGGGAACTTTTAGGATAGAACACACTATTTAATTGTAAGGTGATATTCATCCCCATTATGTTTTGCAAAGCTGCTCGATATGCTAAAGGTTGAATGGCTCAATAACTATGATCTATCCAGAAGGCCACTAGCAATCACTTTCATGCTAAGTAATTAAAAACTGCACATCTTCACTAAGCATTGGTCAAGCTTAATTTGTTCTGCCCAGTTATTGTTGCATGGCTCTGGGAACTGTGGAGACATTTTTACATTTATCGTTAAAGTAAAAACATCTAGATTGTTCACAAATAGTGATGTGGGACTCAGCATAATTTCATGGAAATCCTCCCACCAGCTTGCAGCATTCAGGTTTCTTCTCGTTAAAATTAGTTCTAAGATCGAATAAAATGACTTTAGTGCAGTCTTTTTTCAGTAGCTAATGAAAAAAATGGAGTTATCGACATTATTTTAAAATAACATGGGGTACATACATTTCTTTTAAAAGGTATATCTAGGGAATTCAGGTTTTTGAACTGTGGATGCTTGAAGATTCCACTTCAAAATGTCACTGAAAATATATTGCCAGCCAAGACTTAACCAGTGATGGCTGAAGGTATGAAAGAAAGGAAAAAAAGAATGAGAAAAATAATGAATTGCTTGCTTCTACATCTGACTGGAAATAAGGAAAGGAAACATTTCCCTGAAGGATTTACTTTTCCCAACAAAGATCTCTTTAAAATCCATGATTGTCATGCTGTCTTCTACAGCAGCTGACAGGCATAGTTCTTTATTCATTTCAACAGTACGAGGATGTGAACAGAACTGACAGATAGCGAAAGAACTGAAAAATATTGATTTCTGTGCTTCATAATGATTTGTTTTGGCCATCAAAAGGTTCTTGTTTGTATCGATGTTCTAACTGTATCAGTATGCTTCCTGTGATTATTCAAATACTCATACATTTTCTGGAAGACCTGAGCAGAGAGAAAATTAGGATGGATGTACCAAAGTAAATGATAACTTCAGTGATCACGTAAGATCTTATATTTTCTGGAAAAAAAAAAATAGTCTGTGATTTCAGCCCTTAGAGATGGCATCTCTTTGGTTTAGACTTGGAGAAGGCTAAACAACATATTAATTTTAGTAATGAACTCAGCTCTGAAAGTAATGCCTCCTGTTTTAGTATCTTGACTCATGACATCAGAGATGAATGTTAGCATAATGGTTGAACCTTCCCACCAATATTCTGTTATATGTTGTTGCTGTGTGACAGATGGCAGCAGAGGGGGCAGTCTGACAAAATGGCGTCTGATGTGGAAGTGTGGATGGAGCAAGGGAATCTCATTGAATTCGTCCATGTGGAAAAAATCACACTCATTGACATTGATTAGCACTTGCTGAATATTTATGGAGATCAAATGGGATGTGAGCGCAGAGAGGGGAGGGTGGTGCATTTCAGCAGTGGCAACAGCAACAGAGGGTCACCTCCGCTGATGCAAGTATGTATGAGTGCAGTATGCATGTAAAAATGCAGAGCTAATGGTGGTGACCATCTTGAAAAAGTCTTTGTAACTTACTTTATCTGTTTGCTTTATCAAACAGTGCTATTCTGTTCCTTGTATCTGTTGTAGTTTCCAGGGAAATAAGTAGGAGGCATTACTTTCAGACTTTCAGAGTAACCTACCTAGAATGCTGCACCATCAAGGAAGGGGGCTTTTTCGCAACAGTTTACTTGATGACACTGGGACAAGAGAGAGGATGACAAATGCAAATTAAGTTTCCAGTATTAAAATACACAGTAACTTAAGTTTCAGAATTGGGGGGGGTG
>NW_024962267.1:13241454-13248432 GCF_019238085.1 Lagopus leucura
GGGGGGGAAGAGGGGGATTCTGTTTGCTTATTTTAGCTGGTTTTATTTCCTTTACCTCAGGGGTGAGAAGATTAGCCATAGGAATAGTATCTTGCCGGTAGTTTGGTTTTTTTCATGCAGACACTCACCATTTTGCATGTCTCCTATCAAGTGTTTTAGTACTCTATTGCAGAAGATGTATGGAGATCAGGGAGTATCCTGAAGAATGGAACTGGTCACTGTGGAACGACTATCGAGCATTTTAGATCCAATTACAGCAGAGCTATTTAAGGCTGTAGAGACGATGCCTCATTCAAAAATTAAACTAATAAGAAAACAAAGAAAACAAGAAATAAAAAACGGATTATCTGTTACTGGATTCAGCTGGCTGAGTCCTATTACAGCAGATTCAGTAATGATGTCCAAGAAGGTATTTACCTGAGTCACGCTGATGCAAATTCTGAGCTATCAGAGCAGGTAGATTTTTAGCTTGTGCTTAAGAACACACTATTCTCTAACTTAAACTTTGCTAGTAACTTTTTTGCTGTAAAATTCAGATTGGGTAATAACTTTGCTAGGGCCTAAATATAGGTTTATAGCTATTGCCTGCTTGGTGGGAGGGACATAGTAGTTATTTGCCTTTTCAGTTAATGCTAATTATATTTTCCTGTGAAAATTTTTGACATCAACTTAGTTCTGCAGAAATGTAAGAAATGTAACTGAAAAATGTCTATTTTCTGTCCAAAATAGTTATTAACTTAGAAAGTTGTAATTAATAATAAATGGCTAATCTTGTCCACGTTCCTCTCCATAGGCTTTCTTGGATGTTGCATAGCATTGTTTTAAACAATCAGAGTAGGTATCATCTGCAGAAAGAGGTTTTCATCAAGATACACCTAGAGTTGCTCAATGTCTGCTACAGTTCAGTTTTTGTCTCAATTATTTCATCTTTTTTTAAATTATTCAGTGCCATTAAAAGATAGTAGAGCTGAACTAATGCAGGCGCAGTGGCTGTGACCATATTAACCACACAGCTTGACTCAGTGGGAACGGAAGATATTTGTAGCAAAGCAGTTGGTGGTGAGGATCTAACTTCACGGAATAGGTTTTAAGTCGTTAGCTGTTACCTGCTTCTGTAGATGGAATGCCTATTGGACGTTGGGTCTCATTAGATACCCAGCTGGGCTAAAGCTTCAAGTAGTTTAGTATGGTAGAAAATCATTCTGTATGTGCCGTGGCCATTTATAGGTTGAACTGAAGCTTATTAGGAAGAGGTGAGATTTGAAGTCTTGCTTCTGATCTGCACTAAAATGCAAATAGGCTCAAAGAGAATGATGTGTTCAGTCAGTTCACCTTGTGCATCCTGCTTCTAACAAACAATTGCGTCAAGCTGAAAATTTGAAACCTCCCAAAACATACATAGTGTTGGTACCGAGTCCACAAAACCTACTGCTTCTCTGCCGTTCAGGACAGGAAGCTAAGATTTCATTTATATCAATACAGGTAATAAGAGTCAATCTACATACTTTTGCATAATTGCATAGTCTGATCAGGGAAGGCTAAAGCTTCTTCCCTGTTCTTTCTTTCTAGCTTGCTTATTATAGCAGGATGTGTGGGTCTCATTGCGGCTTGCTAAGGGCCTTACTTCTTCCCTCACTGCAGATGAAGTAATACTCAACGGAACTATAAGATGTGCACAGTCTTTTACCCATGAATGGTAAATTATTTGGGATCAATGCTTTGAGTGCTTCCCCGAAGCCACATAATTTTCCCTGATAATCACTATTTAACTGCCATGCTTCCCTACGCAAATTTAATTTCAGATTTTTCCCCACAGTTGTAGTAATTTCAAATGCATGACTGCAATTAGCTAAAATGCTAACTATGAATTGAGTTTGACACTGTTCTTTCAGTGCCATTTTTATCAAGAATTAAATATTTTTCATCCTTTCTGAAGTCTGAATTTAGTGTTTTAGCAAACCATCAATCAGAGGTTCAAGTCAGCTTTTCATTACCTTTCCAGTCATATTCTGTTAGGCTTCTTTCCCCATTTCCTTATGCAGGAGCCTGACAGCTAGGCTCTAAGTGATGCAACTCACATCTGTCGTGTCTGGCTCACTCTTTCTGCTATCCCCAAGGTGATAATTGTATCATCTTTGTAACATTTTGTTTTGTTGCCCTTTTTATTATTTTTATGTATATGCTTATATTAGAGCAGATGAAAAATGAATAACTGGGAGGACTTTTCTTTTGTAGATGCACTTTCTATCCATGCTGTAACCATGAACAAACGGAGTAGCAGGGAGTCTGAGTATCTCCTGGTCCTCTAAGTCGGTAAAGACAGGGACAATCTACAGTGCATTTCAAAGTAAAAATGTCTTAGTTTATACATAAACTGCAGCTTAACAGTCAGATTAATATGAGGGAAAATAGGCGTGCTGGTAAGTTAGGTATTTTGAATTGGCTCTGGATGTGCCTCATTTTTACGTTTGATTCTCTGCAGTTGCTTGGACAATGTGTTGGCTACATAAAATCAGAAAATGCAAGTACCCTCACTTTTCTTTCTGGGAAAAAAACATTTCCAAAATTTTGTCTTCCAGTGGTGTGTTACCATTTCCTTGCTACTGAGTGGTAGCTTTCTTGTTGGTCACAGTATGCAAACAAATCCACAGGCAAAATCTCTGAGCTAATCAATTTATCTGTTAACTTTCTTTTTCTTCATTACGAGTGTTTGTGAACCTGTTCCTAATGTAGAGGAAGGAAAGTACCCTCCTTCTGATAAGCAGTATCTCAAAAATAAGCACTATTACTCTTGTCAAAACCTTTAGCAGATATAAGCTTCAGTAAATGTTTATCTACTGAGAGAATACAAGGAAAAGTTAAGAGTACATTCTGGAATTTCAGAACTAGTGTACTGTAAAATGCTGTAGCTCATATCTTCAGCTTCTCTAAAGCCTAGGGTCCAGGAGCTGTTGTTGAGTTTTCACTGCCTTTCCCTTTAATGGTAAGGCTACATTCCAAGTTCATGCACCATTATGCGTAATTGGTACAGATTAGTGCGGTAATTGGCTTTGGCATTTGTTTGAACCCAACTGTATCCAAAAACTTAAATTCAGCAAACGTACATGTATTCTGCGGCAGTCTTGTCCCTGACAATGCTGTCTCTAAGAGTTAGCTTCATTCCTTGTTAAAAGAAGTGCACTTACCTTAAATGTAGCAACCTTCTGTTCAAACATTACTGTGAGTTATGTTTTTCTCCCACATCCTTGACGCCTTTGGAATTGGTCACTAAGGATCAAAAGGCATCAGGGAAAGTTATGAATTGGAAATTCTGGACTCACCTAAGAGAAATATTGTCTGTGTTATTAGTACGTGATACCAGTAACTGGTTTGTTCCTCTAACTCAATGTCATCTGATTTTTTATTACCATCCCTTATCATATTCTTTGGGCTAAACAATACCCTTAGTAGATTACATTTGTCTAAAAATGTACCAGCTCTGATACTGGTGGGATCATATCTGCAAAGATTTGTGCTTTTTATTCAAAGAGTCTGACCAGAAAGCAGTGGACTTCTGCTGCTTCTGTGCACTGTTACCTTGTACTTGGCATAGATTTATGGAATCTTTTTCTACGGAAACACATTTTTCATCTCTGATGACTTCAGTATTTCTATTAATTGCGCTGTTTCCAGCCACCACTAACTTCAGATCGTGCAGTACCACTGTGCATAGTTAGACAAGCAGTAAGTAGGGATTGGCTTTGTCCATGCTCTGATGTCCCGAGCAGCCTCAAGACTCGTTGGTATTTTTCTGTCAGTAAGAAATACTTGAGATACGTATGAACTAATTTAAATTTTTCTCTATCTTCTTTGGATGTGCATGATTGCTCCTCCCAGCAAGGCCTGCTCCAAAGGGTAATTAATTTCCTGTATATCTCTTCATGCAGCATCTGGCTCAGCCATTTGCTTTTTCAAGGTGGGCTGTGCAGCAGTTCTTTATTCTCTACTCCTGTGGGCGGCACTTCAATTTCAGCAGGAAAGAGAGGAGGATAATTTTTATATGTTACCAAGAAATGTCTGTGACAAATTAGCCATACTTAAGAAATGCATCAATACTGCAGGATGTTCCTTGTAAGCAATCAGTGAGATGGGGTCTATTTGTCTGTACACTAATTTCTACATTGATTTACTATGAATTAGTATTCTGGTTTAGTTTGTTGCCATGGCCATTGCTTCCATGATTTGAGCTTAGCTGTGTTGTTTTTCCAAACTGGAGTGGAAAACCACTGCACTTTGTAACTACATACATCACCCTTTTTGTATCAAACATGAAGCTTGACAAAACTGTTGGTGCCACTTCTGTCAACACCTTCAATATTTTGAACAGTCAGAAATCTCAGTGGTTATTTTTGGTTGTGAAATTAGAAGTGAGAGGTAAACAGGAGATTGCAAAATTCTGTTCTTGTCATTTTTGGGGGGGGACCACTTGTGAATTTGTTTATTTCTGAATCTACCTTCAGAAACTTGACTGTTGTTGTTGTTTTAATGCATCTAATTATTGAATCCTACGTTATTTTAAATGCCTTATAGTATACCACCATTCATTTTAGATTGCCTTTTCCATGTTCAGTAACATGTTTTGAAACAGGTTTATATGGAGCCAGAATTCTAATAAGGATTTGAAGTTTTTATCAGACTAACATCTGAAATGTTTGTCAGAGTCCTATGTGCAAGTGGTAATGCCTAAAAATGGCCTTGAGTGACAGTTAATAAAATAAAAAGAATTGTAAGCAGTTATGTTATGAGCTCTTTAGTAATAACCAATAGCTTTCCTTGATTAAGTTTCTTGTTGTTCTGTTCAGGTGAGATGGTAATATAACTTCTTAACATCTGGATAATTGTACCATTAATTCATAACGAAAGCTACACGGGAAAAGTTCCAGTCCACCCAGAATAGAAACAACATCTAAACCTCTATTATCAGTTGTTCCTATTATATTACTTGGATAATCATTAATTGAAATAAAAATAACAGTAAATTTTAAAGGAATGCTTATGTTCACCCCTGGCAGCAATAGGTTCTCTTGACATCAAATCTTAGCTCAACAGAATCGGTCTTCATCATACTAACAAGATAGTCCTAAACAAAAAGAAAGTAGAAAGAAATGGAGTACTTCACTCTATTTAGTATCTCGAGTTTCAGATAGGCTAAAAAAGTTAGGGGGTAGTATGGTCAGGTTGTGGTTGGACTTGATCATCTTTAAGGCCTTTTCTAACCTGAGCGATTCTATGATTGTATGACTATGACTTATAATCTGCTGGTTTATGTTAACATGCAAATTTAAAACGAAAATTTCAGATTTATGAAGGGAAGGAAGAAAAAAAATCACAAAGTTGGTAGCAGCAAAGTACCTGTTTAGTTATAGCAGGAGCTGCCAGTCCTACAGCAATCCCAATACCAGAGATGTTGTAAGGCCACAAGTATTATTGTACCAGAGTAACAAAGATTGTGTTGTCTTTGCTCTTCAGCATGTTTTTGGACTACTTGTATGTTCTGAAATACTAATCCTCCAAAATTCTTAATTGCATAGCTGCAAAAAATTCTTGCTGATTTTAATAGCAGGAATTCAAAGATGTGGGTTACTTACTGTTTTCTTCTCCATTTGACAGATTTAAATTAACCTAAAGAATGGTATTGCAGCTGGCTATAACCACAACTGTAAATTCAAAGGGCACTTTGAGTAAATATTTTGTAGTATTTGCTTAAAATCCGCAGCTACAGCAAACGTTTCTGCTAGCAATTAATTTAGTAGAACACGTTTAAAGCAAATACAAAAGGGATGCAAAACTGAAGTCAAAGCAAATATGTTTTAAAATTGAAATGAATATTCATAGGTAATATTTTGCAGCATTGACTCAATTCTAGTGTCTGTTCACTGGGGACATGCCATGTTTTCCCTCATTTGCTAGAGGACCTATCATTTGTATGTATAATAGTTAAGGATAATAAGTGTTGTTTTACCTGTATTCAAGGACTTCTGAGCTGGCTTTGACTCAGCCAAAATATTTCCCTGGCCTTCAATAACCGCCTGCTGCATTGGAAGAACACATGAACATGTCTCCTGAGAATCACTACAAAAACAGTGAAATAATTTGCTAGTTTAAAATCATTTCTGCCAGCAGAGAGACTTGAACTAGGACAACTTTGATCTTAGAATAAATTATGTCCCAAATTGCAGATTTCCTGCAGATAGTACAGGAGCAAAGAATATGTACCTTCATCTCTCTTTTCGTTACTTTTTTTTTCTCTAGTTTTAGAGAGATGCTGAAACTGATTACTTCCTTGTTTTTCCGTAGTATGGGTGGCATTTCAGCAGAGGGCTCCTCCATCTGCTGTTTAGACCAGAAGTCATAGCTTATGCTTAATGGATGTATTTTGGAGTTCTATTCATAGAAATAATTGAAAATTACAATGAGAACTTATTTCATTTCGGAATCCTGCAGATATTAGGGTTTTTAATGTAGTAGAAATTGATTATGTAAGTGGCAGTTGTATTTGATGGGTAAATTTTTATATATTAAATGGTTATGGTTAGTGATCCTCTGTGCACTTCGTTTCCTGGAAGAGATTCTGTACAAATTCTGCTTCCCTGGTTTGCATTCTCTTTTTATTGTCTTGTGCTGAATGATTTGTTTTGATGATTATAGATACTTTGTATTACTTAGACTACAGATTTATTTTACATGCAAATATTATCCAATTTCATGTCTTCATTAAACTTTAATAAGGCTTTACGAACTTAGCGCATAAAAGACAATATTGAATCAACAAAGCCTGTGTAATGATGATTGAAATGCAAGATCTAGGCAAAGCAGTGGGGGAAGTAGCTCAAGTAGAAGCAGTGCTGGTAAGCCTGTTGATGCATTTAGTTTATTTTTAAGCTCTAATAGCTAAAAAAGTATAAAGTAAGACTCGGGGGGGGGGGGGGGGGGGGGGGG
>NW_024962267.1:13248532-13419071 GCF_019238085.1 Lagopus leucura
CCCCCCCCCCCCCCCCCCCCCCCCCCCCCCCCCCCCCCAAGGAGAAAAGATGAGGGTACTACTGTTGCTGTCAGTGGTATACTTAAAAGTAAATGCTAACGATGTTCATTTATATGTAGCGTGTGTAATTTCTTTTAGTGTTTTTGAGATGATAAAATAATCATAAAAAGAGATTCAGTTTGTGGGTTATGGTGTATAAGGAAAAAACTGAGTAAAATAGGCCGAGCTATTGCAAAAAGGCAAAGATGATCATGAATCTAAATAAACCCTAAGTGGAATTACTGGGTGAAGGAATCCGGTCCTTAAAAAGATTGCATTAAATACCCAAGCATAAATGTAAGTCAAGTACTCTGTTCAGTGCTGTAATTACTTGACTGCAGTAGACTTGAGACATCTCTGCTACTTTCTCTGCTCTGGTTGCCACCCCTCGTGCTCCTTTTGAAAGAGTGTGATTCACTTAAACAAAACAGCTGAAAAAAAAGCTTTGCATAGATTGAAAGAGTTGCAAGCCAGCCAAACACCAGCACTGTTGCTTTTCCAGGCTGTGAGTCCACATTATCAGTCTCAAACTCACCAAGTATGCAAAGGCAGCAGTTACCCTGTGTACAAGGTGCTGGGTCCATGAGAGCAAGGAGCTTGCCCAGGTCTGGGAGAGGACAAACAGGCTGGCCTTTAGTGACCAGGGATTGCAGCAACTGTGAGCAACAGGGGTGTGCTATGGTCGTCTGGGCAATGTTGGGATCCTTGGCACAGCTTGCTTTGGTTGCAGACTGTGAAGAATTTACTGGTGTCAGGTTTAGAGGAAAGCTGGTACCTGGTAGAGATGTTCTGAGTTGAACACTCATGACTTTAATACATAAACTAGAAGAAACTGAAAAGCCAGGAGGAACACCCATCTTTGCTGATGCAACCCATGGAGTGAAGGTGGTTAATGCTCATTTTCCTTCTGAAAAGACCAGAAAGGAAATAAAAGTATGAAGGCATTAACAGAGAAGGGCATTCAGTGAACTGACGTGTGCAATATTAAACAGCAGGGGAAGAGTGGAACCTTTAAGTGCTTCTGTCCCACTGTCAGAAACCTAAAAAGTGAGAGAGCGAGTGAGCAGGAAAGCTGGGTGTCAGATAATGAGCCTGCTGTGATACGTATCTCAGATGCGGTGGAAGGAGGATGATCAATGGGATAGTGATCAATGGGGCACAGAGTTGCCAGGCTACCAACTTTGCAGGAATGAGAGAATAATATGTACAGGCAGGAGAGTATCACAGCATGAGAAACATAACAGCTTAAAAATATTGCAGAAAAGGAGCACTGCAAAGGCCTTTCACAGGATTTCTGCCCACTCATAATAGGAAATAATTAATAAAAGTAACTAGAAATGTACGGTAAACCTTTTCTCAGCACCACAGAGATATCAGGGAATGTGAAGTGGAATTCAGAGAAGCTGGGAATTTAGGACACGGAATAATAGTGAGATATTTTTTCTGCACAGGTACAGATAGGTCAGTGGTTCATCAAGATGAGATGTAGAAAGGAAACTTCTGGACATATAGATGATTGAATGGTAACGTTAATGTTAAAAATAAGACGACGCCATTCTAGATTTTGTATAATGATCCAAAAGATCTACTTCAAGGCAAATTAAAGGAAGAACCCCCTTAGCAGTGATCACAGTAATAGTACGCTTTCATGTCACAGTGGGAGAGAGCAGGGTGAATAGGTCCAGTCAGTGTATACTTAAGATTAGAGTAGAACTAATTTATTTTTTTATAAATAAATAAATATTAAAAAGGAGGCACTTAGTCAAATAAACTAGAAACCTGAAAAGCAAGGTATCTGCAAAGATCATGCTGTGTTCAAGAGTGCTTTATTATTAGAATCCCAGGTAAACTATCACACTGGAAATAAAATGGAAAGAAAACCAAAACAACAAAAAAAAGCTATCAAAGTAATCCTGAGAGTGTGTCCCTAAGGAGGTTGTCGCAGGGGAAGCCTTAAAAGTATCTTTTAAAAAATACGGAGCTCATCCAAATAAAAACTAGAAAACCCATAAATCGTGGCAGGTCAAATGTAGAAAGGAAGCAGAGTACTAAAAATGTGAAGAGCAACTTGGAAAGGGTGCTTGAGCTTCTTTTCAAAGGCTCTTAAGTCAAAAGCAGGAGTCAGGTAGGGCAAAGCTGGGATCGCTTAATGGCAAAACAATAAAGAAGAACTTGGAAATTATAAGACTGTAGTGGAGGAGTTGAGTAAATTCCTTTCATTGCTCTTCCCTGTTGAAGACACTGGGGCTGTTCCTACAGCTGTGCAATTCTTTCCAGTAAATAGGGTAGGGTTAGGGGTCAGAGGAACTGTATGAGTTTGGATAAATACACAGGAAGTGTTTGACCAAACAGATATATGAGATGGGGAAAGCAAGTACTGATGCTGAACAATTGCTGTACAGAGTTAACACAAATCATCAGTGAAGTCCTCCAGATCCAGGTCAATATCTCATCAGTGACCTGGGAAAGAAAGTAGGAAGAGAAAACCATGTCTTTCTGGAGTCAAATTCTGTAGTTAGCAAGAAGGAACTGCAGAAGGACCTCGCAAAGAAGTTCAGCACTATCCCTTAATGCTAGGCCTGATGAGCACAGGGATCTTGGAGTCACTGCTGATATTTCTGCAAAGCCACCCCCTTGCTGGGGAGCAAGGTCACAAAATAAACGCTGGACATTGCTGAGAAAAGCTCTTGAGAGGCAGAGAGAGTATTCTACTAGGATACTGAGCCCTGGTTTAAGAACAGTTTTCCCATCTAATGCAGCCTATTCTTTCTGTACATTAGTAACACTAAGGTAAGAATTGCAATGCCCTGTGATGCACTCTGAGAGAAGTTAAGTAAAATTGTTTGTGCAGATGACTTGTGCTTGCTTTGCCTAATGTAGCACAATACCAGTCAGGAGGTAGAAGTCAGTAACATAATGTCAGATTAAATCCAGAGGCAGTATGGCTGAACTGACTGGAGCAGTGTGAGAGGTTTATATTATAGCAAATCTTAGTCCCGACCCTGCTACAAGTTCATCCTGCATCTTTGTAGTTTTCTGTCCCTGTTGTTGTTGTTTTATTTTTTTAGAAAGGAGTTGGGAGGGAATCTGTGGAGATTAAGAAGAAAAAGCTAAATATTAGTGTGTGAACATGCTTTATTACTTATTTAAAAATCGAAACTTTGTGTGTGAAATACTGCAGTGGTAGAATGTCTTTCTGACAGACCAGACATTAAATTCCTGCTTACATCTACTGGAAACACTGCCAAAAAATTGCTTCAGGGCTGACTCACTTGTGAATTCTCTCACTGCCCAAGCAATTCCAGACAATAGCATTTGTGATGAGAATTGACTGGCTACTTGTGCGTTTGTTCAGTGCAACCCCCATAAAGCGGGCAGAACACGGAAGAAGTCAAAGCATGGTTGTTGTGAAGTTGAAACTATTGAGGAGTGAAGAAACTATTTAAGCTGTGCTCTAGAATTATCTTTTTCAAGTATCTTCTCTGCTCACCAAAAATGTAAATAGTTGATACATAGTACTAGAGCCAGCTGCTTACGTAATTTGTTGCATCCACCCACTTTGGCGTTTGAAACCTCTTGCTCTTGTGTGTACAAAATCAGAAGTTGGTGCAGCTTGCTTACTGAGAACTTTCACGCTTCTACAAAACTGTGTAAATTATTTTTTTCTTGTCTACTGAAAGTAAACACAGGCATACCTCCTGTACCGAAAGATAAATATGTATGGCTAAAAATATATATATTCCACTACAATATGATTTCAGTAGTTTATATTGATTTTAGCTTGTCTGGAGTCAGATGATTCTTTTTTGACTGCTAAATAAGACTCCTTTCCTTAATGCTATAACCCATCATGTTTATGAGAGTACCACTTCCTTACTTTGTTCTTCCTCCTATAGCAGACTACAAACATATCCTCTCTAGAAGCCTTTGACTTCTATTGTAAGTTGTTCTCCGCAGTTACTTTTATGGAAACAAGAGGGAACATTTTTGTGTTTAACGACAAGGGACTTTTCAAACCAGCAACTAGTCTGGGCACCATATTGTTCATAAATACAGTATTCTTGAAGATCTCACTTCCCAAGAGACATCAACATTATTATCTGCAGTAGGTGGCAGTGGCATATATCACAGCTTGGCTCTGCATGATGTAATGCAATCTGAAGTGTAAACAAGACATCTATTATAGTGGTTGTAATCACTTTCTCTTTTATGACTTCACATTTTTATTATGCCTTCATTACATGGCAAGATATATTTCAACTTTGAACTTCATCTGCAGAGTGTATAAAAGGGTTTCAATAGATGAAAGAAATTTTTCACTTATAAAAGCTGCCTTTTGATGATAATACTGAAAGGCTTCAGAAGAAATTTTTTTTGTCCACTCAAACTGTGTAGTGAAAACAGACAGGCTGCTCTTTTCTATAAATACAAAATACTCTTCTGGAATTCAGTTGCATTTTGTCGCATCTGGATTGTATATTCCATGCTGAAATCTACTTTCTCTTTTAAGAGAAACAACCTTTTCATACATCTGATTCAATGCTAAATTAACAATTAAAAAAACAAACAAACAAACAAAAAACAAACAAACAAAACAACCTGGAATTATGCATATACGTGTTGCTCAAATATGATTTGTCTGGGCTATAAATCATTTTCAGAAGCTTGTCACTTAATCAGTTACATTGAACTGACTATTAAAAAATGACAAGCAAAACTCAAAACTATTCAGCAATTTGGTTTTGCAGTTTCATTTGCATAAATAAGACATGCTACTGAACAAAAGCTCTGGAAGTGTTTTTACTTGAGCTGCTCATTGGCTAGGATTTTGCTTTTTTTAATGCATTTGCTGATAATTTAGTTTTAAAAATGACTGCACCTTTTTTCATCTCAGCTGTATCCTTCTCCAAGGGTTGCATGCTGTAGAAATGTATCTTCTGAACTATCTGCAACCTTTCATCTTTAGAAACTTGATTTATCAGGAAAGCTGACAGTCACTTCAGACCTGATTTCAGAAGTATCATCTTGTCAGGGGAATTTTTGAATGTAGAAATTCCTGTGAGATTTCTTAGCTATCAAAATCTTAAAATATATGAAATATTAGATCTCACGGTCCAGAAGAGGTGACTGAAAGTTCTGCATGGATTTTAAGGCCTACTTGAGAATTATCAGTACTCATGTCATTACAGAGGAGAGTAAGTAGGGAAAAAATATCTGAATAAGTTGGTGAAAAGAGTTGAAGTCCAAGCAGTTGTATTCAGTGTTGTTCTTGGAAGCAGCAGGGATATGTTAGAAACAAAACAAAAGAAAAAACAATAAACGTACATAATGAAAATGAGAGAAAATCTGACTCTAAAGCATATGACAAAGGTTAGAATAATTGTAGGAAACTGTATGCGTACAATGGCTGTTTGCCATCATGTTTTTGCCCTAACAGAATAGCATTTATTGCTACAATTCTCAGTGTTATTATCATACCAATTATTGCAAAAATGAAGTGCCTCAAGGTAGAAACACCTTATCCTCATTCATCCTTGATATCTCCCTTGAATATATGCTTCAGTTTATAAAGGAAAATAACATTCTTTTTTGAAAAATAAAATAAAGCTAAAACCAAACTTGTTCTTTCTTGGAAAAGATCAGAATGAAAGCATCATGATTGCTGACCTGGATAATGTTTGTCAATAATTAACTTCTTAGAGAGAGATCCCCTCAGAAAAGCCAGTCTTTCATATGTCCTCAGTTACTTCTGCATACACTGTAGTAACAATCTGTTTTCACAAAGTATGAATTGCACTTTTGCAAAATTGAGGAAATTCTATGCTTTAATATTTGCTACTGTAGTACTATAAACTCGGTTGAGCCACCATGGAATCCTCTGGGCTAGTTGTAAAATGCAGGGCTGTTGGAGGAAGAGGTTTGTGTCAGAGCTGGAATTGTAACTGTGTGGGCAAATCTTCCTTGAACTGTAGAACTGTGCCATTTATTGTACTATTAATCTCATAGCATAGCCCCATTTTCACTGCATCTGAGAGTTCTTCTGCACTGATTACCTTGCTATGACTTGTTGGGTTGATGGGCCATTTATCTTGTTCTGGGTTGAAAAAAAGAATGGAATTTTAAGTAATGACAAATATGTCTGCCTTAAAAGAAAAAACATGAAGGACATTATTCAGTGTGGGTTATATTTCAGAGACGTTGTCTCACATCAGACTCAGCTAAATGAGGCAGAAGTAATTGTACTCATGGGTTGTTCCTACCTGCATTTTTTTTTAGCAAGAAAGCTCCATAACACTTTATACTGCTGTCTAGTAGCCATATTCCACCTGAACACATTAGCTGCCGATTTCAGGCTTTCCAAAATTTTGGCAGTGTCCTGAAAGAACTGCAAGAACAGGGAGGATCTGGACAGCACCTGGGTTGCAAAACTCCAGATCTCTGCAAGAAGTCTTACCAAGAGCTGCATCAGTACTAGTGCTAGTGTGCCTGCTCTTAGGGCTCTGGGCTACAAATAAGTGGATTTGGGGTTTGGATAAATTTGAAGCAGACCGATGTCCTTCCCAAGGACTGGGTCCTTATAGGCAGCTGAGATTTCAAGCCCACAAACTCTGTTGTAATGAAATAATTGTAGGGAAATGTGTACAGTGATAATATCTTAGATCTAGTTTTACCCCTGTGAAAAATAACTGAGTTGCTTTGTGTGAAATACATTGGTACTATCACCTGCAATTTTTCTTGCTTTATTGTCCTGTGTGACCTGCAGTGGCTGCCAAGTCCTGCTCCATGTTGGTCCATTTTGGTGCGATGATTGAGAGGCACAACTCCTGTGTTAGGAGTTGTGAACGTAAGTAGTAGCAGCAGAGCAACTGTGCAGCTCACTGCCCAGAGTAAGGCTGTAAAGCAAATTTCAATTTACCTGGAGAGTCCTTAACTAAAAACACCCTGCTTCTTTACAGATTAAGATATTAATATATTCTGAAAGAGAATAAATTAGCCTGATTGCTTATAAAAGTGGATTCTATTGAACTCCATACCCAAACATTTAATTTAACCATTGCATGTGAATTTAGAAAATAGAATATCAGAATCAAAATTCAAAATACTTCTTCATTCTTTCAAGATCAGTGTTTGAACAGATAACTCTATATGATAAATATACAGCATTTGAATAGATCTTGTAAGAAATCATGTGAAATTCTTTCCTGTTACACGCTGAAGGCAGGGTGGCTGTTGACTCCAGCCCTGAACTCCGCTCTGAATGTGGTAACTTGACTCAGTAAGGCATTAAAGCACAAGTAATCACAGAAAAAGTGATCTGATGAATCACGGTCCTAACCATGAAAATATGTCTAATGAAATTGTGTGAAATGAACTTTATTCACAAAGCACACCTGTTCTGTTGGGAAGATGGCTATAAATGTATTTGTGTCACCTGCCCCAGCTGTGAGAGCTCCTATAAATCACATAATTCCCTTTGACAACTGATACTGCCTTGAGGGCACCCTTTTCTTTCTTTGTGCTCTTTCTGAAAATGTGCATTTGCATAAATACAAATTTGTATGCCAATAAATTTTCCACTAGATTTCCTTTTTCTTTCATAAACTTGAATAATGTTCAGTTTATTCATAATTTACTCTTCCCTCTTCTCAAAACGGAGAAGAGGGAAGTTTCATGTACAGTCATGCTATGAAGTAGGATGTTATTTCTTACAAATATGGCCCATCCGAAGGCACTATTTTGTCTTTAGGTGGCGCTTTTAAGGAGTAGTTTTCTTTGGCTGTGCTGAATCCAGATGAAAAACAAAACAAAACTCTGGTAAACTAATTGGATCAGGACTCTACTTATTTATTGGTCTGATTCCCCAGTTCTCTCTTCAGTATCTAGAGAAATTCATGCTCTCCTCTATCTGGATAGAATTTAAAACTGCACTCCCAAGAAAATCTTGTCTTGGGTCTGGAGCATGCAGCCTCCTGCTTCTCCCCCTCCGTTCATCTGATGTGAGATGTAGCCAGACCCCATGTGTTGCTAAAGGGGTAGAACTTCAATTCCTGCACTCCAAGTGGGATGTGAGTCAGTCCTACTGCTGAGGGAGATCTTAATAAATACCTTATTGGTCATATTAACAGAGCATGGGTTGCATACGCTAGCAAGGTGCTCCTATGAAAAATGCAATGGTTTTCCTTCAAGAAGGGTGTCAGTTTATTAGTGGATATCCAGAGAAGGGCAATCCAGGGCTGAGATTGACAGAATTGCAGTGGTACAGCCTTTTAAAGGAATAAATCATGGGGAGTCATTGTAATAGTTTTCAAGTATGTGAAAGACTGTTGCAAGGAAGAAAAAAACAGCATTGTTTCTGGGTCTGTGACTTAGAATACAAGCAGTAGAGGGTTGAAACTGCAAACAGAAAAATTTGAAGTCACTGTTAGAGGGAAAATAAGCAAAGAAAAAAACCAACAAAGCCAACTGTCTGTGACATCTACCATAAAGCACTGCAGGACATGGCCTTAGGGAGGCTGCGGAGACTTTAAAGAGTCAGCTGGTTAAATATCAGCTGAGAATGACAAAAGAGCAGCAGCTTGCTCCCCTCATTTTTGATCTCAATGTGTAGTGTGACTTCAGAATAATTACAGTCGGTCCTTTGTATACATAATGTGTAATTATATCTTGGCAGGTCTGTAAAACTTGAGCAACAAAATATTACATTAATGCATATGTGAAAAATAGATGTGAGCAACGCTTAGGTTTTTTTTTTTTTTTTTTTTTTTTTTTGCAGTACATCTATTTGTCTGCTTTTAGTGAGTTATATTATGTTTTATCTTTTTTCTTCCTGTGGTTAAAATATAAATTTCTACCAGTGCTTAGAAACCGTGGAATCATAGTTCCAAAAATTGGCTTGACTTGCAATTAACATGAGAGACTGGGACTGTTGGGCATGGAGAAGACAAGACTGAGAGGGGATCTTATCAGTGCCTGTACCTAAAGAGTAGAAGCCAGTCAGATGGAGCTGGGCTCTTTTCAGCAGAGTCCAGCACCAGGACAAGGGGCAATGGGCACAAACTGGAACAGAGGAAGTTCTGTATGAATGTGAGGAAGAACTTCTTTGCTGTCAGAATGATGGAGCATCACTGAAACTGGCTGCTTAGAGAGGTGGTGGAGTGTCCTCCAGAGTTGTTCAACTGGACAAGGTTTAGGTTGGATGTTAGGGGGAAGTTCTTTACTAGGAGAGTGGTTAGGCCCTGGAACGGGCTGCCCAGGGAGGTTGTGGATGCCCCGTCCTTGGACGTGTTTAAGGCCAGGTTGGACGGGGTCCTGGGCAACCTGATCTAAATGTGTATGTTTGGTGGCCCTGCCAGGCAGGGGGGTTGGAACTACATGATCCTTGAGGTCCCTTCCAACTCGGGTGATTCTGTGATTCTGTGTGATCTGTGGACGCCTACCTGTGATCTGCTATAGGGAACCTGCTTTCGCAGGGAGTTGGACTCAGTGATCCTCAGTGGCTCCTTCTGAGCCCTGTAATTCTGTGATTTGTTTTCCATAATATCTGTTGTCATCAACAAAGCTTTTAGGTGTGGATGCTTAGTAGAAGCTTCCATATTTGCTTGAGAAATCCATAGCATCTGTATTTGACTCTCATAAGTATTTTCCTTACAGTAACTTTTCCATACTGATACTTGTATGCTGTCACTTTTGTTTACTTTCTGGAGCTAAACCTGCTAAAGTTTACAACAGGCTTAACTGAAATTGGACCCTATGCTCTCCCTTGGTTACACATCAAAGAGACTCTTTTCAGAAGATTTTGTCTGGTACAGTGGCACAAAGGCGGTACTGCTACAGTGTCTGCCCCAGAGGAGACCTGACATGAAATCTGAGCGAGATGAATGGAGCTGACAACTCCTCCTGTTTGACCACAGAGTCTGGGGATGGTGCTAGGAATCCTAAACTTGCCAGGTGTTACCGCTGCATCTTCTACAGCTAAGAATTTGGTCAGCAAATGTCTCAGCAGTGTAAAATATAGAAAAGTGCTGAGAGTACAAATAGAAATCTCAGAAGGAGCAGACTGGCAGTTCATTTTTGCACTCTTTCTTTTGTAGAAAAACAAAACAAGGCACAGAAATGGCTCAGATCCATTATTGTATCTGCTTTATATCATACAACCACAAAATGGTCATCATAATTTATGGAAGTAATGTAAGTGCTAAGGAGAATTGTTCTATGACTGTATGTTACATTTCTGCTCACAAGCATTCTCCATTGGACCGGAGATGGAAAAATGTCCCTGTGCTCCAGCAGTTAAATAATACAACAGCCCCATGATCAGAGCAGCGGATGGTCCTTCAGTCTTCAGTTCTGAGCTGGCTTTGAAGATCTAGCCGTGTATATCAATATTAATTATAAAGGTGTAGATCAGCCGCACTCCCCTGAAATGTTGTTATGTCTTCCACCTCAGTTAGGATGAAACTATGGAGTTTTCACTAGAAAGAATCTTGTCTCCCCGTGTCTCTAACCCCAGTGGTACAAAACTATCTCCACCTTGTTGGTGGGGCTCAAGAAATTCCAGACTAAGCTGGTTGTTCAGCTGCATGTGGTTCTTACAGTGAGCAAGTAAGAGGTGCCTGCATCTCCCCACCAAGGCTTTCTGTTCATGTCCATACGATCGCAAACCAGGCAATGTTTTCAAAGTGCTTCCTTTTCCATTATTTTCCTCTAGATGCCTTAGTTCATAGCATTGCACATCTCATTTTTCTGTGACCTGTCAGTATTCCTTTGATTGTTTAGTTGTGCACTCACCATTGCTGTCATTGTAGCCAATTGTCATTTGTCATTTCTTTCTCCCTTTCTGGCTGTGTGGAGCACTCTGATTTGAAATGCTGACTGCTTCCAGTAACACAAACAACACAGCAGCTGGGAAAGGGAACTCATGAAGAGATTGTCCCCAGGTCCTGATCCACAATGGAGTGCCAAGGTACCTGAAAATCCATGCAGTGGTCTAATACAGTCAACTACGCTTTTATGAATAGTTGCCGAAGTCTGTTGCACTGCAGTCTCATTTCAAGTTCGCTTTAGAAAATAGCTGTATTTCCCCTCATTAGTATATCTTCTGTTCTGCTAATGTGATTGAATTGTTTCTCTTAATGTTTTTCTATTTTAATTCTCTCTCCAGTTTGGTCTTACTGTTCTTTGTTTCTTTTCAGCTCGTGCCTAATAAGGTTTTAAATCCATATGGTAATGTTTAGCTATCTTACTTGTATCAGCCTGAGAATATGTAACTTCACTTTGCGACTCTCTCAACAGACTCTTTCTTACTTTTAACCTCTCTGTCAGTTAATACAAGAAGCTATGTGGAGGGCTTACCATAAAACGAAACTGGTGGAGAAATGCTGTCTGGGCTGCAGTAGTTGTACCCTGGTCAAGTTGATGATCTTAAGTAATGCGGGCCTAGCAAAGAGTGAAGTTAGAATATCAAACTTTGGGACAGTGAACTTAAAGATGTTTGAGGAATTATTGGATGAGATCCTCTGAGAAACTGTTCTTAGACACAAAAGGAAGTGGAAAGAACTGGCACCACTTGAAATTTGCCTTTCTGAGAGCACAAGAGCTCTCTATCCCCTAGAATAAGAAATCAGTCAGACAAGGCAGGAAACTGGCATGGCTAACCAAGGACCTTCTGATCAAGTGGAGGAAGTAAATGGTAAAGTGTAAGCAGTGGAAGTGGGGATGGGACCAGGAAAGCCAAGGAACAGGTAGAATTGAACTTGACAAGGAATGTGGAAAACGACAACGATTTCTTAAGATACGTTGGGCAGAAGAGAAGGACAAAGGAAAGTGTACCCCCTTGAATAAACGAAGAGTGAGAACTGGTCTCCTGAGACATGGAGAAGTACTTTGCCTCAGCTTTCATGACCAGTCAGACTTGTCACATCTCTCATGTCTATGTGTGGGGTGTGGGAGTAGAATCCCTCTCAGTTTACGAGTGGAGCAAGTCAGCAACCACCTTGTGATACTGAATGTGTACAAGTCTATGGGGCCAGATGACATACATCCCAAGGTTCTGAAGGAACTGGCTGATGTGATGGCCAAGCCACTCTCCATCACATTTGAAAAATTGTGGCTGTCAGATGAAGTCCTTGGTGACTGGAAAAAGGGAAATATCACTTCTGTGTTCAAGTAAGGGTGAAAAGAACTGGGAAATTACAGGCTGGTAAGCCTCACGTCTGTGCCTGGGAAGATCGTGGAGCAAATCCTCCTGGAAGAGATGTTAAGGTGCATGCAAGATGTGGAGGTGATCTGAGACAGCCAGAGTAGCTTCACCAAGGGCAAATTGTGCTTGACCCGACCAGTGACTTTTCTATAATGGAGTGACAGAATCAGTAAACAAAGGAAGGGCATCTGGTATCACCTACCTGGACTTGTGCAAAGCCTTTCACATGATTCCACGCCATATCATTATTTCTAAATAGGAGAGATATGAAGTTGAAAGCTGGACTTTTCGATGGATAAAGAACTGATTGAATGGTCATAGCCAGAGAGTTGTCAATGTCTCTACGATCAGGTGTAGGCTGGTCACAGTCATGTTCCCCAGTGGTCCATCTTGGGACTGTGCTTTTCAATATCTTTATCAGTGATATAGGTAGTGGGATTGAGTGTACTCTCAGCAAATTTGCTGATGGTATCAAGCTCAGTGTTGAAGTTGGCACAAAATAAAAGAGAAGGATGCCATGCAGAGGGACCTAAACACTCTCAGAATGTGGGCATATGAGAATCGAATGACATACTTATCAAGGCCAAATGCATGGTGTTGCACTGGGTCAACAAGATCCTGTATACAAGTACAGGCTGGGAGAAGTCATTGAGAGCAGTCCTGTGGAGGAGAACTTGGGAGTCCAGGTGAGCGAAAAGCTGGACATGAGGCAGCACTGTGAGTTTATGTATTTATTGTATTTTAAGTTCCCCAGGTGCCTCAATAGAAACTAGATTCACATTCTGCTGAGGCTGGTGGAAAGATCTGTGGTGACTTCAGTGGACTTTGGGTTGGAATTAGACCAAAATTAATAGCATTACTGTAAGAACCTTCCTTTGTCTTGTACCACCTTCTCTCTCTCTAACAGTTTTTTTTAGCTAAATAAAATGACTGTTGTGTTTGAAGAAGAAAGCTTAAGCATTGGCAGTATTTGGCAACTCATTTTAGATCTCATGATATATGATGTTCTTCAGAAGCTTTCATGTCCTAGAGGGAGGTTGTAACTTAAGAACTTCGGCTGTCATTAAAAAGAAATTATTGCTTGGTCTTGAGATTACCCAAAGGAGCTAGCAAATATGGACAATAAAAGAAAGAAAAAAAGAAAAGTGAAATAATGATTCTTTAGTCGATCTTGCATTCTCTGAGGGAGATGACTCGGTGGTGAATATATGTAATTCATTCTGGGGAAAAAGAAACTGCCTGATTGGGCATAAGACACTCCTTCTCTTAGTGCTAAATTGGGATAATATGCCTGAGAAACTTTTGAATGGAAAAAAAGCCTGCATACATATTGAATACAAACTTTAGGTATAACCTTCAGATATCTCATTTGTTTCATTTCTTTGCCTTTCCTACAGATTTTGTATTTCTCTTGATGGAATTGGGATTTTGTACTAATTAAGTTCCTTTTAGAATACTCCTTCTTACTATTTTCCAAACCTCTACAAGTAAGATATTTCACATTCAACAAAATGTTAGCAGGTCTATAAAAGTTTATGTAAGTCATCATTTTGTAAACACAGATCAACTTTAAGCAAAGGTGATCTTACGTACCTCTGAGACTCAATTTGAATTTCACACGAATACATGTTACTTAATTGTATTTACTTGCTTGGATTATAAATAATTAAGAATGCCTGTCCAAATCTCCTGGTGCCACAATATGTCAATAGCTATACCATCCTAGCAGTGTGCAATTAATTAATTTAACAGGAACTCAGCCAAACAACATCCAATGGAGATTCTTCAGTCTCACCATTACTGTGAGAAACAATCCATAGTTTTCTTCAGAAATACAAAAAATGTACTTTGTGTGTCCTCCTTCTCCTTTTTTCTTTCTCTTCATCTGTTCTAAAATTGAGAAGACATGATTCATTGAGAAGACTTGTTTGCTCTGTGCTGACTTATTTTCAGCTAGTGAAGGCTTTGGGATTCATTTTTACAAAATGCTGCTAGTTGTCTGAATCTACACCTAATTGAAGATTTGTTTCAGTGTTTCCAAATCCTTCACTAGTCCATATTGCATTTGATGCTATTGGGTGAAATTTATTTTTTTAAGTGTTTAAATTTAAATTAAACTTCCAGAAATGCTACCAAAGAGTTCTATATAGATTTACTAACATGAATATTAATAAATTATGTGCATTAATATAATCAGCAAAGTTATAAATGCATGTATGCATGTATATAGCCTTACTGGTCTATATCAATGTGATGAAAGAGACATCTGAATATACATAGCATTGCCTAAAAGGTTTATGGAAACAGTGAAAAGTGCTCCAGTCACTAACATTCATTTTGCATTGTGTTTGTATGCAATACTTGCCTGATACCCAGCCGTTTAGAGGAGAGAGTTGTGGTATTTTGGTTCTTGCACTTTTCTTTTCCTTTTTAATTTTGATAGTTCAAGACAGATATCCAATATCCCGCAATCAAATCTGATGAACAATGTACAAGTGATAAGAAACCTGTTCTGCATTCCAGTTCCTTCATGTTTTAAAGCTATGAAAAAAAAAGAGCTTTTTCATGTCTGGGCGCATTACCTCACATTTACTATTAAAACCCTTTGAAGTCTTCTGTCAGGTGCCGTAATTTGCCTCTCTGCAATTAAATGTGCTGATTGTTGTCTGATGTGATTGATTGTATTAGGCTTTCTAAAAAGTTGATGCCATTTTATAAACTTTATTTTTCATCAACCCTTTAAGGGGGTCAAAGCAAGAAAGGTAATATAACAGCTAGTCTGGATACTTGACTGTCCGCAGCTGTGGTCATAGGTGCAACTATAGGTGCCATGCTGAGAGCATGGCTAGGTTACCATTTCTCCTTTGTAGTAATAGGATGGTCCCTGAATTCCTTTTTAAAATATATCCCCAGTATCATCATTTCCACTCCCTGTTAAAACAGAGCTTTGCAGGTTAGAAGCATCTGCCCTCATGGAAAGGCATCAAACTTGGTTTTGTGTTTCTCCATTCTACTTAACCATCATAATGTTACTTATCTCAGGAATTTGTTGACACTTAAACGTCTCTGAGGTATTTTATATTGTGTAAAAATACGATTTACTTAGACCTACTAAAATAAGGCTTTTTGAAAGCATATTTAAGTCCCATACTTTGTTATTAATTTCCTTCTTTAGGCTAAATTCTAATGCATGTATACCCAGTAGAGTAATGTACCTGCAGATTTTTTTTTTCATATGTATTCACAAATCAAAATAATAGCATACATTCCTAAGAAATATTAATCTTCATCTCCTTTTTTTTTCTCTTTTTTTTTGTAACATCCACACAACATTTCTTGAGAAAGGAGCTAAAGAAAAAGCAGAATATGAAATGCATCAAGATTAAGTACTAATAATTTGATAATAGTAATCATATAATAAATGGTATCTTCACAATATCTGCTGTTGGTTTTGAACATAATGAATCATACAGCAATCGTGCAGTTGAAGAGCACATCATTCTTAAGCCTTTCATTATGAATGTGCTTTTCGTATTTCAAACTGAATGGTTCTATGGCTGTAGGGGGAAAAATAAGGCTGAAGTTTTATGAATCTGAAAGTTCAGGCTGAGAATAAAAATTAGTACAGTGTTTGAAAGTGAGACTGCAAACTTGATATTATTCTCTGTCATAGAGCTACGGAAACCCTTCCTCCTGCCATAGTGAACTAAGAGTTTCTGAGACTTTGGCAGTTACAGGCTCTATATAATCATTAATGTCGTATGAATAAATAAAGCCTACTTAATTCAACACTAATGAGATAAAGCATGTTCAGACAGTTTTCAGCGCTGAAGACCATATTTGCTCATAGTTCTGCTAGAATAATTGTTCATTGTTGTCATGTTATGCAAATTATTTTCAACCATGTAGAGCTCTGTAGACAGCATACAGTAGCAACGCTGTGTGAAACTGTTGAAAATGATAATATAAACTTGATATATTTTGCTAGCAACTATTATTTTGGGGTATTTAAAATGTAATTTTAGTTGCAATTAGGAACAGATACATTTGGAATTAGCCAAAATAACAGGATAGCAGAGGGATTATGAAGAAGGAAGGAAGGCTAAATCGGGCCATGCTCACATCCAGAGAGATGTTTAAATAATCCTGATATACTTAATACACTTCAAAGCATTTTATCTTTTATTGAGTTCTTTTTCAAGAACCTTCCAAGTTTGCCTTGTTCTCCTCTTCACTGCTACTTACAGTGCGCACAGCATATGAACTTATCTGTCCAATTATTGCATATTTTACCATGCTCTCTGCTCACTTCTGCCATTTTTATGGAAAGGAAGAAGGAGATTAGATTATGAATTTAATGGACACAGGCTTCAAACTCTGCTCAAAACTTTAAGCTCAAAAGAGATTGAATTTAACAGAAATGTTAAAGCTGAGGTGTGTATATGTGGAAGCTTGCAGGCATGGGTTCTGTCCAAATCATATGATTTGTCAGGGGCAAATGTCAAAAATGGTATCATTTGGTCCCCCTGTGTTTGTGAAAACTTATCATCAGTTTTGTCATAACAAGGTTTGAAAGCAGAGTCATGACAAATGGTGCTATCTCCGGAGCAGAATTCTCTCTCATCCTAATGAAGTGTGGCTCAGCCTGTTGGCTGTGAGTCTTACCGTGAGCATTCTCCTTCCTGAAGTCATCCAGGGAGTGATCCAGGCTCTGGTAGGAATCTAATTGAACTGAAAACATGCTAGACTGCAATTCTGGCAAAGGAAGATGCAGTTTTGAGCGTTTTCAGGTGTATTTAAATGCACAGTAACTAGATCAATTGAAAATATCTCCTCCTGTCTGTGCTTTGTCTTTTTAAACTAGTGGAGATGTGGTGAAAACACTGAACTCATCATATTTTCCTGCTACCTGTGCCACATCGCAGTGACAGGATACATGCTTTCAATTGTTACTGTAAACTGCTAACTTATCTCCCTCTTTTAATATCAGCAGTTATATTTATGCAAATTAACATGTTGTAAAATTTTCCTGTCATCCATACTTCAAATCTGAATTTGCTTAAATATTTGTGAACTAATCATCTTGCTAAACAAACAAAAAAAAAAAAAAAGGAAAAGAGGCAGCTAAATTAAGACTAACCCTGCTTACAATAGAAGTAAGAAATAAAATTTATTAGTATACTTAAATGCTGGTATGTTCTTCAGAAAAAAATAAATAAAAAGTCCATGATAAATAGGCTGAACTGTGAGAAGGTTGGAGAAGGAAAAAAATAGTAGTCCAAAGTTCATTTCAGAGGAGGCATTAATAAAAACTGGATGACGTGCAGGAAAGGAAATTAGCTGCTAGTGTATATGGACGTGAATAATGCTGGAGGATGTATTGTATAACTTAATCAGATAGGCTGTAACAGGAAGATGCAACTGTGGTTTCCTTAATGACCAGTGGGTGATGTAATCAAATGCTAAATGCATATTGTCAGGTTCTGACAAGTTTCTATCAAGGCAAAGATGGAGTATCAGTTAACCAGGAGCTGAGGCTGATAACACATCCTCTCCCCAGCGAAAGGAGGTAGGAGTAGACAGGTTTCTATAATGGTGTTGTGACATGAAGCAATCTTCCTGTGTCATTCTCTAATGTAAATATCGTGTTCCCTCAGGGTACATGTCTGCTGAGATCAGCAAGCTATGAAGTTATTAGTGCTGCTGGCTCGGGCACAGGGCACATCCAAGGCCAACACAGCATGGGCTTGCAAGATGCTCGGTCTCAGCCAGCAGCTCAGCCTCTGGTGTTCCTCCATGCAGGGCCATGGGTTGTCTGCAATTAACGTAGTGTGGGACTGACTGAATGCCCACACCTCACCCACAGGGAGTGAGAGCTCTCCTGTAAAATAGGTAGCTTTTCTGATGTTGGGCTTGGAGGACACCAAACCTGCCATTTCTCTTGCTGTTCTGCACGTTGTCGGAACAGTTAGCCTCCATCTCAGGGGCAAACCAGGGCTGGATGCACCTGCCTCAGGATGACTCCGCATGGGAGGGAGGGCTTGGTCCTTGCTTGCTTCGTGGCAAGTAGGTACCATCCCTTTGTTCATCAGATTGGAGTGATCTAGCAGCAGTTTCATTGCAGGTTACTGTGGTGAATATAAGAGCCAAACAGAGTGAAAACTAAGACTGAGTTCACTGATAATCCTTGGCTTTGCATTTTAATGCATATTACTAGTTGAGTGCTAGATTGTGTTCTTGTGACAGAGCAGATTAGGAAACCATTTGCATGTGAATCTCTCTAAATCAGTGCAGTTTCCCTGGTAACAAATGGAGAACCAAGCTCCAAAATTTGCTAGTTGCCATTAAAATGTGTGCAAGTGGGGAGCGTGTGTTCTTTTTGCAAGTTTTTATTAAAGGAAAAAAAGGACTGCAAAACTTAACAAGATGCCTGATTTACATAAAATGAGAGGTTGAGGAAATGAAATCAGTTCTTCAACCAGCAGCACTTAACTCATACAAAAATCTCATTTCTAGTCAAACAAAACCAGGATATTTTGCTTTCTGGCTATTGCAAATGAAATTTGCTATTGCTTATTATTGTTGGGGAAGCTGACAAGAAATGGCATTTCCATCAGGGCCAGCTTTCCAAGCTCCCTTAGAAGCCAGCTGGGAAGGCTTGGAGTTAATTTTGCTGGAGACACAACAGGGCTTCCTAGCTCCATCTGTGGCTCTGCAGTCAGTTCCTCACCCTGTTCTGGTTGACCCTTTAGGGAAGTTCTAATGGGTTCCCAGTCCCTCTACAGCCATTGACTGGATTGAGTTTGAGCAATCTGTGATTAGAGCATCCCTAGTAGTTTTCTGAATGTGTAGTATCTGCTGTTTTCCTTCAGTGATTTTGTGAAACTTTTTATATATTACCTCAGTGGTTTTGGTGAGTTTTTTCAGGGACTTCTCAGCAAAATATCTAATAATAAATCTGCCTCATTAAAAATTAACTCCGAAAATATAACTGAAAGCATGTAAGCAAGCAGGTGAAAAACAATCTTTTTTCCCCCCTCTTTGTTTGTTTCATTTGCTAGATCTGT
Organism: Lagopus leucura; assembly: GCF_019238085.1. Taxonomy (NCBI): domain Eukaryota; kingdom Metazoa; phylum Chordata; class Aves; order Galliformes; family Phasianidae; genus Lagopus; species Lagopus leucura. Next base: position 13,267,838 of record NW_024962267.1, read on the forward strand.
TTAATAATCTCCAGTTTGCAAGTTATCCTAATGAGGCATAAATTTGGATGTGGAACAAATTGAAGCTCCTGTTGCCCTCGAATTTCTGCAGTGCACATATGAAAGAAAATTCTAAACAAAAACATTTCCTCTCAGTAGAAAAGCATCTCTCTTGTTCAGAGGTCTAATTTTTGTAAACGTTAAAATCATAAAATAAGTTTTTTAATAAATAAAAGTAATTACTGTTCAGCAGTCACTTGGCAGCAAGCTAAGCTCCTTCTGCGGCTGAACACAGCTTTGCTTCATTTTATCAGACTAGAGTGATATTTCATGTCATGCTGGGTTTTCTTTCCATTAATGAGCCATACAATAATCAGGAATAAAAAAGAAAAAAATGTATTTGAATTGCAAGATCTGAGCTACTGAAAGTTCATATCTTCAGTATGAGTAAGCCTTATCTTTATCTCTTTTTTAATTATTACTTTATCACTGAAAGGAGTGGCACAATTAGAAAGGGTCTTACAAGTGATTGAGTTGAGTGATGGAATTCAAGTGCCACATGAGGTGGGTTGTGGACTCATACTTTTCCAAAATTCTTTTCTCATCTTTGTGATTGCTGTTCAGCTTCTTTAGAACACACCTTAAACCTTCCTACTGATATACATAATTCCATGAAATAAAAAACATACTATAATATCAATAATTGTGTTTGCTTTTAATGAGAGATTAATATTTCAGTTTTTTGTTAGTGCCATCAGACTCAGAGGCCTAATAATTGGGGTTGAGAGCATCACTTTTACATTCTCAAATCTTGCTATATTATATATATTTATGCCAGTAATTTATATTTAAACCAGTAACTCGAGCATACTTTTATTCCAAAATTAATTTTTCTTTTTCGTCTCCCGTTTCACAAGCTTATGGATTTACTAGCCAGCTAGCATGAAAACATGTAAGAATGGGGATTCTGTATTTCTTTTTGCAGGAGGATCTTCATACAGATGACAAAAGTTTGTTTCACTTTGAAGGACGCACTGAAATGTTCCTAGATTGTAATTACATTTCCAGTTCCCTGCCAGCATGTGCTGATTGCCTTTTGCAACTTCCTTGGGGTCTTGTCAATCCATTGATTAAGAAGCACTCAGAGTGGATTTGTACTACATTTGAATAGCTGATATTTGATTAGAGCTGAATGCTGATATATGACCCACCGTAAATAGCAATTTCTAAATCCTGAAATGAATGATGAATCTTGTGATGTTAACTATTCCTCACTTCTCTGGACCTTCGTACGGCTACCCTGTAGGAGTAGTTGTTTGTGAATGAAATACTGTTTCTGTTGCAGAAAAAACAGAGCATGCAGTGACCAGCGCTAAAGGTCATTAACATCATGAATAGTTCCTTAAAAGAAGCAAAGTTCCTTCAAGTCCCAACTTCCAGGGTAATTGTCCCTGTGCTTTGCTGTATGTAGCTCAGCCGAGTTCTTGCTCTCTTATTTTGGACAACATGAGCAATGTTGCTGCTTACATTATGTAAGAAGCATCTCTTCCAGGATAGCTCCATCCGTTGGTCTGAAAGACAGAACCAGATTTGCTCAGTGGGCTCCAGTAAGTTGCTTGGTTGCTGCCAAGGGCAGCAGGATAATGCGTGAGCTTCAGAGCTTTGGCTGAATTAGGGATTGGATTCACGCAGAGAAATATTAAATGGAAAACTTGTTTATAAACACTAAATAAAATGTCCTCCTGAGAGCGACCTTTGATAACTTCATATGCTTTGCAGTAGAATTGCTCTGTGACTGCTGCATGTAGAATTTTAAATTGACAAAATACAGAATTTAGTGGTAAGACACGAAAACAAAAGCCTTTGATGCTTGGCTTGTATAATGCTCTCTTACATCCCTGTATGGGGAGCGAGGGGGGAGTAATGTCTGCTAAGTTAATGGAATTTCAAGGCCATTTTCTCAATTCCTACATAAAGGATCTATCTATGAACTTCAAAAAAAAAAAAAAAAAAAAAAGCTAATATCTATTAAAGATAACTTCAAAATGTGTTTTCATTTCTCAGTATTGAATTTCAACATAATTATTGGTCAATTATTGTTATAATTTGTTACCAGTAGGGCAAATACTCATTTGGATAACTATACCAATATGTTAGTAATTAGAGTAGACTAGGAAATAAAGCAGATTTGGAGGAAAATTGTGAAAGCTCTTTTTCCCAGGTTTCATAAATACACGTTATTTCTTTCTCAGTTTTTTTCGAGTATCTCAATATTTTGATTGAATACTCACTGCAGGTGATAAAGAAAGATTTTTAGATTAAGAGTAATATCATGAACATGAAGATTCACAGGGATTAAAAGGGCAATTTCCCTCTGTAGCTAATAATACATGATTATGAGAACCTTTTTTTACGAGCAGTTTTATATAAACAAACAAATGTGTATACGCTCACGTGAATAAAAGGTGTCATTGGCTTGTAGTGTGCTACATAAATTTGAGATTATTCAGATTCATTCCTACCTGTAGTCAAAACAGTTTCATTCATTGTATTTATAACCTGAACTAGAACTGCTATATATTGCTATTTTTTTTAATATGACTGAACATATAACGAAAACCCAGTCTGAAACTTCCTAAAATGATATTCCCTGCTCTTCTGAATTGATATTATCTTTGTCTGACTTACTGACATTCTGAAAACAGGGCTTTGAAGGTACATAAAGGTGAAGAAACTTTTAAATGTGTCCAAAGTTCTGAGATAATATGGACAAGCTGTACGGAATATTTACTAAAGGGATTTGAATTTGTTACATTGAAATATATTTGAAGTTGAACATTTCCCAAGGAAATAATGGCTAAATATCACCATAATATAATGTCTTTCAAACTGAGTGAACCATTTTAATGAAAAAAATATATATATAGTACTCTAATATTTACAAACCTGTCTTTTAGCAGAACCAGAAAATCCCTGAATCCGAAAAGTTACAGAAGGGATCTGCTACATAAATCAAGATCCCTTTGTCATAGACCTGCTTGTGTTTTTTTTACCATTAGTGAATGCCTTTGTCTTGTAACTGCACTGTGGTTGTACCGAATGCTATGTTCACAAACTCGTTTGCAGTTCTTTGCAACTGCTACTTGGCAGAGCCTTAGCAGTGGCAGACTGAAGTATAGGAGGATATATGGGGTGGCCACAGGCAGCCTATTCCAGTGCTTACTGGCATAGCCATTAGTATGTGTGCTCTAATGACTGATGTGGATCTTTCATGCTGAAATTGAGATGTGTGATTTGTTTATCTGCTAGAGTATAGGAAACGGATAATCTAATTATTTTCTTCTGCCCTATAGATGTCTTTTTGTGCTTAAAAACTATTGCCACTGCTATTTTTTTTTTCTAGCCTTTATTATTATTATTATTGCTGGTGATTTTGACTTTTTCTGAGCCAACCATTCTGTCTTTTCTTATCTCTTTCCACTACTCCCTGTGGCTTATTCACATTTTCTTGTACAGCAGTGCCTGCACAAAGCTCTGGCAGTAGAAGTGCTCAAAAAGACAAAGATGTTAAATGCAAGAATTAAATTCATTAATTTATTTTGGAAATTTCTCCAGATATGCGTTCAAAATGGTCTTTCGGAACAACTCATATAATTCCTGTGTACAGAAGCTTTAGATATTTAGTTATAAATTTCAGAAAAAAATAAATGCATGTGCATTTAAATGATCAGTCCATATCAGAGCTGAGGAAGGGTTCAGTACAAAACCATTTTGTATTTTGGAAGAATCTTTTTCCAATAAATCTAAAAGTCATAGCTGAGATTTGACATCTCTTATTTATCATTTGATTTGAAAATTGGGTCTTGTTCTTAAAAGCAACGTAAAATTTCAGCTGAATAAAATATACCTGGAAGAAAGTTTTTGTTCTTCTTTGATCTTATGCATTTCTTAGTTCAAGCAGAAAATCCTAACAGTTACTGAGGTAAAAATTCCTTCTTCGTTTTCAGCAACTCCTTGGGACACAGCAGTTTTCCACATAAGCAAGATTTGGAAAATGAACGAGCACTGTTGGGAAGTTAATAACGTATATGAATGGCAAATTCTTAATTGGAAATGTGTCTTTTGCGTAGCTGCTTCTGGAAGCAACCACTTTCATCGTGTCTGTTGGTTCCAAAATCCCACTGTAACCATCTTGCTTTCAATACACTGATACCTTGAGATGTCCTGTCTGTGATTATATTAGTACTAAAATCAAATGAGGTGTAGAGGCTGTACCAGGAGGACAGTGAGGTGGGCTGAAGTCTGCTTGAACCACTGAGGTTCTAAGTGTTGTGGTCAGTCCAGGCAGAGTCCCCAGTGCTGTGCTCTAGGTGTCAGTACTGGAGATAGCACTGTGTAACACTTTCATTCATGACCTGGGCGATGGGATGGAGTGCATGCTCAGTAAGTTTTCAAGTGCAAGACTGGGTTGTGTAGGTGGTACGCTGGATGGTTTTATTGTCCTTATGTAGCACTCTCACAGCGTGGAGAAAAATGGCCAAGCAGAAATGTCACAAAGTTCAGTGGGAAATGCTAAGTCATATCTAACGGTATTTCAAAATAACGCCACCAAAATTTTGGAATTCTTAATTGAGAGTCAGTCAAAATCCTGTTCAATAAATCATTGAACAGATTTTCAACTGGTAAATTGTTCTGAAGTAGATATAGAAAGCATGTAGGTAGAAAACTTGCTTTGGAAGGTATAAACAAATATGTCATCTCCTTTATTTACTCTGTATTTGTGAAGGGTGCTATTCAGGCGAAAGTTGCTGATACAAACCTGACCTGAATGTCTGTGCTCTCAAAGCTCATCAGCTGCGCTTGCTCTCTACTTTTCGCATGTTTATCTTGATGATGAAAGTACAAGACTTATGAAAGACTTTAAAAACCTTTATCCCAATTTTTGGAAGTATTTTCTTGCTTGCAGATCATGCTTCAAAATCTGAAAAATGATAGCTATCATTACAAAATAAACTGTTTTATTAAAAATAAGGAAGGGCCTGACTGTCTGTCCTTGGATTCGTTATTTGTGAGGCTGTATGGATGCCAGTACTGGTGGCAAACTGAGGAAATGCCCATGCTTATGTTTGCAATACAGTATACATATAGCTACAGAAAAGACTTCTGTACCTTTTGCTGCCAGTTCCACATGTGGGAAGGAAGCAATTTTATTGAAACTAAGTGATTAATGTATTGCACCTACCATAGCAAAGGAGCTGTCTAAGCACACAGCACTTACGTATTTGCCTGTAAATATCTGAAATGCTTTATTTCTTGTCTGGCAGGACTTCTGTCAGTGTTACAACACCAGGTGGTACTGTTCAAGAAAGTATGTTGTGTTAGCGATATCTCTCTTAATAGAAAAGGTCAATAGAAATTATTTAAAACCACTTTTTTTTTTTCTCTCCTTAAAATAAGATATATTTTGAGTGGAAACAAAATAGGGTTTTTTTTTTGCTGTTTGTGTTGATACAAGCTTAATTGATTTTTTTAATTGCTGAATATAAGTCATAGAAATTGGGTATTATGAGTTCTGTGTCCCCGAGAAAGGGATAAAAGGTTCAGGTACAGGAAAGCAAGTTGTATTTCTCTGAGTAATAGTCTGAAAGTCAGCTGATTTATAGAGGTAGACCTGTGCATAAAATTTCTGTCAGTCGGAGATTTTTAATTCTGTATTTGGACTGAGCTTATGTTGCTGACTAGTAAGTCCGCAGCTGAAGAAATCCAGCTGCTCTTTCAGATAAGTTGGTGCAGAAACAGGTTGGCCAGTAATTTTTTCCTTTCCTTTACTCCATTTTTTGAGATCTTATCTCACATGATTCTTACTGACATTTTGACATCGCTGTACTTGGCACATTATATATATCATATATAATTCTACAATTATCATTATTTAGCTTTTTATACCTACTCTATATTCAGTAATTTGTATATCTAGAAATATCGTTGTGTTGTTGAACATTTTCTGGCATGATGTGGAACTGCTACAGGTATAAGAAAATTGTCTGGAGGTTGTTGTTGTTGTGTTATTGAACATAACATACATCCAACACAGAGAACCCTTGAAAAGCTGACTAGATTTGACAATCAGTTAGCATACCAGTGTTAAATTATGCTAAATCGATTGGCTAAAATACACTTTGAAATTAAGATAATTATGAAATGGCCCCACATGCTGTTCATCTTGAATGTGACATGGATGTTAATTAGGAGGTGACCAGAGGAAGCTATGGTTGAAATGGCTGTGCTACTCTGATGCATGAAATGTGGTCATTGCTCTTCAGACAAAAACCTTTAGTCCTTTTTGCATTTCTTCACCTTGCCGCCTTCTAGAGCTCATGCTCAGCAAGGCTCAAGGCAGCAGGCACCATGCTGCCTTCCCTGCTTGTCAGCAGTGCTTTAGCAAAGGGTCTGCAGGGCCAGTGACAGACTTATGTCCTTTGCAGCCAATGCAGAAGAAGCTGTGAGCACCCCAGGCAGGTAATTCTCACCCACAGGATGCTTTGTCCTTCCTAAATGTTTGCTGCAAGCAAGAGCGAAGAAATGGTTGTCAGGCATCCGAGAAACACTCATACCTGAATGTTTGAATGTCTTTTCAGTAGGTTATTTCCCTAAGCAGGTTTTGAGGGAGCTGTTTAAATGTGGAAAAGGAATATGAGCTTGCACCAAGTTTTTCTAAGTAAATCCTTTAGCAGCAGAAGAAAGATGGAGCTTTCTTCAAATTGTTTTTAGGGGACGAAATCATTGTGTTCAAGAGGAAAAATATTTTTTTCTTCAAATCAAATGATTCTTGTTCAGTTGCAGAAACCCATGAATTGTACAAAATTAATAAATGACGTGGTTGTTCTCCAAGTTTTGTGGAACAGATGTAGCTCATCTTGTCAGAAAAAAAAAAAAAAAAAGCTTTTTCTTTTCCCCTGAAGCATGGTGCTGCTATTCTAAGGAAAACATACAAGCAAAGAGCTCTTCCAAGAGAATCAGAGGATTTTACTGAGGAGGGACTGGGTTGGTATGGGCTTCTTTTAAATATCAGTAGTGATAATTAATAACAGCAACAGAAGAGCCCAACCTGTCCTTCAACAGTGGAAGGAAACTGTGTGTATTATCATTTGATCATGCCTCACAAGCAGGCTTCTGACTGTCGTGGGTTGTTTCTGCTTGTTTAAATCATCCTATAGTACCAGCATGTACTCAGGAGTGGCTGTCATTCTCTTCCCTTTGATTGAATTGAAATAACGAGCTTTTGGAAAGCATAGATTTAAGAATGAGTGCAAGCTGACATGAGCAGTTGGACATAGATTTTGAACAATGTGAAGTTGTGGGAAGGATGCCAGAATGACATATCTTTTGGGATGTTACTGGGCCCCTCTGTCTCTTGGATATCCCTGCTGGGCTTCAGCATGGTGCACAGCTGGGAAGCTTGATGTTACAGATTTCTGGCCCTTCTGATGTTTTTTTTTTCTGGTGGGGATGCTGCTCAGTAGCTCAACTGAAGTGGCTATGAAAAGTGAAGCTCTTGATTCAGTTTTTCATGCTTTATACACTGCTAAACCTGTTGGATCGCAGCCCACGTTGCTGATCAGTTCGTGGAAAGCGTCACAAATTCAGATGTTTGAGGACAGTCCATCTGCAGTTCTTTGAGCTGTTTCAAATCATTGTGATGCTTAGACCACGAGCAATGAAATGCAGCACGTGCGGTGCTGATGGAGCACTCTTTGGCACAGGCTTAGGCTCCAAACTTACTGTGCATTTGCAGGCAGAGTTCAGTTATATATTTTAGCACATGCATAAACATTTCTTAGGAGAGAAGCTTGTACAAAGCAATCACAAGAATGTTTTTGGTGAAGCTTTGGGGTACAAACTGTCCGAAGGGCTCTTTAATACACCATCTATTTGTAATCTATGCACATGAAATATATGTTTTATCACTGAAAGTGGATTAAGTTATCTTGTTTCAGCTGTTTAATTTTGGAGCTTGCGTATTTGGCTTTCCTACCAGCTGATTCTGAATGTATTTTCAACACTTAACTGGCCATAGCACAGGAGCAGGTTACAGAAATGGCAATTGTTCCTCTCTGCTCCACCATCAGCCTTGCTTATATGTGTCATGCTTTGTCTAAAGCAACCAGAGGCCTCGTCTCCTACTTGATGAATAGCCTGATTCTGTTTTCTTGAGCATATGATGTGTGGCTTCTTTTTCTGATTACTTTTTGCCTGAATTTAGTTTTCCAAATGCCTCTTGATGCAGACTTCCTTTCGCTAGGTTCATCACCTGTCTGGAATGGTTCCTCTGGCTGCACATGGTCATCTTGCACTCTGTTTCCTTGGTCTCGGGACACAGCATTTGCTCCCTCTTGCACTCCAAGCTCACAGCCTTCACCACCGCGCTGTTGTCCTGAAAACACAAAATCATAACTTGGGGAAAGAGTGAAATTCAGGAGAGGTACATTCTCTGAAACAGGTAGCTTCTTGTCACTATTTATTATTGTTGTTTATTTAGTGTCAGATACAATTTAAGTGATTGAAAGCATGGCAAAATTTATTAACTGACTGCTTCACTTGTAAATACTTTGGGAACTGCCACCTCCATACATGAGATCACAAAGTCTTTTCGTGCTGTATATCAGAATGGAACGATTTGACACGTTTAAATTACGGGTCAAAAACTGAATAAATGAAGACGCTGACTAGTCATTCTTTCTTCCTAATGAGCATTCTCTACCACAGTACTGGAGCTGCCAATTACTGGCCACTTGTTCTGGCTACTCATTAAGCATGTTTCAGCGCAAACCTCTTATGATTTGGCACATAGCCAGATCAAATTCAGATTTTCACCATGTCCAGGATAATGCTGTCACTATTTTGATAGGCATGTAAGCTGTAAGTTTCCTACAACCATAGCAAACATAGTAATATGGGCATGACAAAAGGGCATCTGCTCTTCTTGCTGCCAAGAAAATCATTGCAGAAGTGACTGAATTTGACAGTAGTAGATGAATTTCACTTTATTTAGCTTGAATTATGTCACTGAGTAAAATAGTTACTAGATATCATTCTACCCCTTAGAGCAGTTTTGGAGATGTAATGTGCAGCAGCTGTAGCCCAGTGCTGCCTCTAATTTGCTTTCAGTAGTTCACTGCAGTTTGCAAAAACTCTCTTTAAGTATTTCAGAAAGGTTGAGGAGAACAGATTGCTCCATATGTATGTCCATTAGGACTGTGATTTTTAGATTTTTTTTTTTCAATTTGATCTTTAGGTTGCTATACTCGGGCTGTTGTGTGGTACAGAAAGGTCAAATTAATTTTAGAGTTACTGCATTTCAGAAAACTACTGAATTTGCTTAATATTTGTCATAGCCTTCATTTGAAGCACATTGTTCATTAAAAGATTAATTCTTGTTAATTCACACTACATGAAAATGTAATAATATAATCCAAAATATTTTTCTGAATTATTTCCTCACTTCTAGCATTTATTTTTTTTTAAGATATGTAGAAATAAACACCCTTTTCTTGAGCTTAGGCAAATAAATCAGTTTATAGGAAATCCTACACTGCAATATAAACACACTGACATTTCAGTCTTAGAACAAATATTTATCCAATGTAGCTATGTACCAACAAAGGACGTGTCTTGCTTTGGAGTTGCCTTACTCCATGTATATGTTATGCAGTGTTATATGTTTGGAAGATGAATGCAGTATTTTGAGTACATGGACTCCGCATTGGGAACTATACAACTTTCACTAATTTTATTTTATGGGATTAAGCAGGGAGTAATTACAGTTTCTATTGTGCGGTCAGTAGTGCCTTGCAGAATGCCAGAACTTTGCATTCTCTAAAATATCTGGATCAGGAAGTCATCTCTCATTGGAGATAACGTATCCAACTCCTTATGTGAATGTTATCTCTATATGAAATGCTTTCATAGACAGTCATGTCCACCGTTGCGCAGTCCCTCAGCCTCACTGTCTCTTTGATGCAGTGAGATATCCCAGAAGTCTTTCAGAACCTTTTTTTTTCTGACCAGAGCTGAAACTTATGGTATTAGATTGGTAATGTTTAAAAAATTGCATAAGATATGAGAAACTATGTAATAATTTGTGGCTTGTACCATCTTCAGTCTAGTCCTTTCTTCAGTCCTGTGTGAGTATTTCCACAGTTATGCTAAACCTGTGTTCTTCCAGCTACCATTTTGTTTTACCTAAAATAAGGCAAGACATTTGTGCAAGGAATAAAAAGATCATAAGGCATTCTGTCAGTTTTATTGATTTCTCCCATGAGTTTCACTGCCCTCCAGACCTCAGAAGCCCTTATTTATCCCAGAAACCTTGGAATTTACAGACTGACTTTGTTAAAGCACTGTTGAACTTTAGAATCCTCGTAAGAATGCTGGAAATCTCCAGAAAAGCCTTCTATGATATCAGCAAATATCTCCCATGAGATATCTTCCAGCACACTGGAAAGTGCTCAGCAGTGATAAAAGTGTGTGCTATTCTCCTTAAGATTTCTTGCTTGGAAAACATGAAGTCTATGAAACTTTTTATTCATCCTAGTATGACATATATTATTGTTACATTTTTAGATCCGGTCAGCCAGAATGTGCAGCTTTTGAAGGTTATTTTAGATATTTTAATGATGAATTCAACCATCTTTGTGAAAGTGCTGTTTGTTATAGTAAACCTTTTTTGTCTGAACAAAGGTAGAAGAACTGAAGTTGTTTTCTTGGTTCGTGTGGAAGTTTTCAGTAATACTCAACCCCAAAATATCTGTTCTAGGCATTTTTATCAGAAAAGGATTCCCATCCACATTCAGTTATTACTTTGGATTTTGTGCTCTGTTTCTCCTGGGTTTGCTTAGTGCTTTCATACTGTTTTTCATACTCCTTCACTTTAGGGATTCATAATAGTCTGCTGGGTTTCCTGGCTTATTAATAATTGTGGTTTTCCTTGATTCTGTTATATTAGACAAAAGGGCTAGAGGACAAATTAAAGACAACTGTTATACCAGTTTCAAGAAGTTTAAATGGATCTAATGGAGGGAAATAAGACAGACTGATTTTGAGAGACTTACCTCCAGTGACAAATCAAGCTGTGAAAGGCAGATATGTGTACAAAGCCAGATTGAGAAGTGCCAAAGATTTTGTACTTAATTAAGCTTATAATCAATTATTATTTCTGTCTGTATGAATGACAGCACAGTTGGCAAAAACTTACCTACGAAATGGTGTTCTCCAATTAATTTTCTTAAGAATATAGTCTGTTTGGAAAATAAGCTATTGATATATTAAATATTTTAAAATGTAATAGAAACCTACTTAATGTATTCTCTCTTATCGTGCCATGCATTTCTCACGTATTTTTAGTCCATAACCTTTCCTAATCATTTTTGTTCTAATATCTGTATACATCAGTACAGGTTGGAGGCTGACCTGCTGCAGAGGAGCTGTGTGTACCTGGGGGGTCCTTGTGGGCAACATATTGGCCATAAGGCAGCAGCGTGCCCTTATGGTCAGGAAGGCCAATGGTGTCCTGGGCTGCATTAAAAAGGATCAGAGAGGTGATCTTCACCTTGTACTTTGCCTTGGTGAGGCCAACGCACACTTGTGTCCAGTTCTGGGTTCCTCAATTCCAAAGAGATAATGGATCATCTAGAGAGAGACCAGCAAAGGGCCATAAAAATGTATAGGGGTCTGGAGCTTCTCCTGTAACAGGAAAGGCTGAGAGACGCGGGGCTGTTTAGCGTGGAGAAAATGCTCATAACTATTTATTGTCTGAAGTTATAGAGTCAAATGGACAGAGCCAAGCTCTTTTGATAGTATGCGGGGACAATGGACACAAACTGGAAAATACTGGAAGTTCTATACAGACACAGGGAAGAACTACTTTAGTCAGAGTGATGGAACACTGGAATAGGCTGCCCAGAGAGGCTGTAGAATCTCCTTCTCTGAGGATATTCAAGAAGTATCTGGACACCTGCTGTAGGGAACCTGCTATAGTAGAGGAATTGGACTCAGTGATCTCCAAAGATCCCTTTCTACCACTACGACTCTGTGGTTCTGTGATCTCTTTTCATATGTGCTCCCTTACTTGGAGTGGCTTGTGTTCTTTTCCTTTTATTATTATATTATTTATTTTATTATTATATTTATTTATTTATTTATTTATTCATTGGCCCTCAAACATGGCCTAAACATCTTCTGGTTCACTTATGGAAACTGAGGATAGGCTGAAATTAATATGGGAATATGAGGGGAACTGTAGGAAAATTAACTGAGCTTAAGAATATTGCTAAATAGGAAGCATCAAGTAAATGAACCTTCAGGGACCATTGCAGACCATAGTTCAACTGGAAACTGTCAGTGTTCTAAGACAAAAAGATGATTCTGAACATCCCAGGAAAGAAGTACATAAAAATAAGATATTTTCGAATTCACTCCTAAATAAAACAAGGTAGAAGCCAAGTTTGGCTGACTCAATTAGGGGAATGCAGCAAGGATCAGAACTGTGTAATAAAAGAGCATTTGAAAAGGGAGGCACAATGTGTACAATTAACGTTAATTGTTAATTAATGTACAATTAACCTCTAAATAAAAATAAATTTATATACAAGTGAAAAGAATTAACGAATTTCAACCTATGTTGAGGGAACACTTCAGGGTTTGCTTATGATTTCATTTTGATTCACCTAATGTTATTTTTCCAATGTGAATAGTGGAACAAGGAGATAAATGAAGCCAAGGGACTGGTAGGTGGCATCTTAATTTGTGAAATTTTCTTCTAGGAGTTCTGTCATTAATTATATTTGGAGGTAAACAAAATAGAAAAAAAAATCAGTCTGGATGACAAATGTGTTTATTTTTTCAGAAAAACAATGTGCTTTCCACATTACCATAAAACTGAAATGATAGTGTATTTCAGTGTGAAATACTACAGTTCCATAACTTTAGTTTACTTGCTTGCATCTCAAAACCATTCAGGTTTCCCTTAAAGTATTACATTTCTAAGCATTCATGCCATTTCAGCTTGATAGAATGCATTTCTCTAGATCTTATTCATTTTCTTCCTGCTCGGTAACAGAATTCCAAAGGTGCCCAATTATTTTTCTTGAGAAAGAAACCAAAGGAATATTCTTTATGCCTTAATGATCATACAAAGACAATTGGATAGGTTAGTACTCTTCCTTCCAGCTTCAATTCTTGCCAGCGCAGAACTGTTTTGTAAAACCTGCAGCTTTCTTTCAAATCCCAAGTGGCAGACTTCTCTCTTAAGCTTTGTGGATCTCATTCCATAGTTCAGTTCATGCTGTGAGGTACTTGAAGCTATGATATCCCTTACCATGCATTTCCTTTTTTTCTTTGTTTAAATTTTCCGTAGATTCACCTGCTTGGAAGACTTTCTACTTTAAACATAGAAAGGAAAACAGAAGCCACACTTTTATCTTCAGATCTGTTCCCTAAAACAGAATTCTAGTTACAGATTTATTTTGCAATGTTAGTCTTTATTTTTTTCTTTGATATTATGTTGATGATGTGGGAGAGCAAAGCCAGGAAGGTCGCCTCGAATGCGGTATAATTTATTTTTAAAAAATTGTGAGGAATTTGTCAAATCGCAGCTTGAAGCCTGGACCTGCCTGCAGTTCTCTGTGATAGTAGTGAACGTGACCGGCTGCTTTCACAAATACCCCCGCAACCAACGCAGGGCTCTGTTCTGCTCTATTTAGCTCACAATGATACTGCTGTTGAGGTAGTAACCTGAGAACAGAATGTGCTGCTGCTGCTCCACTGCCAGCAACCCCAAGAACAATATTAAAGTCACTTGGAGCCTCTCTACAGAGAGGCCTTTCTGCACGTCATGAATTTCTTTCCATGTTATGCAATGCTCAGAAATTGTGCCTATGCTAACAAGCAGTTTATCCCAGCACTTCTGCCAGAAAGTGTTCAACACTTTATTAATTTAATTTCCTAACTAAATTTATTCTGCATAATTGCAAGTAATGATTTCATCATCTATTTGTCAGCTGCATATACTATTAATAATTTTCCTGAAAAATTTAGGCTTAAATGACACAACAAAGAAATGTTTGCCAGCAGAGGCTAAATCCCTGTGTTGTAATCCATCACTCAAAATGTTGGCAAAGGTGATGTTTGCATTAGAGGCTGAGCAGCACCAGGATGTTCAAAGGTTATATGCCTGCTAGTACTGAAGTTCAATAGGAAAACTAAGATTATTCTGTGATAGTTCAGATTTTCTCCACTACTTCTTCATAGAAAAACACCAGATTGGAGAGTGCTGATATGAAAGCCACCCACAGCTTATGAACATTTCTGGGCCCTTTCTAATCTTTGTATTCAGTGAGACCAGTAAGAAAAAGAAGAATATTTGTTATACCTCCAGATCCAGGTTGATGTCATTTTTGCTGTTGGTTGTTTTGTTGCTTCTTTTTTTTCTTTTTTTTAGAGTTATGTTTTGTTTGGTTGTTTTTTTTTTTTTGTTTGTTTGTTTGTTTTTTTAATCTAAACAAGAATTTCCAAGAGACTTTTTCAAATTACAATATGAAATGGAGATACGAACAGCTCCTGCTTGAAAAGCATAAGCATTAATGCAGTTGTCACAGTTCATGGCTTCCTCCCACAACAAAAGCATACTGTCAGGGAGCTGTTTAAGAGAATATGGAGGCCTGATGACTTTTCAGGTTGCTGACTATGTAGACAACAACCAAACACAGAATAACCTAGATACAACAAAATCTGAATAGATAGCATAATACAAGGAAAGCAGTGAACAGATGGAGAGGGAAAGAGATATTATTTAGTACAGAATGAGGAGGTCCCAAGGCTATTGCTGACCTAGCCTGGAAATACTGTGGTGCAGCTGCACGATATGCACCTCTGTTGTCCCTGGTCCCAGTGAAATTTGCAAAGGATGAGCAATGGTTTCTTGCTGTGAGATACGTGAAGGAGCCTCCACAACCTAATGAAGGATGACACCGAGTTGCTTGCAGAGCTGTTACTGTGTTCATGGATAACTGATATTAGACTGCAGTTTGCTATATCACCATACCCATCAAGAAGGTACAGTTTGAATAGCAAACAATTTGTGAGACATCTCCTACTTTATCCTAAACCTTTTCTCATTTATTGTATCCCCCCTTTAAAAGAATCCGTTTCAAGCTAAGATTTCTTCTTGGTCACTGACTGTTGTTTGATTTTTCAGTGAGAAAATTTTCTTCACTCTTTTCTGTGTGATTTTTCATTATCTGTATTTTTGTCAAGGAAATAAGCAGCAACTACAATTGAACATTTGCAGTAGGTTTCTGCAAAGAATAACTTGTGTTTGTGTGCTTGCTTGACTGTCACATACGCCAATGAAATAGAAATAAGTATTTCTTTTCTGTGATGACCGCGAGTTTTGTGAGGTCTGGGAGTGGGAATAGGGATGTATCTCTGGGTATCACAGCAGGTTTTAAGACAACTTATAATAGCTCAGCTTGTTACATCTAGAGGAAAAATGGCAACTGCTGAGTGTTTGAAGTTAGGAGAAAAAGGCTTTATGTTTCTAGTGATATAAATCTCAGAATTAATATTACCGAAAGAACTGTATCAAAGGAGAGCCTGGTACTCTCAGTATGAGTCACTCTGCAAGATGAACACTTTGGAAATTAGAGTTGATTTCTAATACAGGGAACTTTTTTCCTTTTTAATATATTACATAATCACTGATGATGTTCACATTGCTTTCATTTTGCTGCAGAGCAAGAATTGAGGATGTGTCTGTCTTTAGATTTGACAAAGGAGATTCAGGTTATTAGTTAATACTAACAACTAGTTAACAGCCATGTGGTTAATCTGTGTTATTTTATGTATGAAGTCATAAATATTTTTAAAAGACTTAATAAGCAACATAGTTTACCAGGAGATTTTAGTCACCAAGTAAGAACAATGAATTTTGAGGAGAAATTTCTAAAATTCTTAAGTAAGGACAGTATGTTATAGCATATAGCAGACTTTACGTTCAGAGAATGACGTGCCTGGACATCTCTCCCAACAGTAATCTAATTGGCGCATCATTTCTCAGAATTTCAGACTGACTCATTTTTACATATAATAAAAAATTCTGTCAGATAGGAAATATTAAAGGAGCTTTGCTGTGTACCAAGATAGGAAAAATAAAGCTGATGGCTGACATCCTTAAATTTGAGTCTTAATTCATCGATAGCAACACATTAACTTTCTTAATTATAGGCAAGGGGGATAGGTTAACCTGTGCTGACCCATATAGTAATACAAGCCTAAAAATGTCTTTGCAGGAGTCTCTTGGAAATGTACCTTTTCCTTTGCCCTTTTCTTTATGATCCAGCCAATTTCAGCTCTTTCTGATCTCATCTTCTTTAAATTATGTCATATGCTTCTTTCATGTTGCTGAACAACAAAAATCTCTTTTTATTTTCTTTTTATTTTTTTTTCTGTTTGCCTGCGTACATTTATAGTCTTCTGTGGATTCCATCCAGTTTAATCAGTTCATTGCTAAGGCTGATTTAAAACCTGCTTTGTTTCTTTCTTTTTTTTTTTTTTCTTTTTCACACTTTTAAATGGAAAGAATTTTTGCAGGAAAAAAAAGAAGAAAAAAAGAAATATTTTTCTCAGGAATCAGCTTAAAAGAAGTGCAGTTTATTTATATATGTGCTTTTCTTCTCCCATTACCCATGAGCGCAACCTCGTATATTCACAAAAATACTGTTAACCACTTATCGATGTATTTAAATGAAGAAACACCTGAGAAAAATTCCAAACACATCTGTAATTCTAACACACCAAATTGTAGTACCTTGCCTCTAAAACTAAGATGCAATCTCAGCAGTTCATAATTTTTTGTAGCATGCTAAGCTTCATGTGAAATTTTGGTTGATTTTCTTCTGAGCATTCTGAGTGTAGAGATATTTTCAATTTTATCAGGAAGGAAGAGGTGTATCTGACCTTTACTTGATGGCATGTAACACTATTATTTTAAACTTCTTAATGCAGTAGTGATTCTTCCAGCAGTCTTACCATAGATTACTACCATTGTTTTTTTTTATTTATTATTTCCCAAACACAGAAGTACCACCAAATTCCAAAGAAAGTCAGTAGGCAAAGTTTCTTGCTAAAGATTGATTTTGAAATTAGTCTGTGAATCTCCCAGCTTTAAGAACACTGGGCTAATAACTTTCTAAACTTAAAATAAGCTTAACTTTCTTTGCTTTCCCTTCCCATATCTGAAGTCAAATCACGCCTTAGGCTGATTTGTGGAGAGAAGCTGGAAGGTGAAAAAAAGAGAGGTTGGAGTAGCTGTATAGGTATGGTCCTGCTGGTAAGTTCAATTTCATCAAAGTCAAATCTGAAGAACCCTGGTTCTTTCATGCCCTCTGTACAAAAGTGATTTACTTTGTGAATTGAGACTTGTAAGTTTCCGCAGCCCTAAAATATTTTTCACAGTGGAGATCATTACTTTTCAGTAATATTTGGGAAAAGAAAATAAAATAAAAGAGATATCTCTCACCTTACGATGTTGTAAGAGTACTGAAGGAAAAAAAACTGCACTATTTTTCTATAAAGACTTCAGTTGCTCTTAAAGAGCTCCATATGTTTGAAATACTCACTTTAGATTTCTGAATTTCTAGATTTGTAAATTTTAATTGAATTTGGCTCTTGATTCAGTTTCCAAAGTTTAATGATATTTTATGACCATCTTAGTAGAAGCAATTTAAAATTATTTTTTGTTTATTTTTGCACTTACAAATGTACAGCATGATTTCAGTTATTAATATGTTTTGAACACCTTCCCACAGTCAACTTTTCTCAAATGAATTCTCTTGGTGCAGCTGAATCTGTGCTGAGTTTTCTGGCAGTGGCTGACCTGGAATGCTGTAGGATTTTCCCCTGTTCTTTCGTATACATCCCACCTCTGCATTTTCATGTTTTTAACCATCTGTGGTTTGATTCTTTCCTGGGATTTGTTAGATCTCCTTTAACACTAAAATGCCCTTTGTGGCTAATGAAAGAATAGATAATCCTAGATTATGTCACTTGATAGATCTATTGTTTGTGGCACATCCTCTATAGGCTCATTTTCCAAACAAAAAGAAATGGATCAATCCTATGCATAGATATATTTGTTGAGTACTGGCCCTTGATTAAAAACATCCAGTAATACATTTGAGATATTTCATTTTTGACGTTCAGTAATTGAAAACCAGGTAATTAAACTCAATAACTTACTTTTGCTATCTAAACAAAGACAAACAAAACAAACAAAGTAACTAAAAAAAAAAACCACCCAACCCTTGTTATGAAATTAAACTATTGAAAATAATGCAATCAAGCAGAACGTATACCTTATGAGCTAACAAAAAAATTACTGTGATAGCCTTCGGCCTGAATTATTATCTTTGCTCATTTCCAAAATAAGATGTCTTAATGGAAATAAATCCATGTAGATAGTTGAGCATAAATTGCATTTATGTTTTTTGCTTTGTCTAGTTGCTTTAAGAATGTCAGAGAATTTTAAATTTTCTAAGCTACAATATTGTTCCATAAAATGCAGCAAGCTGATAACTAATCTGTTTTATTGTTCATTCTGGGTTAATCAAAATTGTAATTATAACTTTTAATTAGAGAAGAAAAACTGTCTGCTACCAGCTCATAAAAATTGCTTTTTTCTGCCTTGTCATCACAGGTTATGAAATACAAAGAAAGCTTTCAAAGTAATAACAAGGAGACAATCTAGTCTCAAATTACTCATAATTGAACTTAATATTTGAAACTACATCTAAATGTATTGGAAACTGAAAGATGAATTTGTATTCTAATTTAATTTTAAAGCATAAAATTTAGTAGTAAATAGAAAAACACATTTTTTTTTTTCATCACCTCTTCAAATTGTTTCACAGCCCTGGTTCTAATTCCCCTGCTACTTTAAAAATTGCTTAAAACCAAGTTAACAAAGCTTTTACATATCTAAAAAAAAAATACGTTTAGCAATAGGCATCCCTATAAACTAAAGAAAAATGCATTTATTTCAAAATATTCAGGGTTTGCATCAATATATCTGCTAAATAACATATAGTGTGAGAGAAAGCACTAGTAATATTATGAAACAAAATTCCCATTTGGATTAATTTGGATGTGTATTTATTCTAAAATAGCACATAAGTTCAAAAAAAAAACCAAAAACCAACAATGGAATGTTAATCAGAAATAAGTGATTACAGTAAATTGCCAGTGGAAATCAAATGGTACATGAAGAAAACTATGCCAGTGAAGTGTGTGTAGTAAGAACTTGAGATATATTTTGGACAAAAATCTGATGGTATATTTTATCAATTAGAGAAATGGGAATTGTTATTCTCTTATAATTATTTCTTATTTTGATAGTACTTTTATGGCTACAACAAACTTAAATTCTTGTAGTATTTCAAGAAGATGCTAAAGCAGCTATACTTATGAGTGTTAAGAACAGTCCTGGGTGGATGTTCAAACAGGAAAAATAACTTCTCAGTCTTTCTATGCCATTAAATTAATATTTTAATAGTGCATTGAGCTGAAGTGGTATATTTTCAAAAGACCACTTGGCTTTGATTTGCTGACTCTGAATGAGTCTGAATATGCAAAATGACCGCTCAGTCACTAAAAGATATAAAAGCTGATTAATTCGTTAATGTTCATGAACCAGGAGAAGATGTTTTCAGTGAGAGCCCTTAAAATTTATTCTTGAAATAATGTTGGTTTTTTTTTTTCAGAAATCCATCAAATTATTATTTAGGTGACTGGAACGAGGGGAGTAAAAAATACTGAAAGGAATAGTTTTGATATCTAGGACTACTGTTAATCTGGGCATAAGGAACATGCTGAAAATCAGCATGACCATAAAGGTACAGAGATTTCAGGCCACAGCACAGAGTTCTGGGAGAGGGATATCAGGAAGAGGTCATGCCCAATTATTTTTATCTAAAAGATGTTGTCACTCTGAAAATCTCATAAAACTTATACTTCCAGTAATTTCAAATACTAAGACTGTTAAATTGCAAAGTGATATGTTTCCATATTTTGGAAAGCACCATGAAAAAGCAGTTTATTTCTGATGTCGTTCTTCTGTTATGTTTGGTCATGATTGTGTTACAATCTTTTGCTTTCTTATATCAGAGTACCGTAAGCTTCTATATCAAAGCTCTTCTAGTCTTGGTTGAAATGCAATATCTTGTGTATTAAACATGTTAGTATGGCAGTATTTCAAAACTAAAGAGCAGCAACCATGCTTTCATGGATAACTCAAAAATAATTTTAAAAAAATTGTAACTGATTACAGTTGTTCTGGATTTGTCAGAGAAGGATACATTTGCACAGTTGTTACTGTGTCAGATACTTGAAGAAAAGCGTGAATTCAGATTTTTTTCTATACTTGTATGTCACATCCATATTTTCTGTGTCTCAATACCTGGTGTAATTATTTGCATAACTGTTTAAAAAACCCATTATAACACTAATTAGCACTTATGTCCTTCATTAGCCTTTGGATAGTCCAATATTTATCTGCTCCAGTGAAGCGTCAAGATTTCACTGGGGACTAGAATATTTGTGAACTTCTCTTGTTCCTTCTGAGGAAGTGACAGTAAAACTCCATCAGATTTGAGGGAATAATGTCATAATGCCCAGGTGTAGCAAGCTTTTTCAAGTGTTATCTTCAGTTTGTAGAAAAGGAGACAAACTTTGTCAGTCCTCTGAAAATAAGTGGAAATTAAAAATAATATCTACAAAGTGGTTTTCAAGGCCTTGGAACATAGATATTGTTATTTTGGTGCTTGAATATAGAGCGAGTTCCAATGCGTAGTTGGTTGACCTGTGTGAAATGCCCAGTATTTATTTCAGCTGTCTTACTGATTGCAATGAAAATTGCAGTATAAAAGCTTTGTGTCACTTTGCGAAGCTGACTTCAGCTTTTGCTGGTGTTGTTTGAATCATAGGAGTGCCCAATAAATCAGTAACAAAGCTGAGACTATTACCTAGAACATCTGTGACTATAAGGTTATGGACAATGATGCTGGTGGCTGTTATTACTGTGATTATTCATAATTGATCCTGGTTTATCTGTAAAGCTGGTAAGCTGAAAGTCAGATATCCCAAAGGGCTGGCAGAAGCTGCATCTACCTAGCAAGTGAGTGCCCCCACCATACTCCATGCAGGGTGAATGAGATCTCCTGCAGTAAGACACAATGCCAGTGAAGGTTCACACACAAGATATCACGTTCCCAGCTACAAAGTAGGTGAGAACTGTAAATATTTTATTTGCTTTTCACATCATTTCCACTTGGGGTACCTTTGAAAAGTTTCCAGGTTTCAGAGTGTGCACACTGCCTGTTTATGTCCTCAGACAGTGGCAATGGAAAAGATCAGCCTCCAATTTCATTCATGCGTGATTTCAAAGGAGATGCTTTACAGCTATGTGAAACAAATTTGCCTATAGTATTTAGTGTCAAGATTCCCAGATGAAGAGGAGATCAAAGCTGAGAGATTAGGACCATGCTGGTTAGAGGGGAAAATTGCAGTTTAGCTGTCTTATTTCTGAAACTTGTCATGTTCCTCTTCTGTCAGGTGAGCTGCACTCTGATTTGTTGTTTAACATAGATGTTTTAGATCTCTAGGCATGGATCATGCAGCACAGTGCAATGAACAGAACCTGCAAAGGTTCTTTAAAGATGGCCTAAGCCTCATTTCCTGCTGGGTCATGATTAAAACAAGAAATCTAGGATTTCTGCACGTGTACTCATGACACATTTCATGGGAAAAATGTTGTGAAGCAAACACAGCTTTCTCTTTTTCCTTCTTTAAAATAGCAATAATTCTTTCAGCTGCACACATTAGCAGTTCTATCACAAATACCACCAAAGTAACTTTGATTTTCCAAAAACAACCTTACACACAATGACTCTTTTCTTCACTGCCTTCCTGCATATTCTTTCCTTCTTGTAGATTTCCATGCCATTTCTGCCATCGCCAACTTGATTTTCAAGCAGTAGACTTGCCTTGTGGTGTCCCTATCCCTGTATTTTATTCCTGCCCCTGCTTCACTTTCTTTCCATAAACATTTCCATATGTCTTCAATCCTTCATCTCACCCCTTAAAAGCTGAAATTCCCCCCTTTTTTTTTTTTCTTTAAATGCTACTAGTAAGCTACTTCTCTTAAAAGAAATGAATACTGTCCACAGATACTGTGAGCATTTTAGGGATTCTTGTTGATTAATTTGTTTAACCTGACATTTGTTTTGTATACTGAGGGCTTGTTTTTTGGCTGTAATTAGAAAATGTGGATCTGTGGATAGTAATAACACCTAAAGGTCTCTCACTGGTTAGGATCCCATTGCACAAATTCAAGTCTGTGCTTTTGTTTAGGATCTGATAATTTTTTTATGATTGAACTTCAACATTGTTAAATTTCTTTCTTGTATTACTGCAATATTAATTTTCCACTCTATGTTGTGTATGCATTCCCTCCAAACGTTCCCTTTAAAATGTAAACAAGAATAGAAACAAAAGAGATACAAGCATTAAATGTTGTTGAATGATCAATCCTGAACATATTTGTCCTTCCTTAACTCTTATTTCTACATACCAAAATGTGCTTTTTCATTTATTTAAAGAAAATATGGATTCTGTAGAATAGTGGATTTGTTCGATCGAATTTTGAGCTTTCACTTCAAACCTTTGAAAATGAAACCTTGAACATCTCAAACTGAGAATAAGCTTTATTTGAGATGGATCAAACTTTGCCCGAGCTTAGATTTCATTAGAGTTGAATCTGATACAAGCTTTGAGTTTGATGAAAATCATAATGTCTGTAATGGTAACCAATAAATGCACACATATTATGTGTGCTGTAAAAGCAGATCTATGTCTTTTTATTTCCTTTCCACACTTCTATCTATGCTGAAGTGTGGTTCACAAAAAGTTATGAAAGCCGAAGTATTGCTGATTAGAAAACTAGCATTTACTTCACTGAGATAAAATTTGGGCCAACTCATTAAATATCACCATATAGACTCAAAATTACTGGCAGCAAACTATATTTGGCATTGACGTATTATTCTTACTCATTCCCAAACAACAAAAATGACCCATTAAGAGATGAACTCCAGAGATATTATTTCTTTCTGCAAATCAGTTTAAATTAGCATGGTTAAGATTAGAGGCAGGGATCGTGACAGTAAAAATTTTTAATGCTAAAGGACCTGACAGAGAATATGTCATCCAATACAACCAGTAAGCTGTTGTTTTTGGACTTCAAGTGCCTGAAAGCTTAGGTTCAAAACAGCAAAACAATAGAAGTTATTTATATATACTCTTGAGGTCTAATTAGGCTTAGTTTTTCACATGCACGTGTATATTATCAAGCCGGATATTGTCATGTTTATGGAAATTGACACTTAACTTTGAATTGCTTCTATTTGCATATGCAGATGAGCTAAGCAATTCAATGATAAGGGATTTTAGAGACATGCCAGCAATTGCCTATGAAAAATGCAAGTAAACGTTAAAAAAAAAATTCTAAATTGGTGACTTTAGCTGAGAACTTGTGAGGCATTCATCACCTGAGAAGTTTTGGGATGCCTTCATTGGCACCTGAAAGTTTGGGCAGTATAGAGATTCATTCCATATCCCACAGTATGCTTTATTAGTGGCAGCAATCTGTCAAGTGGAACTACTTCCTTTGGCCACCAGAGCTGCCCAGGCTGCAGCTTCTGCTGAGCCTGGGACAGAGGTGTCCCTGCAGCAAGCTAGTATTGGAGAGCAAGAAGAGACAAGGTTTGCAGAGGCACAACATGGAGTACTAAGACTTTGAATGGCTTCAGTCTCCTAGTGCAGAATAGGAGATGAGTGAGTTTCTTCCAGCCAGTTGTATGTTTACTTTTGTGCAAGCAGTGTATTTCCTGGTTTTCATGAACTAGGATGCTGCAATATAGTTTTTGACAGAGCTATTGCAGATACTGTTCCTTCTCTGTTTTCTTTGCTAGAGGATTTAATGGGAATAAGCTGTTCTAATTCATGTCTGTATATTCTACTGTTATTGTTCTCCTCATAACAAAAGAACAAAAGGCATAGAGAGTCAGGAATGACAATGCACATAAATTTGAGGGATGCTACAAAGAGATCATTCTGTAACAGTGCCATCAAAATCTTCTAATTGAGATTGCTATAATTATATCAAGATCAGATGCTGAAGACTAAATAGAGCGTATTTTTCTTGTCACTATTGCAAGTATGTGCAAAACATACGATGTTGAGAGGAAGAGCATAGACATTGAAGCTGAGCACTTTCAGAGTTTTCTTCAGAGTAGCCTGATGTCAGCTTTAAGTAGGCAAGACTTTATGTGCACCAAGAAACCTGGATTTCCCTTCTTTCTGTGCAGAAAACACTGCGTTTGTACATGACAGTCCTGCTACTCTTCCTATCAGGAAGGCTGTCAGTATTTAGCTAACTAGCCATCAGTGGGACAGCTCTCAAGGCCACAAGAAACGGGTCAGCAGTTCTGTTGGACCCCTGAGGCTTGTTGTGTTTAGGCAGCATACGTAGTGTGACGTGTGCTCGTGGCACTTGGACCTTGTTTTTTGGCACAGAAATCAAGCACAAAGCCTTTCATGTCCTATGGAAAAGCAAGTGGGGAAAAATGGGATTTTTTATTTTATACGTCTGACACATCCATGTGAGGGTCAGAAAGTGAACGTGGCTCTTTATATTTGAAACCAATGATTTGTGATTTTTTTCTTCCGAGTTTCACTTTCTCCAGGTACAAGGTCAACTGTACTAACATTTCCTTTGGCCAGTGGTACTTACGGTGCAAACAGGGCAATGATAGCTGGAAGAGAAAAACTGACACTAATAGCCAGGACAGCTGTTCCACTGAACAACCTTGATTTTTGAAAGTTGAAGACCGTACAGTTATGTTTTTTGTGTCACTATGAGGCATGGTGATTAGTATTAGAGAGAACTCAGTATAAAATACAGAGGATACACAGCTATCTAGTGGTTCCTGCGTGTGGTTCAGGCAAGTTTTCTATTTTAATTTTTTTCAAGGCATTTGTTTTCTAATGTTTTGTATTTTTTTCCAGATAGGGACATGTCTGAATGAGAAGCAGGTCTTGATACTCGGAGCAGCAGGTGTGCACATATGTACTTCTATCCATGTATGCTTTGTGTGTGTAGCGTCATTTGAATCTGTGAATATTAATTATGTTCATGTACTGACATCCAGATCAGCATTTGAGATTTAGCCCAGCTGCTTGTTAGTAGACAGCTGGGAGCTGCTTATCTCCTTTTCACATTAGTGATCAGTTTTAGGGCCTCCTCTCTTGCTTTAAGCATTGAGCAAAATAAAATTGTGACTTCAGTGAACATATCTGTATTAGGAAAACATGCTGGGTGGTTTTGGGAAATGGCTACTGATTAGAGATTAGAGTACATCGTTGATGGTAGAGCAGTTATCTGATTAGGAGAGACAAGCGACTCCACAACCGCTAGTGAGATTGGTCTGCAAACAAGATTAGCAGCGTATCAAATACTTTAGGACCTTATCTCTGAATGAGAAAGTAATGATAGTACTGACAGTAAGGAAAATTAACAGCTTCATTTTTTGTGTCAAAAATAATTTCAGCCATATTTATAGAGGCTTATTCTTTTGCGCAAAATGCATTATGAAGCTGTCTGCATCTTTAAAATGTCTGCTGGGAGGCAGGATGGGCAAGCTCTCATCTAAATCTCCTTTGGGATTTTATACCGTTAAAGCAGAATGCAGCCTTTCCCATCAAATTTGGTGGCAAGTATTTTACTGCCATGACAGTTTCTAGATTATACTTGCACAATATTTTTTACTAACATCAGTTTTGTCCAAGTTCATCTGCTTTTTTCCTGCTCTGCTACTGAAGGGTGGAATGTTACACATACCACTACTCCAAAAACAAAGGCAAACACGTACCCTCCTTATTTTTGCCTTAGAACATGAGAATTTATGACTGTTCATGATAAATCCTTCCTGCTTCCCTACACCCACCCCTTTCCCATAACACTGTAGAGAGCTCTCCAGAATTCCATGTGATTTCTTTCCTCCCATTTACCCACCTCTACATCATGAGTTGGGATTTGTTGTCACATGTGAGGTGATCTAAAAATTATGTACTTCTGTGCATGTGACGCTCCTTATTTCAGGGCTTCGCATTGCTTGCTAGGCATCAAAAGGTTATCTCTTTTCCTATTTGCTTACTCTTAATATTAGCTCCGTGAGTCAACTTCCTGTGTCTAAACTAGGACCTTCTTGAAGAATATAGATGAAAATATCATTTCTCATATGGAAAGTAGTTGCAACATTAAATTCATTCAGCTGAATGCAGATGGTATGGAAGAGGCATGACTGGGACTCTAAGGCATGAATTTGAGTTGGCAAGTTTATAATTCCTCCAGATGCTCTCTCCCTTCTCCAGGAGGTGCTGTGATATTTGAAGTAGGACTCTTGCTTTAAAAGCAGCATGGAGTGAAGTGGAAAAAAAAAATTAAAAAAATAGTGCTGTGTAGTAGGAGGAGTAATCTAGTAGTTCTTTCATTTGATTTTTTTTCCCTGAATAAAGAATATTGAAGAACTGAATTCATCCTGTTATGTTGATCTGCCTGAAAAGAAATGTAAATGGGATCCAGATGTGTTTTCTACTCTAATAGTTTCATTCACTGTGCTTTAGATATGGGAAAATGAAATGTATTCCATAATAGACTGGAGGAGAATAGACCAAAATTATAATTTTATAGTATTCCCTAGGAATTCATAGAAGCCTAACGAATTAACTGGGAAACTCTGATGCCTAATGAACTCTCCACGGGGAAATATTTAATTTTGTACTGGCTGCCATAAGGCAACTGCATGGTGGGTTATTTAATCATCACTTGTAGAAATAAAACAGCAGTAGAAAATGGACTCGTCCCCACATTACAGAGACAGTTTGTATAACTTCAACTGAGCCTCTCCTTCAGTGTTCGCTGGAGACGTTCTAAGGTCTAGTGCTGCACTGGCACAAAACTGTTGGATAACACCATTATGCGCTCTCTTAACACTACAACATATCTTCTGTCTGACAAAGGAAAAGAGAATTTAGAGGTGAAGCATCTGAAGATGCAGCCTTGCCGTCTCATGAAGTTTGACTGTTGCTCTCAAATTACTTTTGTATATTATAGTGAGGCAACTAATTACACTAAAAGAACACAGTGAAATTGTTTTTTGTTTTGGTTTATGTACTCGTAAATATAATTTGCTGTCAAAATAAAACAAAGTTATGGCCTGTCTTGCAGCTGTAGTGAAATATTGAAGTGTACTGTGCACTTCATTTCTTATATGCAAACTGTGTTAATCTTTATTTCTGTTCAGAATGTGATTCTTACTCTTTTTGGCTTCCGATTATTCTCTTGCACTTTTTTTCAGATGTACTGAACTGTTCAGGAGAGTAAACGCATAAGATTGCCATGTTAGAGCGGAGACCTTCTGTCCTAACATTTGACATCAACCTTCTTCTATTTTAGGCACTGTTTATACTTTAGCACATGCATAATGTTCCCTAATAGCAGCCTCTAGCCCCCTTTAAAGCAAATTCTGTAAGTAGATAAATGGCCAAAGGTTCTGACTTAGAAGACAGAAGCCCAGCAACATTGCAGAGCTTATGCATGAGAGCCTAGAGAAGAGCAGTTTCATTGTGGAAATCACGTAAGCAAATGGTTAATACTCCAGAATGTCTCTTTCACTTACAGCAATGTTCTTGTAACTGTCAGCCCACTGCAGAGCCTGGGATCAGGTCACCCTCTGTGCTCCCCTCCCAAGGCAGGGCAGGAGCAGTCCCTCTGTTCTGTGGGCAGAAAATTATCCTCTCAGAAATGCAAATGTCTTCAGGACACCATATGGTGGAACAAAATGTAAAATGGAGCCTATGATCCTTATTACTTCTCCCATGCTTCATCAGCCAAAATGCTGTTTTCAGCTTCCAGTATTTCTCTTCATCGCAGCACTATTTTTATATGCTCAGTTGGTTTGTAATGTGGAGCTTTGTTTCATTACTATGAAACTAGAAACTATATTTAAAATCCTATATTTACTAGACCTAAGCTCTGTCTGTATAAAATGAAGGCTTGATTTTTATTTTTATTCATTTTTATTCTTCTTCTACTCTGTCTACTCTTGTACAAGTACAAAGAAAAAAAGTCTGAGAAATTCCTTCACTGTTGCAGTAGGAAGAAAAAAATGCTGCGATGTTAAAATATTCTGAAAAATGGGATTCTTACTTTTCAGGTAGTCTGTCTATTAAAAGGTCTAGTAGCAAATGATGTACAACACTGAGCTACGCTCTCGTTTGAAGCACTCTTCCATTACACTGGATTTTTGGTAATGTGTTTATTCGCACTATCCTCATTATAGAAATAATCTACAAAATAGATCTGTGCTCTTTTAAATCCCTGCAGAAGTCAGTCATCTCTCCAAACATATGGTCTGTTTACCTTCCCAAAAGCTAAATGTCTTCATAATACTGAAACCCAAAGACCCCTCTCTGTTCCAGTGCAACAGACGTGGAAATTCATCAAGTTTTTTCTGTATGTTTTCATCCCCAACTGGTATTTGAGAGCAGAAGGCCAGAGCACTAACCAGGATACATTAGGCTGTCGAGCCACCATGCTACGGTGGTTCTGACATTATTTTTTAATGAGAGAAAAAATAACTGACCTTGTTGGGACTTGCACCCAGACACCCCTGGCTACTGTCCAGCTAGAAGAGCACTTTAGTAGTGAGTGTGGTGTGCTCAGGACTAGTGAACAAAACAGATTTCAGTTCACCACTTTGCACAGTCATCAGTAAGTACTTCTTCACTAGAGGTTTCTGTTTTCACCGTCTACTGTTCTGTCCTTGGCTGACACATGCAGCACCTAAGGTAGGAGTATTGATGCTGAAATACTTTAAAAATGTCTTTTTCCTTCTCTCAAAAACTTGTTTTATAAATGTTATTTATCACAGAACTGTGCGTTGCTGTCAGCATACTTCCTAATGTTGCCAATGCAGTGCTAGCAATCTTGCCCAACATGAAAGAAGAGGGTAATATGTCATAGTACTGCTCAGCAAATCTCCCATTGTCATTGTCGGGTGAACCTGATGAGGTTTAACACGGCAAAGTGCAGAGTTTTGCACTTGGGCTGGAGGAATCCTAGACATCCATACAGACTGGAAGGAGCGGTCCTTGAGGGCAGCCCTGCGGAGAAGGACCTGGGGGTCTTGATAGATGAAAAACTTAACACGAGCCAGTAGTGTGCCCTTTGCTGCTTGGAAGGCAAGTGGGGTCCTGGGCTCCATCAAAAAAGGGGTGGCCAGCAGGGACAGGGAGGTGATCATCCCCCTCTACTCTGCTGTTGTGAGGCCCCATCTGGAATACTGTGTCCAGGTCTGGAGCCCCTACTACAAAAAAGACAAGGAGCTGTTGGAGAGGGTCCAGAGAAGGGCCGCAAAGATGATCAGGAGACTGGAGCACCTCCCCTATGAAGGCAGGCTGAGGGAGCTGGATTTGTTCAACCTGGAGAAAAGAAGGCTGCAGAGTGACCTCATTGCAGCCTTTCAGTACCTAAAGGGAGCCTACAGAAGGGAAGGGAATGAACTCTTTGAAAGGGTAGATAACTGCAGGACAAGGGGAAATAGTTTTATGTTGAGGGAGGGGAGATTTAGGTTGGATGCCAGGGGGGAATTTTTTTAGTATGAGAGTGGTGAGGTGCTGGAACAGGCTGCCCAGAGAGGTTGTGGATGCCCCGTCCCCAGAGGTGTTCAAGGCCGGATTGGATGGGGCCCTGGGCAGCCTGCTCTTGTATTAAATGGGGAGGTTGGTGGCCCTGCCTGCAGCAGGGGGGTTGGAGATTGATGATCCTTGTGGTCCCTTCCAGCC
The DNA here is from genome assembly GCF_019238085.1 of Lagopus leucura. Classification (NCBI taxonomy): domain Eukaryota; kingdom Metazoa; phylum Chordata; class Aves; order Galliformes; family Phasianidae; genus Lagopus; species Lagopus leucura. The sequence goes on from NW_024962267.1 coordinate 13,297,832, forward strand.
CTGGCCATTCTGTGTTTCTGTGATTAGAACTACAATAAGGGGAGTGAAGCTGCAGCATCTGTAAGAAGTATTGGGGAGTTATAGCAAGGGAAAACACCTTTAGATCCTGCTGCTCAATCTCTCCTCTGGTACTTAAAAATATTCAAAAACTCATGTTTCCCAACACAAGGGAAATTCTAGTACTATCTGAGCTTTGGTAAAATTTTGCTTGATTAGTTACAAAATAATTTAAAGGATTTTTTTTTCTTCCTTTTATTGCATACCTCACTGCCCCAGCCACAGAAAGGCTCTCTTTCATGTAGCGACTTCCCTCTTCCCATAAGAGATGGGGCTTAGCAAATCCATACAGCGTGGGGTTAACTAGAAGGCAACATTCATCTCTGAACCCAGCTATTTGGGTTTTTGTTTAGCAGGTCCTTTCAATCTAAATAAAGTTGACTACAAGCAAAATTGCACATATTCCTGGTGCCTAAATAATAAGGTATGTAGAGATTCTGACATTGGAAAGTCACAAAATAAGGCTGTTATACTTCCATATTTTCTGTAAGGCAATGACAAATGAAAGCATTGAGCAGTGCTGGTATTTGAAAATAGGTTCAGTTCTTATTAAAATCTTGGAGAGTTTATAAAGTTATTGTGTTACTAACCTTTCAATACCGATGGCTTTTCTAAAAATACCTTCTTTTTCTGCTTGTAGGCCTATACTCTTTTTCTTTCCTTGGCTAGATTAACCTCAAAATGTAATTCAGCTCCTAATAAACCTCTGAAAAGTGTAATTTCTCCCAGTTTTCATGTATTTTTTTTCTGTAACACTATCAAAAAGAATGAACGTTGTCATGTATTTATTTAATTTTTTTGCATCCCCCACACACATATATCCCACGAAACTCTACCCACGGTACTGACAATCAACCTGACAACATAATCAGTCAAATTTTACTGAGTGACTGTTTCTTAGGTAACTGAAACACAGTCGCAGAAATGAATGGCTCAGTACAGAAATAAACCCCAAACTGGCACATGGCACCTCCATTCTATTTCAACGAAGCCTGAACATTTCATAAAGATGTGGAGCAAAGGCGAGGTAATGCACAGACTTTGAACATGTTGCTTCTGGTAGGACTGGAACTCAACTATGTACCAACAGAAGGTTTGATTCAAATTCCCAAAACAGGGCTCCGTGTTAGACTTATGAGCGATGTACAAGCCATTCTTGAAGTTCTGTATTAGAAATACATTCACTGATTAGGAGGTAAGGCCAGGAGGAATGCATCCCTACCAAAGCTTTTTTTAACTGTTAATTTTATTATTACTTCCTACAGACCTCCTGAAACATTTTCCTAAGTAGTGAATCTGCCTGAAGTCAGTTTTAGGAGGTGTGGAAAAATAGGGGAGGTGTTGCTTAAAACAGTGGATAGAGAAACAGAGAAACCTCTAGACCCAGTGGCATCTTGGATTTCTCTCTTTCTCTCCTTTTTTCCTTTGGAAGAGGTGGCTGTTCATATAGCAAATTTTCCTCGGTGGAAGACCTTTGTCTGACAGGGCTCTGTTCATGTTCACACTGAAATTGGAGTGGAAAATAAAGCGTTACCTTGATGATAAAGTCAGCCTTTCAGTGTGAGTTAGAATATGTTATTGTAGCACCATATTTTGTTGCTGTAGTTAGTTAAAAATGAATTTTTTTTTAGTGCTCTTAATGGAGCAGATGACATCTTTTGTAGTTTGAGGTTTTCGCTTGATGATATTGCTTCAGGTTTAATACACTGCCTACAAAGTACAGATTGTGTTTGTCAAGGTGCTGTTCAGGAGGGTCAACAAACATAAACTGGCTTTTGCTTCTGGCCACAAATGCGACTGCTTTTTTTTTTTTGCTACATTACAGACAAATAAGTAAGTCTGCATTATAAACCAATTAGTGTTTTGCCTGAGAGAACATGCAAATTGATAGCTGATGTCTCAAGGTAGGAACTGTTCTGGTGGGCAGGAGCATTTTGGGTAGAAGACATTTGCCAGAAGGGTGGACAAGGTGGCCACTTAGGAGATCCAATACCATTGGTATGGAGGAGCATCCACTTGGGGTGGATGCAGGGTGGGATGGTGGGTGTGGGTAAGGCGGTGATTGGGGGAAAGGCTCCCATCTGGAGCAGCTGGGCTGACCCTCCTGCCGCAGGAGGTGTGATACACACACCTCTTTCTGGTTAGCAAGCCAGGAAAATTGTTGCTATGTGAAAAGAAATAAAAACTAATTATGTACATGCGGACACCTGCATCTGAGAAATCATTCTGGAAAGAGAGTGCTAGCAACTGTAATGAAATATCCAGCCATTGCTGAGACTTTCGAGTTTTCTTTCCATCTGTTTATTTTCAGAGCACGAGACTCTCACTTTTCTTTCTCTCATTTCAGCTCAATATCTGTTGCTGACCCCAAGGAGTTCTGATTGCTTCCTTTTATTCAACCAAAACTGATTTTTTATTTTTGGAGTGTTATTTTTCTCTGGTTGGTTATGCTCACCTATCTGTTTATCTCCATTTTCAGGGTTTTATTTATAAATAAGTTCCTGAACTGTACTGTGAGCATTCAGCTTGATTGATTTCCAAATTGGAGCATTTACTGAAAAAATATTAAGGTGCTAAAATGTTTTTAAATTGCCTTTGTCTATGAGAAGTATTTTGAAATTATTCAGCTGCCTCAGACCTTTTATGAAAACTTTATTCTGAACCTTTTAAAGGAGTGCATTGGACTGTAGCATAGATTTCCACAAGGCTTCTGTGGCACTCCAGGTAGTTTTAGTTACCAACCGGTAATGAAAATGATAAATAGATTTAATAAGTAATAAATAGCTCAAAGGTTTTTAGATCAAGGAAAAATGATCGTTTCTATAATATTAACAATGCAATATCCTTATGGAGATCAACGTATTGATCCAGAAGCACTGCAAAATCATTCCCTGAAAGGAATACAATAATATCTGGGAGGAACACACCCTTTTGTTCCTGAACCACAGAGGGCTCAACAATGATATTTCCCATTTCTTAATTATTTACGTGTGTGTGTGTGCCAATGCAGTGCTGGAAATTATGTGAAGGCACAAAGAGTTGTGCGCTTGGTTTGACTTCAGTAGTTATCACTTAGCCGTAAGACCTTAAAATATATCCTTGTTTATTTCCTCCTGAGGTCTGTGCCATTAATGTAAAGTGCAGGAGTCAGGCCGATGGGTGTGGGCTCTTTTCGTTGTTGTGCAGCAATATAACAAGGGACAATGGGCACAAACTAGAACGCAGGAAGTTCTACATAAACACAAGGAAGATCTTTGTTGTCAGTTAACAGAGCTCAGGAACAGGCTGCCCACAGAGGCTGTGGAATCCCCTTCTCTGGAGATATTCAAGTCCCGTCTTGATGCCTACTTGTGCGAGCCGCTGTAAGGAACTGCTGTAGCAGGGGGTGGACAGGGCGATTCCAAAGATCTCTTCTGACCCCTACACTGCTGTGATTCTGTGATCTGCTAGCTGAAAAAGCTCTTGCGGACAGGATGGCCAGAAAAAGACAATAGATACAATTTCAATGAAAACAGTGCATCTAAAAATATGTAATAAGAAATAAAGAATAGGAGAAAAAAACTACATGCAGGCACGTAATTCTCCATCACAGACAACTTCCAATAAATCTGCAGTTTACTATTGCTTCTGCTGTAAGTTAGATTGACAGCCAAAGAGCTTTGTGCAAGTGAGAGAGTTAGCTCAAGTGTGCGCAAGAGAGGCAAGTCTGAGTCTACTGAAACACATTTGGGACATTTTTGTCAGATGATTTACTTGACTAACTGGCAAGGAAATAAGCAGGATAAATGCCTTGTAGAAGCCTAATTAAGCTGTGTTCTCTCTGGGAAAACAGTTTCAGACCCTGTACCAGGTGATTAGGACAGTTATAACCTTCAAAGAGCAAGAAAACAAAATGTGTTATTAGGAAGGAAGGAAAACGGAAAATATGTTGCATGTTTAGACAGTAAATGCAAGGATATGTAAAAGGATATGCTGGGCCTTCTTCGAACAATTTGGTCCTTGCTTTTGCTGCTGTTCTGGTTGCTAGCTGAGCAACTTAGACACTCTATCACCTCTTTCATGAAAAGAATTTTTTTTCTGATTCAAGCCATTATTTCCTAATTTTAGTTCAGGGGGGCTTTTTTTCCTCTGTTTTCTTATTGCTAATTTAAAATAGAAGTAAAAAGGAGAAAAAGCAGTGAGAGGACTGTCTCAGTGTGAGGAGGAGCCTGCCACAAGTATGTGACTACAACAGAACTGTTCATTGTGAACTTATCAGACGTGCTATGCATTTATTTACATATAAGTTTTGTTAGAAGCTGAGAAATACTTTCTTCTAGAAGCCCATCCCCAGGAAAACTTGGAGAGAGATCTGGGTTTGTTTGTAGCTGGATAAGAAGAATTACAAAGAAGAATTAATTTTCCTGACAAAGAGCTGGTAAAAGCATAAGACATGAAAATATGTTCAAGATAATATAATTTTCTCTACTTCAGAACAAAATAACAAACACGCCACCTTTGAAAGTCACAAAGCAATTTGAGTGAAAAAGTTCAGTGTTGTGGTGTAACTCCACCTTTCTAGTGGGTTGGAAGTAGCACCTAAACCTGCTTTGTGAGTGAATGTATTTACAGCTAAGCCAGCAGTTGCATGCAGATTTGGAGATTCGTTGCTACTTCTGCTATTATAAAGCAGAGTTCTTGCTATCAGTATTTGAGCAAATTGTACTTCCCATAAAAACAGACGGTTGCCTCAAAATTAGAGACCAAGATTTCCCTTCCTTCAGTACTTCGTAAAATCTAATAAGATAAATAGTGGTCCAACTCAACTTTATAAGAAGTCTGAATTCAAAGTGCACTTGAGTTGTATTTGGAACAAACCTGCCGCATTTTCTTATGGTGTTATAGTGTAATATATATAATTAAATTGCTGTCTTTGTGCAGAAACTCTAGCTCAAGTTTCCAAGTTCCAAGTAAATCATGACAAATTTCCCATGGCCCCATTTTAAAGCAAAAAAAAAAAAAAAAAAAAAAAAAAAAAAAAGCACAATTCATAAAAATCACATGAAACTCTTCAGAAAAAAGAAAAATTAAGGCAAAAATCATAGAATCATAGAACTGCTCAGGTTAGAAAAGAAATGGTTTGGGTTGGAAGGGATCTTCAAGCTCATCTAATTCCACCCCTCTGCTGTAGGCAGGGGCACCTCCCTCTAGACCAGGTTTCTCACTGCCCCATCCAGCCGAACCTTGAGTGCTTCTAGGTAGGGGGCATTCACAGCCTCACTGGGCAACCTGTTGCAGTGTCTCACTTCTCTCACAGTAAAGTATTTCTTCCTAATATCTAGTCTAAATCTACCCTCTTCCAGTTTAAAACCATTTTTACTTATCCTGTCACTACCTGCCCTTATAAAAAGTGCCTCCTCAACTTTCCTGTAGGCCCACTTCAGGTACTGGAAGGCTGCTGTAAGGTCCCCTCAGAGCCTTGTCTTCTCCAGCCTGTCCTCATAGGAGAGGTGCTCCAGCCCTCTGATCATCTTTGTAACCCTCCTCTGGACCTGCTCCAGCAGCTTCATTTCTTCCTTGTGTTGGGGTTCCAAAACTGAATGCAGTACTCCAGGTCAGGTCTCACAAGAGCAGAGTAGAGGGGCAGAATCACCTCCCTCAACCTGCTGTCACACTTCTTTTGCAACCCAGGATACGGTTGGCTTTCCGGGCTGCAAGTACACAAAATGAGTTATGTCAAAATGAAGCAGTTAATTTGGGCAGAAACAGCACTTAAAAAACCTTCCCTTTTGTTGCCCTAATTGGATGGTTTTATAATGGCAGATATAAAGCACGGTGAAAGTAGAATGCAAGTGATGTTTTATAACCTGTTTTGTGTTTCGGCAAAAGATTTTCCCTCTGCCAACCAATGAATCATAGACTGCTGCACATCAAAAGTAGCAATAGCTTTTTTTATAGGATGCATTGACATTATCGTTGTTGTTGCTTTTGAATTAATTTGGGGTACTGGAAGATATTTCAGGTGTTACTGATCATTACTGCCTAGGCTAATTGTTTATGTTCTCTTTAAGATTTGAACAAGGGGCCATAAGACAGAAGTACTGTGAGAAATTAGTGTCGAATGGATCTACAACAGAACACTGCATCTGTAGAAAATAAGGTCATAATAATTAGAGATATGTAGAAAAAGGCAGTAATTTATGTGGGTGTCTGAACTCTTAAATAATACTTAAGGTGAAAATTGGCCTGATTTGGAATGAAATATTCTGAGCTGAGATGTAATGTAGCTAAATTTAGTCTCAGAACATTGTTTCAAATCAACAAAAAAAATGTAAATTCTCCACTTAAAGAAAATAAACAAAAACAACTTTTCATTTTCCTCAAAATTCTGCCAAATGTCAGCTGCTTTTACAAAGAGAGCTAGACATCTTGTATTTTTGTAGCAAATAAATCATTCATTTTAAAGGTTTTCATCCAGCTAATAACACAAATGACCGGAACAGACTGTGCTTTATACCCTCTAACTGCGGGAGTCATGTTTCTGACTGTGCTTCTAACTACAGAGCAAGGAGCTATAGACCTGCCTGCACCCATCCCATGCCTTGAATTCAGAGAGATAAGAAATTGATTTTTGCAAAAGATTAGATGGATAAGCCAAAGAAAATTTTTGTTTTAATTTCAGACTTCTCCAAAGCTTACTGGAATTCAGATTCTACTGTGTTTTTGTGAGGTATCTCATGCAATTCCCCCTCTCTCTCTGTGCTAGTGTATTTACACCCATGGTTCCCAAGCTCATGAACTTTGCTTTGCCTTATTTCCCTCAAGTGATGGAACTGTAGACAGATTTTTGAGTCTCATCACTGCATTGCAAAATAATACGCTTTCTCCTGTTAATAAATGGCAGCCTCAGGATTATTAGGGCTTTTTGCTGCTAAGGTGCTGCTCTGAAGCTAGGGATGGGGCAGACGCTCATTATCTAAACTGATATTTTCCCCTTCTAGAACTTGTTTTCTAGTTATATAAAACAAAATTCCTAGGCTGACACTGGCAGACAACACCAGTTTCAAGCCTGCCATCCACCATTCTAGTGTGAGAATGTGGCTGGAAGTTATCCAGAATGCTGAAGGTTTGTTTCAATGGAAGGCATGTAATATCCAGCTGCCTTTGGCTTTGAATTTAATGGCATATTTGTATTTGAAAAAATCAATAAGTTTTATGAGCTGAAAAGGGATCCAGTGTAACCAGATCTGTCATTTTTACAGACACCTTCTGCAATTCCTTGCGACACAGGAATCAGGCTATAGAAACCATCCTACACACCCCTGCAAAACAAGATTTAGTGCTGTAAACCTCACTGGAGCAGCTCAAGGAGAGGTACAATGATAGAGAACAAAGGAGAGCACTGAGAAACATCCCACCACTAATCAGCCTAGAAGGCCAATAAGATCTGATAGGTTTCTGCAGTAAAACTACCCAAAACCTCCCAGTGGATTTTCATACAATAGAAATCAAAAGGGCACATTAGTTATAAGGCAAGAGAGACACCAAGGGAAAACTTTGCTGCTCTCATGCTTTAAACAGCTTTCTTCTTTAGACAAAATAGCCATCACACAAGGTTCGTGAAGAATAAAAGTTTTCACTCTTTGTTGAGGGCCAGTCCAAGGTCTGCGCAGCATTTAAGCCATACTATTATGAGGCCATAAACGGGGCACTGGTTGTAAATTATTTCTTATTGCTGTTATTGCCTTTGAGACACCATAATACATAATGATCTGTCATCAACGTTTATAAAATACTTCTACTGGAGCAGGCATGCTTTAGTTCCTTTTCAGAACAGTCCTGCTGATTTCAATCATTTTTGCGGTTCTATCAAAGGTTTAATTTGCTTTTCACTTCACATTTCTGTACTTTGTTAGATTATCTGGAACCTCTCATCACAGGGAGGGAAGATATAGTGGGGAGTGGATGGAATCTTTCCCTTTTTCCTCATGACAATTTGTGCCGGTCTCTAAGAATTATATGTTGCTTAGGGCAGCAACACCACAGAGTCCTCCCAGCACAGTGCCTGTATGTCTTTGTGCTGGAACATGTGATTGCTGAAGGACAGGCACTGGAAATCTCTATGAAGCTCATGCTGCACAGCCACGTGTCCAGTGCAGCGCTTTGTTTGACCTGAGATAAAATTTCTTTTCCTTTGAACTCCCGTTAAGTGTTTGCAAAATATTCGTTATTCCTCAAAGAAAGGATTTCATACTGTGTCAGTCACTCTGAGTAGGTCTTGTGTTTATTAGTAACCCTGCTTTGTTTTAACCTAAAGTCAAAACTTCGCGAATATCTGATGGGGTTATTAACACACAACTGCACAAGGTCCTTTTTTCATTCCATTAAGCATGAAAATTGATGTGAAAACTGGTCTTCTGTTGAGTTAGATTTAAATTCTGTGGAACTAACTACAGTGTGGCATGTTTAAGTTTGTAACTACTGTTTCTAAATTTTCCAAAAGAGAACACTCTATTTTAGCATTTGATGCCAATATAACAAAAAAACTCATCTTTACCCATCTGAAATTAGTGATTTTTTTTCCCACTGCCTTTTATAAAGATAAAACATATGCATTATCTGTTTCATTCGAATGATAAGAAACTGGCACTGCATCTCTGAAAGAACAGGCTTGTCTCTTTTGATGTCCACTAACAGTAAATAATAATTAATACTTTTTTGATTGGATTTGGGACTGTAAGCACTAAAGACAGTGCTGAATCATAGCAGTTATTCAGAAGTATTACTTCTTTTTTCCTAACTAAAAGCAACTAAAGTTTTTATCTCCATCAAGCAATCTTGACTTCTAAAACAATGTAGACATACTCTCAGTATATACGTTTTATTGCATTTTAATTGCATAATCTATTTATATATTCTTACTTAAGAGGCCTTATGGCACTTACGAAGATGAGTTTCTAGCAGCTGCTAGACGTACCTTAACAGTCAATGAATGATTAACCATCTCTTATCTAGTAACTTACTTCCCAGCATTCATTTCATTTACCATCTGCAGCATTACCAAACCTATCCCATGCAATAACAATTTCTTTTAGGTAAGTAGTGGAGACTGAATGGCAAAAGCATCTCCAGAGCCTTTGCTGCTGTCTCCTCTGCTGGGGTCTGGGATGCCTGGAAAAAACTTGATGACCTTTCAGGTGTGCCAAACTCTGAAGCTCAATGGACGGCGAGAACAAATTGTTCTACTTTTATCTGGATCTGTTAGTTTCTTCTCACAGGGAAAAGAGAGAAACTTGTTACAGCTGAGTAGTGAGTAAAGGGCAGAAGGGTGAAGTAAGGGGGAAAGCAATTATTTGTACAAAAGGGAAAAACAGGTAAATTATCTCCTATGGAACAGTGAAGGGATTGTGTGGAAAGGGCCAAGGCAGGGGAGATTATAAATTTCTGTAAGAATGCTATCTTTCCTGCGTCCATGATTTTTGGTAGCCAACAGAAGCTGAAGATTTCTTGTGCACCTGACAGCTTGTCTGCTCTCCCACTGCATTAGCTGATCTCAGAAAAGATATTGCCTCCCCTGCAAGCTCTGGCTCTGTTGTGTCCTGAGGCTGTGGTGGCTGTAGAGTTTTATCAAGGAGAACAGACGTATCATTCTGCCCAGCTGGGAAGTTACCACCTCCTCCTCAGGCATCTCCTGAGACACTGTCTGTGCAGCAGACACTATACATTTTCTTATAGGAGCTAACGAGACTGATAGGCAGTGTGGGGACTGCACATCCAGAGGAGGACTTTGATGTAAAACTAAGGGTGTGCGTGTTCCCCAGGACAGGGCAATGGCAGACAAACAGGCCTATAGACTGCTCTCCTGCTGGCCTGTTTAGATGCTATTGGCCATTAGAAGAAACAGCCTCTGACTTTGATGCATATTTTCCACCCAGCAAAGGAGTTAGACTTATTTTATATTTTTTCTATAATTCTATTTTATAATTTTTAAGTTGAGGGAGGAAAGATTTAGGTTGGATGTCAGGGGGAAGTTCTTTAGTATGAGGGTGGTGAGGTACTGAAACAGGCTGCCCAGAGAGGTTGTGGATGCCCCGAGGTGTTCAAGGCCAGATTGGATGGGACCCTGGGCAGCCTGGTCTAGTATTAAATGTGGAGGTTGCTGACCCTGCATGTGGCAGGGGGGTTGGACATTCATGATCCTTGAGGTCCCTTCCAACCCTGGCACTCTGTGATTCTGTGATTTTAACTACATTTCCATATCTTTATGTATCACATATAAAATCTAAAACATACATTTTGTAGTCAGTCTTTTACAACATGTCATTAATTGTTTGAAGTATAACAGTGTTTTCTCTTGTGGAGTGAAGGGGGCAAATGCCACTTAGCCACAGGACACTGGAGATCAATGTAAGATGTAGAGCAGAAATGTGAGCTCTGCTGCCAAGAGCTCATGGTGAAGTGTTATATTTTCAAAAAATGTGTCTTTCTGGTATAGACATTATGTGAATATCATTGCATACGTGTGATACTGGAGAGAATGAGAGATAAGGCTGTCCTTATTTCACTCATCTCTTAGCTTAAAAATAAAATTATTGTATTGATCTGCTCCCAAAAGAAAAATGTATGTCATTTTTGAAGTATTCCTAGTGAATTCTCCGTAAATCTTGTTCTTTTGTTCTTTCTGTCTGCCCTTAGGCAGACACAGAAATCAATGGTTTTCATCATTCCGATGTTGTATAATTCCATAATTCATGATGTATGATTTATTCAAATACACCTGTAACTTTTCTTTATGAACTTGAATGCAAACAAAACTAATCACTTTTGTCACTTTTATCTTCATTGTAAATTGTTCGAGCCGTACACAGAAAGCCATTTGGAAATACCACAGGTGTTATTCTGCTGAATTCCAAAATAGCTATGCCAAACTATAAATTAACTCTTTTGTGCCATGCAGGCTTTTTTACCAATCTCTCTTGACCGAAAATCCAAAATGTTCACTTCAGCCCAGTGAAGTGTTTTGTCTAATTGAAGGTATTGCATACTTCTTTCACGAAACCCTTTCACTAATCTATGGCAACTTGCTAAATAACCTTGTGCTTCAATGCTATTTTCTTCTCTGCAGCATGCCACGTGATTTATAACTAATATTGTTAATGTAATTAATCTATTTATAACTAATATTTTTAATGTAATTAATCTTACCTAATGCTTATTTGCATGTTCCAGACAGTTTTTAGGTAGCATGCAATTAGTTCTCACTGTATCATTAATTCTCACAGCCTTTAAAGGAATTAATTCAGGGAAACTGAGGTAGAAAAATCAAGGACTCCTGGGAAAAGTTATCACCAAATCTCGGCATTCAGCAGCAGGTTGTCTGGGGTGCTGGTATGCATGTGTTCCACAGGGAGACAGGGCAGCAAAAAAGAAAAGGATTCATCTTTTTGTTGTTGTTTTTTTTGTTTGTTTTTTCCTAAGCAGATAAAAAGAGCATCTCTTGAGTTAAAAATTGCAAGTCTGGGGGAAAATTTTGTGTGAATGGTGTCCATCTATCAGCACAAGAGCTTTTCTGCAGAAGTATACTGTAGCTAGGAACAGCCTCAGTAAGAAGAAATAGGGCACAGTAGCCAACAAGTTTGAGTTTGTGCGGATGTTCAACCTGCTACTGCAGTGTGCAAGGCTCTGTTTTCTGGCAAGCTTTCATTCTGGGCTCTTCCTTTATTTGTCTGTTATTTAGTTGGAGTGCTGAAAGGTCTCATTATTGTTTGGGAAACAAAAGGAAATTTTACTGCCTACTTTTCATACTCACAGAACCTCCTTTGTAGAGACTGTTTTCTGTCTACCATTAGCAATATATTACACTGTGTATACTTGCTTCAATCTTCAGTGAATATAAGAGCCAAAGCAAATTTTACCTAATAATAAGAATAACCATTACTGGTTTACTGTGGTGTAGTCACCTAAAATACCAATTGTGGGCACAGACAAGCAGCAATCTTTGAATGATAACACAATCAAAGTTCTTAAATTTTTTTATATAAGCAATTTTAGTCTGTTAATTGCCACTGGATCTTGTCTAATTTTTTATTTTGTTTGCATCCAAAGCTATTTTAGATAAGTACCATCATAAAAATAACAGAAAGGGCTTAGACAACTGTTAACACTGGGAAAGGTGGGACAACTCCTAAGTCTTAAAATAAAAAACATGATGCTACTGATTTATATATAACATGAATGAGAAAAATAAATTCTACATGGATGAGAAACTAGAATGTCTTCATTTGTCAGCCTTCTATTCCCAGTTTCCTGACCAGCTTTGCCCATCAGAGCACATTTGCAGTTCTCCCGGATGCTTCAGTTTGTGTTACAGCATCCGTTTTCTGAAATGCGGTAGTGTTTCAGGTCACTGAATGAAGTGAAACAAAAACTGTTGTGCTGTGTAATACAATTTTTGACTGGAAAGAGTTTCCTCCAGGCTCATAATTTAGCTAAGTACTTGGTAAAATTAAATCCACTCATGAGAGAAAATAACATTATATGTAATGCAAAAATTACACCATTTTTTTTTTCCACAAACAGAATAGAAATATTTCATTACTGCAACTAGAGAAAATCTTGTATGAGCTCCATTTGTTTTCAAATCCTTGTCAAAATGGAAAAAGTGGTGGTAGATAAAAGTGAGAATGAACTGGTGCTCATTGCTCCCCTTAATCACCTTAAAATCAATTACATGAATTACATGAAACCTCTCAGTCTGTTGCCTTCACTGTTGCTACTGAAGAGCATGTGAATTGCATTCATGTTTGTGGCATCAAGGCTGTGATGAGATGATCAGACAAAGTCAGATTTTGTGACGTGCCTATAATACCCTAATGATAATACTCTGACCACTTAGAAATAACACTAATTTTAAAGATGTTTCAGATTAGGAGTGAAATCTGTAGTAGAAATTTCATCAAAGGATTTACAAGCCTATGTACTGGACTTGGCTATACAGCTTTGTGTGCACGCAGCCATGGAATAGTAGTTATACTAGCGAGTATCTTCATGCTTCTTTTGTTTGCTGCTTTTTTTTCTTTCTTTTTTTTCATATTTATTTGTTGCAAAGTTGTTCTAAAGGACTTCTGTGTATGTGGAACTGAATACCAAGTAACTAAGCAAGTGTTCCTCTTACATAGAGTCAACTAGGTTGGAAAAGACCTTCACAATGACCAAGTCCAACCATGTGGTAATTTCACAATTGGAGTGACAGATTTGCTCTTTAATGAAGAGCCATTCATTTTCTAAAGCTCTGGGGGAACTTCACCGTGAACCAAACTCTAAGCTTTGGTAAAGAAATATGACTACCTGATTCCTGTGAGATCAACACTGAAATTTAGAGACTTTAGAGATTTTAAAAGAATCACAGAATCATAGAAGCCTTAGAGGTGGAAGGGACCTCTAAAGACCATCTAGTCCAACTCCCCTGCCTTACCTTGAGAGTCTCCAGGAATGGGGCATCTATCACATCTCTGAGTAACCTGTTCCAGCACCTCACCACCCTCACTGTAAAAGACTTTTTAAATAGTCTGCATTTCAAATCATTCTGTTGTGTTTTGTTTCTTTAAATTTTGCATCTTTCCAGTTACCAACATTAAAAAGTAAGTAGTATTGTAGGCATCATTTTCTTTTTCGCTTAATGTTTTGGGATTTATAAAGGCATACTCAGGAACATTCAAAGCTCTTGAAGAAATAGAAAGAATTTGTTAGTTTCTTGTCTGAAAATGTTATGGTATATTAGCATATTTATTTAAGGATTTTGTTTGTTTTTGTAGCATTGACTAGAATTAGTATTTGTATAGCCTTTCACTTCAGCTGTGCTGAGAAGTTTGCTTGCTATGTACTCTATAGCATAGTGTATGTGGTTTATGTGTGTACGTTTACACAAATGTGAATATATCACATGACTAGCAGCAGATCTACAGAGATGTCAAAAGATATACAGAAGGAACAAAATCATATCCTTCATGTATTTCTGGAGTGTTTAGTGCGTTTAGTGGACTGTCACTGAATAAAATGCAAAGAAAGAGAAAGTAACTGAAGAATTTCTTGCATGGTGGACTCAAGAGAGTGGTAGTGTATTGAGCATTGAGCAACACAGTTGAATGATGAGGCCTTTTTGTTCCAAGTTAGGGAGAGCTCTTAGTATCCTTGTGCGTATAGCCTCGAGCACATCCTGGAACACATCCTATGTCAGCACAGCCCCACAGTATACCCCAGATGCCTCTCATCCCTGTGGCTTATCGTTTCATCTGGGTTACAGAGGAGTCTGGTCCATTTCTGAGTACTGACCCAGCCCTGCACTGCTCAGGCAGCCTGAGCTTTGTCATTCAATTAAGTAGAAGAAGAATCATGACTGCTTAGAATATGGGTTAATGCACAGAAACTGAAACCAGAGCTCTTGAATTACTGAAAGACGTAAGTCTGGGCTTCAGAAGATTTGGTTTCAGCACGTGTTGCCTTAGGCAACTTATTTTAGTGCTTGGCATTCTGTCTCCCACTTTTGTCAGATGGAAATAACACATCTTTTCATGTTTCTGTCTCATTCTCTGCTTTGTCATAATAGCTTGGGGACTTCCTCATGATATGTTAAAGAATAATTTAGGCAACATTGTAGGATTGCAATTTTTGTGTTCAGTTTGTGATAACAATTGTAGTACTTTGCTACTAATTTCTGACACTGCAATTTTGGTCTTTGTGTATAACACCTACAATTTAAACTTCCTTATAAAACTTAGTACTTCAGTTTTATAACAGTGTTTACTCTGTAAGGAAAATATGTAGCAGATTTTTTGAAGTCTAAACAAATCAAATGATGTAACTCTGAATTTTAATATAAACTAGTTTTATTTGCATATACAATTTTGGAATCTAGTTTTCATGACAGGTATATGAAAAGGATTCAACTGTTTTAATCAAATGCTACATGAATGTAATCTGTTGAAAAAGGGATCACACCAGGACTTTAGTATAAACGCCATAAATACGAAGTGGTGAGTTACAGATTTAAGTATTTTAAATCTATAAACAATGTAAATTAATTGCAGCATTGTTTCATCACTTAAGATACGATTCCCATCAAGAACGCTGGTTTCCGTTTTGCGCTACACAATATAAGGATAGTCAGGGACCTAAAACAGGAGATGATGGAGGAGAACACGAGGGAGCTGAATTTGTTTAGCCTTAAGAACTGAAGTTGAGGGAGAGTTTTTTGGTGTCTTCAACCGTGTAGCAGGACAGCATAGAGAAGAGAGAGCCATACTCTCCCCAGCAAAGTGCAGTATTAGGGGTAAAGGCAGCAGACATGGAAAACTGAGATTGGATTTAAGAAAAAAGCATGTTTCACACTGAGATTGTGGTATTTCAGTACTTCCAGGTTTTTGCCTAGACACATATGCTCTGGTTACTTGAGGAACAAAATCTGAGTGGCTCTGCTTTGAGCACGAGGTTAGATTAAATGGCCTCTGGAGGCTGTTCCAAACTATGTGATTCTGTGATACACATATATGCATAGATAAATATATAAAATATCAAAGGTAAAATGGAATTATCTGAGTTCAGCGAGGAAATGAATGAAATTATTTTATAAAACTTGATTGAAATCGGAATAAAGGGAGTAAAATCAACAGGGTAGGTGATTGTTTGGGCTAGCTACAAATAAAAAGAGAGATTATTCGCAGATACCAGCATTTGCACACAATGGTATTACAAACATTTGGAATTATCCCTTGGAGTTTCTTACTCATCCTGTGCAGAATAACAGGTTGATAAAGAATGATGTCTGGGCACTTCAACCAATATTTAAGCAAACAGTTTTTGCTTTGGTATAGTGTTTTAACTTTGGTAGGCAGCTAATCCAAGATGTGCTAAGCTCAAATCCCAGACAAGTCCCTATGCAGAGAAACAAGCATGAGTGTTGACGAATTTTTTGAGGCTCCATCTTTGTGAGCTGCCTGTGCCAATGAGAAATAGTGAATTAATTCCTCATATTGCTTTGCATGTGTATGTTTTGCTATACCTCTTAAACTGTCTGCATCGCAGACCACACAATATGTCACATCTACCTTTTTGATTCTCTCCTTTACCCCGGGAGAGGGAAGTCAGACCACTCTGGCAGGGCAGCATAACAAGCAGAAAACTTGACTTCATGCACTATTCAGCAGCAACCAAAATGCTGGTGTGTTATCAGTGGTCTTCATTACAAATCAAAACCATATCATTATACCAGCTACCATGAAGACAACTAATTCTCTCATACAAAACCTTTACCATCAAATATAGCTGTTTATTCTTTAAACGAGTTTCCTGGCACTCTTATCTTTCTTCTGTAGAAAGCTGTCTTTTGAATATAAAATGCTGTCTTTGATACAGTGTGATGGTGCAGGACTATTGACTGAAAGATATCATCTTCATACGTTCCTTAGAATTTCATAGCCATTCGACATTCAAAATATCAACTACTCATGTAATAGTATTTGTTATTTGTACAGTGATAGATGGATGTAAAAATCTGTATTGTAAGTATCCTTGCAAGATTTAATTTGGAAAAAAATACTTGTAGAAAACTCAGTGCAGAAACAAGTTTATTTGAAGAAAGAGAAACGTGCAAAAGGAACAGTCTTTGATACAAGTAAAACTAAAGGTGTTTTGGAAAACAAAAACAAAAACAAAAACAATTTTAACTCTTTTAATATTGTTGCTTTAATAAATGTATAAATTTAAATGTAATCTGGAAACTGAACAGATTTTATAGCCCAATTCCATTATTTAAACCACTCTGGGCTCTGACATTGAAAGCTACAATTCTCATTGGAGTCAAATTGTAAGGATGAGTGATAATTTTGCAACGGAAACACTGACTAATCTTAGAGTATATGGAAATTAATGGTGCCCCATAATGCATTAGCAAGCATGTTGCTGATAAATAGGAATAAAATATTATTGAGTAGTCTCAAAGATCAGCACAGGAAAGATCTCAGTTACAAAGTATCACAGAAAGAGCTAATTAGGTTTTCCTATTGCCTAAGGCTGAGCTGTGCATAGGTTGTTGTACCAGCAAAGCAGGAAAGGGTTGTGTCTGACTTCTGAAGAAGCAGTGAAACCAGGTCTCCACTGGATGTTCAGAAAGCAGGACAAAGCCTATGACAAAGGAGGAATCTTCAGCCTCTGTTATTCTCATGGTGTCGTTGGCTGAAATTTGTTGCTTACCTCAGCCCCCTAAACCCCAGCAGCTCAGCAGCAAGGGCAAATTTACCATCTTCCCTGTGGACTCTGGCAGGCTGAAACGTGTTTCAGGTTGCACGTGAGGATTCTGCTGTTCTGCTGGGATGTTCACAGCAGTCAAATCTGTCCTTAGCACTGCTGTCCCACTTCTGGGGAGAATCAGACACTCCTGCCATACACTTTCCAAAGACAGGCATCCCTCGCTGTATGATCTTGAGAGCAAAAATGCAAATATCGTTGCGCCTCTCTCAAATGCGATTACAGTGACAACTCTCCTACCACCTACACACACGAATGGCATAAACAGAGCTGCTGATGCACAACAAGCAGATGACAGAGATGAAAAAAGGGCTCTCTCACGTAACATGTCTCTTCATAAAGCATGTAATGTTATGGGCAAAGCATGGTGACTTACATTGACTTTAGGCTGATTATTTTTATAATTACACTTGCAATGCAGCTTCCAAATCACTTCTGGTATAAGAGTGCATAGTATGGATACTTCATACTTATACGAGGGGCTTTGGAGATAAATAATCTCCTTAGAAGCATAGTTATTATTAAAATAAAGATTGCATGATCATATATCAGACTTTTATTTCTGATTTAAACACAGCCATTGTTCATTAAGGTCTGGGTAGGGCCCTCAGCAGCCTCATCTAGAGAGTGATAGCCTGGTCCATGGCAGGGGGGTAGAACTGAAGGATATTTAAGGTCCCTTTCAACACAAAACATTCTGTGTTTCTACACTAAATTTAGAATAGCAATGGCATATATTTATTGTAATCTAGGGAAAAAAGAAAAATGAAAAAAGAGCTGGAAATTAATCTAAGCTATATCTGCTAAAAAATAAGTAATAATGATTTTAAAAAAAATAGGCTATTCACATGAAGTGAGAGATGTAAAATTGCCTTCTACAGCAGAGCCAACAGCTGCACCAAGCTGCCATCTTGCCTGTTGCTGGGCTATGCTCCATCAGGGCTACACACACAGCCCCAAGCAGGCAGGTTTAGGGGACCTCTTCCGTGAGCAGGGATGTAATCAAAATTTGCTAGGGCACTGGTAAAAGCTGTTCAGCTCAACATTAGTTATTTAAATAAAATGCTGCGTGTTCCTGGCTGATTATTATTTGAGAAATTATTCTTTCATTTTTGAATTACTTTTTATACCTGTGTCCTGAAAAATAAGAATGCTTCTATATTCTTTGAAGTGTCAGTCATCTGATTTTACAAAACCAACATTTTACCCAGGCTTCTGAAAATTCATCAAACTTTGTTTCTTAAACTTACGGTCAGGAGAGCCTAGCGGAAATGCATACACTGAAAGCTGCTGCAGGTTCTCTTTAAACTGCTGTTCTTCAAGAGAGCTGACCCAGAAGTGACTTAGTGAAGTTAATGTCAAGCCAGTTCATTGTTTCTGATACAATTATGAGTATACTACGTGACAGCTAGCATTTATTAGGAACTGTCATGTCTTTATATGTACAAGCCAATTCCAGATAAAGCAAAAGCATTTCTCTTTTTCTTGAGGACAGAATATTGAGCCTGAGAATTCTGTTGCAGAAGGTAGCTTGTTGTGGAAGGTCAAAGAATGTTTTTTTTATGAATCCTCTGAGCATCCAGATTTTCAATTTCTTCTCCAGCTTGGACCTGGAAAGTGAGGGTGAACAGGAGAGAGGGAGATTTGTAGTCTCCTTTCTGTTTCTTTTCTTTAATCTTTGATAGAAGACCTTTGCATAAATGCTTCCCTGAA
Source organism: Lagopus leucura (assembly GCF_019238085.1). Lineage (NCBI taxonomy): Eukaryota > Metazoa > Chordata > Aves > Galliformes > Phasianidae > Lagopus > Lagopus leucura. The sequence continues at coordinate 13,316,882 of NW_024962267.1, forward strand.
AGTCTGACTGTTTGCTGCCTACCAGCAAATATATAATTAATATACACCTGTGTCAGATATAAATAGCAACAGATATCCTCATGTAGCAGTGATCTGCATTTTGCTGCCACCCACGTGTGGATTGCTTTACTTCCAGCTGGTTGGGATGCACATCTATTAAAAGAACTCAACTCTGCAGCCATATTTTTCCTTATGAAAATAATCTGCCCTGTCTGATAGCAGAAGTGTAATATTTCTAGCATTGAGTCTGTCTGTTTAAAACCTCCTTTTTAAAGCATGGTACAATAAAAATAAATAAGAAAAATATAAGAGGAAGGGTTGGGAGAAGCTGCCCCCAGAACTCAGTGATGGATAAAACCATGAGGGCATGTTGTAATCCTAAAAAAAAAAAAAAATTAAAAAAATTGAAAGATCGACAATGAGGATTATGATTTCCTCTTCAAATCTGCCTTTAATCTTGGTGCAGGCAACAATTTGCCTTGCATTTCTCTCCCTCTGTTTACTTTTTACTTATTCCTTCTTTTTCCTCTGTCATTTCCGGCAATATGACTGTAAATCTGTAGTAATATCTAAGTCTCAATTTTAATAACAATAGTAGTTCTAGATCTGACTTTCCCTGACTTTCCTGAGCACTTCTCAGCTGAGAAAAAAAAGAAAGAGATCCCACTCTTCAGATGCTGAAGATACTGAAGGCAGAATGAAAAAATAAATTGTGACCCGATTGGCAAAAAGAAGCTATACCTATTAATCTGCACTGGGTCTGATGAAAGATCATGGAAGACACAAGAAAGTCGAAGGCAGAGAATCCTAGGCAATATGAGTAAATCATAAATTTGAAGGTTTTCTCAAATTGGGGCTGGTAAGTCTTTAGCGATGAGTTCTAGACTTGCAAGTGAGTTCACTGATCAAGAAAGAGATCAGAGAAGGTTATTAGTCTTTCAAATAAAATATTAATAAGAGTTTGAATAGAGGAGAATGTGCAGGGTGGTAGGTTTGAAGGAGTCATAGTTGTACTGAGAGCTGACAGCAGAAGAATCAATCCGGGCTGTTCTGAGAGGAAAAGGACGAAGTCAAGAAGAAGGAGAACTGTTACAAAGTGCAGGAAGTCTGCAAAATGAGTTTTCACACTTTGTTCAGCAGCAGGAGGGGAAGAGCAGGAGGAGAACAGACCCCAGGACGCAAAGACACCGTGATGTCAGGAAGAGAAAGGACACTGTGTCAGAGTGGACATGAGAAATGGCATCCGTTTAAAAAGGAAGGAGAACTGTGAGAGATGGATGCAAACATGTCTGACAGGGTGAAAGGAGAAAGCTGGTGAGACTGAATTAAAATAGGTGATGAGTTAAGGGAAATAATTCAAAGAGTGAAAGGGATAGTGAGTCTATAGCAAGAGTCAGAGCATGCTGAACTGATGGAACGATTTGAAAGTGAGGTCAGAATCACTGACCTCCAGGGTCAGTATAGAAAATGAAGGATGAGGCAGGCAGCCCGGAGGTCTGCAGTAGGCGAGCAGCCAGAAGCTATCTGTAGTACCATGGGAAGGGGCTCTGCAGTGGGAGCCAGCATGATGATAGTAGCAGCAGGGCAGCGTGCCCCTCAGCTTGCAGGCACATGTGTGGGCCTTGAGCATACAAACTTGAGTAAGGCTGTGGTTTACTTTCACTTAGTGCTGAGACAAGTTGGGCTCTCCTGGCCTATAGCATGCACGTGCAACTGCTCAGAAAGATCGAAACAAAACAGTTTTTCTTTAAATAAAAGCAAAAGACTTGTCTTGGGAAATGTTCCCTAGGGTATATCTATAGAGCAGAAATGGTTTATTGTGGTCTAATTGTTAATTAGATCTGCTGAAGATAGTAGCTCCTCATAGTTCCTATGAGTTTTGTTAGTGGTCTGCTGGGTATTTCCATAGGATTTTCCCTTTTCCACTGTGACATGGTTTCGAATTGTATTACTGACTTCCAGCACACCCAGTCATTATCTTGAATAGATAGGAATTAGTTTAAAAATGTGAATTTCTTCATGCATTGAATATCCTCAGCTAATAAACACTGCCTTAAATTTCTTCCGTTTTGCTTCTTTTTTCAGTTCATTTTAAGTGTCACTTCTTCACCACATCTTGACATTTAATATGAAGCATTTCATCTACCAGAAATACATCCGAGTTTTCAGTTCAAGAGTCCAATTAAGAAAATGCTCCCAAGTGCATTCATTTTCCTTTATTGAACTTCAAGTTCTCTGCAATGTCATGTACAAGTTTAAAATCAAGACATTTGTGGAAGAAATAGTTCTAATCTAAAATATCACTGTGTCTGCCTCACTATGTTTCCCCACCCCCAACACCTGAGGCAAAATAGATACTGGATCATCATCCAAGTTTGTATTACTGCCCCTTTCTTATTTTTTATTTTTGTACAGGTATTTACGCAAGCATCACAAATGCTTGTATATTGGTAAAGGTGTTGATATTCTTTTTAATCCATACAAGGTTAAGGGCATATAAAAATGTAATATTGTTTAATGCAGTCTGTTAAAAAAAAATGTATAAAAGATTTGTTTTAATGACTTTCATACTTGTGTTAAACGACGGTTGGTGGACAGTAATGACAAAGATCAGGCTTTCTCCTGTGGGTGCTGGAACAAACTAAAGATACACAGCAACAAATAGGTAATCTATTTTGTAGGAAAATCTGTGTTGCCGTACAGGAATTGTTGAGTCACAGCCTGAACAACTGATCTACCACCTGTGGCAAGCATTGAGTCAGCTGTGGGAGCACAGGTGAAGGCAATTCAGCTGTGTGACCAGAAGGGGTGGAGCCTGGCTGCACCTCTCCTAGACTCCATTTAAGTGTTGACCTTAACTGAGGAAAGGTTTCTCTCTGGATATTCTTTTCTTGTGGAGTATTTTCTGTGAACCTAGGATATGGGTAAATGTTTCATTTATTTTTGGTTATTTCTTTCCTTCACAATAATCTTTCTAGTTATAGAACCTGTAAAATACCAGCCTAATCATGCTACCCCGCTAATTGTATATTTGTTGAGTGTACAGTCACAAACTGATGCGTTTTCTAAAGCAGCTTAGGTATTTCTTCTGTTGTCCTGACTCTCTCCTCAGGAGATGCAGTCCATTGTAGTACTCTGAGTGTGATAACATTTTTGTGTTGCTGTGGATTTTCATGGAAAATTGTAAAAAATAGGAATTGAAATACTAAAACCTTTCAACTTGAGAAGTTGTCGTAGTAGAGAAATTGATTATTGACTTGGATTGTTGCATGCAGCTGAAGCAGCTGGATCACTTAGAGGAAATGGAACACTTTTAGTTCCCTTGGTATAATGTGTCCTTTCAATATGAGAAACCCATGACTTGTTCCATCAGGCAACTGACCATGCTGCTTATGGTACAAGAAGTTTCATAAAGATTCTTCCATTTGAATAATGCAATATCAGACAGGAATGTTTATTTGTTAAAACACTTGGAAACATTGAGGTTTTTCGCTTTAGCCTGGTATTGTTAGGATGAGTCATTATTTGTAGACTATTCTTCTGGGATTCAATATTATGCTTTATTTTTCATAAAATAAAAGATGATAAGTATGACATTTTATGCGTGGATGGATGCAAAATATGAGTGAAGGAATCTCTGTTTTCAGATGTATAAACCGGAGAGCATGTGGCAGTCCCATTGACATTTCCTTGGTCCTCTGACCAGTGCAAACAGGAGACAATACATGGAAGGATGGCTATACACTGAAGAAGAAGGGGAAGTGAAATACTGGTGAGTAGAACTTATTTGTAATATAAAATTTTATGAAAACTTGATTTTGTAAATTGCTCTTGACAGTTTCATTTTCTTTATTGCTAATGCCACGTATTTCTGGAGTAGAAAATCTCCATCCTGTTTCACTGAGTGGCAGGGTGCTTTTTTTTTTTCTTTTAACAGAGATAGATACCTCTAACAGACATAGAGGAGTAGAAACCCCGTTCATGGCATATGAGTTTTGGGATTAGAAGCCTTCATCTTGATTTAATTTAAGGAGTTAATAGCAAGATTTGGTGGTAACAGTGCCAGTCTGGCTCTGAGGCCTTCCTTTAGAATGAGAGTTTACTCAATGTAAACACATGCAAAAGAACAAAACTATACAAAATCAATTTATATGCAGTAAAACATTTGAAACATATATTTCTTTGAAGTGCAAGTCAGCGATGAACGGTTTAGGTCAGAATATATTCATTCAATTATTAATTGCTATTTCTTTTTTTATTTTTATTTTTTATCGTATTTATTTTTTATTTATTAATGAAAATCTAAGTATTGGACTCAAAATTTAGGAGAGTCTTTTTTCATGGTAAATAAAAAGCTTGTTACTACTGTAACAAACAAACCTTTTCTAAGTGAGACTGTTAATACTATACTCTTTCTAGAGCTTTTCTAGCGGTTGCTAGCTGTTCAGGGCTTTTAGCAGTTTGGCTTAGGGTGAACAACATAGCATCAGAAGTTCAAAGCTTGTTCAAGCAGTTTGAAATTGCAGTGATTGAGGTAACAGAACAATGTAGAAACCACTTGGGGTGTTCAAAACCAGACAGAAACAAGTGCCAAATGACTTAGAAAAGAATTTGATTTTACTTATTACTCCTTGAGTGACCATTTAGCTGAATAAAAAGCTGCTTGCTTTTTGCAGGCCAACTCAATTAGTACTCTGCATTGGCTGTGTTTTTTTCACATACACAACCCATGGCTACCTGAGTGCAATTGAAGGGATGATCTTCGTCTTCCCTTTGTTGTTTGTGTTGATCAGGGTGCATACTTCCACTACCTGCCAGGCTCCTTTATGTCAGCTTCCATGAGGAAAGAGTGTTAACTGTTGACTCGTGCGAGCCCCCACTCACGGCATTTTCCCTGCCATATTTCAGTGATGAGAACACCTACTGTGGTGCGTTGGCTGCTTCATGTGCTTGTGCTCAGTTGCTTTGCCAATGTCTTCTGCCTGTATCTGGTGTCTAATGCAGCTTCTGGGAATCTGAAGGCTCCAGTTCTCCCAGCTAAGCTGGAGTGCTTCCATCCATGTTCTGTATGTTGTGTTTTCATTAGAATGGGAAAGTGCTTTATTTTCTGAGTGTCTGCTCAGTTGCAATTCTGCTCAGAAAGCAGACTAAGTAACTTCTCTCTTACTGGACCATATTAGCCTCTGCATAAATTTTATTCACTTCGGGATGTTGAAGCTTGTATTAAGAGAACTTTGCTTTTCTGTAGCTATAAATCTATTGTATTAAAAGGCCAGACTAAGTCGTCTTTTGCATTTGGGAGGAATTTGATGTCAGATGACTTGGGAAACTGACTTGTGAAAGGAGTGGCTTCGTGTAAGATGAAAAACAAATGCAATATTGTTTTTCAGTTCTTAATGGAGCTACCAGGTATGTTGGAAATTGAATTACAGTAGATTTACTGTGCTGGAGCATCCTGTGATACCATTAAAGTATCAGGATCTTTGTTCCCTTCCCTAAAGGAAGATTAAAATCAGTAAAAGCCCTGGTACTATAAGGTTGGAGTGCAAGTCTCATCTCTTCTACAGAACGTTCTTTGGTAACTGGAGCAGAAGCAGCAGCCTGCAGGGCCCCCAGGGCTGCAGGCAGACAACAAACCCCAGAGCAAGGCAGAGTTTTCATTGCACCTTAGACAGATTTTATGGTCCCAAGCAGCAGGCTGATAACATCACCTGCATCCAGCAGCTGTAGGAGACCAGGGCACTGATAATGGATGGTGAAACAGTCCAAAAGTGGGTGGACACTTAGTAGCACTGTCATTATCTGGGAAAATAAAGAGCTACCTAAAGCACAGGTTTAACATGCGAGAAATAACTGTCATGACACACATTGAACAGATTTAAGAGAGATTTGTCCCCTGATGATTAGCATGTCGTTCAGTTTGTAAGCTCCGAATTCCAGAATGCTTGTAGGATACAAAAACTTCTGTGATACACTGGGCTAAAACCAGATGAATAGCCTCTATAGTGCTGTCTGCAGCATTTGATCTTTGTAGTACAAGGAGTTGAAAACTGGCTGTCCTTTTGACACAAACAGAATAATCCATATTTCTCACGTACTCTACAAATTTCTTCTTTGGCCTGAACTTTTCAAGCACCAGCTTTGTTGCTAGCTGCAAACCTCTGTGTTACTTTAGACCTCCTGCATGTTGTGATGTGTGGAAACCACACGGTAGTCTTGGAACTCTTCACTTGTTTTGGTGTTGTTTTCTAAGCTAAGTGGATAACTCAGAGACTCAAGGTGCTCCAACTCCGAAGAGATAGCTTCTGTTCCCAAAATAGCAGGGATAATAGTGTTAGCAGCACGTCTCCAGAGTCACCCTATGGAAAATCACACTAATGAGCAGCAAGCCAGAGGGATGCCCCCACAGCTGGGATGCAGGGTGTCAGGTGACTATTTCTACCCTTATTCTGCTTGTTGGGAGCATTTTGAAAAGCTTTTCTAGAAGGTTATTTCTGTGCATGGGCCATCACAGGCAGCAGCTCTTCATGGTCTGGCTTTGCTCATGACAGACTGTGTGAGGCCCACTCACTCATTAAGTCTCATGGAAAAAGATACAAACCTTTTATTGGCCATCTGGCGTGGAGATTTTCCATCCTTCGTGCCTGCATAAACTAGGCTGTATTTTAGTATCGCCTCTAAAGTTCTCAGACTGTAATATCTTTCCATTATTATCAGATATATATTTTTAATTTGGACCAGGACTTCATCTTCTAATCTTCAGAAATTTATTTTTATTATCAAGTTGCACCTTGGTTCCTGCTGTTCCTTCCTCTGAAGTCATTGTGCTCTTTCTCATCTAGCCTTTTTCCGTCTGGTAGATTTTCATAATTCACTGAAGATTTTTAGAGCCATCTGAGTTTTTTGCATTCTCAGCATTGCATGGAAGCACCTCAGGGTGTCCAAGGTCTTCCATATGATCCAGCTTAGCAGAAATGTCTTCCTGCAATTTTCCTTTAAGCTAGCTATGGATTTTGATGCATGCTTCTATTAAAATCTTTCACACAGATGCTAGCTTCCTCTTTCCTATGAAAGCCTTGACACAGGTTAAAATGAGAGCTCCATGTTGAAGAAACAAGTTCACATCTTGTTTAGCCAAAATAGCTGTCATGTTAGTTAAAATTTCATGCAGAAAATGCCTTTTTAGAGTGAAACATAATGAAAAGGTGGTACTGCAGGCAAGGAGTTGTTCCTGCTGATCCTGCCCTGGGTGTGCTCATGGATTTGAAGATGAGAGTGGCAAACACTACCTTAGCAGCGGGCAGATTCCCTCCTATGTGGGCACTGCTGTGCCAAACACAGAGGAGCACTTCTGAAACATATGTAATGTGAGTTTCTTTCTGTCCTTGAAGTCATAAGGCTTCTAATAAAGTGAAACATGCATCCGTGGATGGTAAATTTTTCTTCCCATTAAAGTATTTAGGACCCTGTATTAATAACACTATCCATTTCTCATGCTATTTCATGCACTGACACCCAGGTGCACTCCTGATTTCCTCCAGATTTCCTTCCTGAAAGATATCTCAGAGGTGTAGTCATAGCTGTCATTTTGGATATAAATTTTCTATGTTGAGGGAGACAGAACTCTTAGTGTGGCTTCCAGATGTCCCAGCGGGGAGGGGCTTAGTGGTAGCAGCAGTGCGCTGCTTTCAGCAGTGAGGGGAGTTCCCCGGAGAGGCACCACATGGAACAAAGGTATTCCTGCACACTCACACCTGTGTCATCAATCACTTCCACAATCCATTGGTCTTTGCTTTTTTTTCCATGCCTTGCTTCTTTTTTTGGTGCTTGAGCAATGTATGTATTTAGCAAAAAGGGTAAGGGTAGGATTCTGTTTCTTGTGCTTTGCCAAAAAACAAGTGCTACTGTAGAAAAAAGCCAGTTAGAAGGTTGCAAAATCTGCCTGCTTGGAAGTAACTTGTCCTGTAGGAGCCACACCTGATCTTATACATGGCTTTTTTGTTCCTTTTATAGGCATTTTTTGATAATAATATGACAGTCATAGTCTCTGTTTAAACTAGAAGGGTTATTAAAATTATGAAATACATCATAGACTGTGAATTAAAGGGGAAAGCATTGCTTAGAGGCACAGCAGCTGTAGAGAGGAAAAAAAAAAAAAAGAAAAAAAACATTTTAACCAAGTGCAGCTCTTTGAGTCAGAAGAAACACAGAAGTGATGCTGGGATTGACCCTGGAGTTTGGGATGGGTTCAGTTTGACTGAGTTGTTGTTGATGTTGCAGCTCACTTTGGCACACTTAATCTCTCTCTTTGTTTTCATTTAAAAGTTCCAAAACTCATTCCACCCAAACTTGCCACTCTTCTTCCAATGAGTTGCAAAACAACTCTAGTTCCATTTTCACAAGTCCTTCCACTTATGTCTTAATAATTTTATCCATTTCCTGCAACAATCTATGGTATATTTAGGGTTAACATTCTGTTTTGCGTTGTGGTTAATAATTTCCTGGGTAGATCTGTTGTCTATAGTATACTTCATCCTAAACTTGTTTAGCACGTTATTATTGAAATACTGTGTAAAATTAGCTAAAGACTCTTACCTTGCTGCTTTCCACTAATGAAATAATAAAAAAAAAAAAAGTATATGCCTATACCTCATATACACAATTTGTGCTTGAACACACACAATATGTTTGCAGGTAGACCACCATAGTGCAGTCTTTTATTTGCTTATGTATTGGCCTCAAGAAAACTTGAGATGTTTTTAAGGCCAAAAAAGTGATTCTTACTAGAATTCCTTCTTGGCTTGGCCTTAATTTGCAGGTACAGCCCACATTTCTGTAAGGATTAAATATTACTGCTGAGCTGCTCTGAAGTCTGTTTAGTCCTATAAACCATCACCAGAATCACTGGGTAACTTTAAGTTAGTAGCAAACAATTGGTTGGGAGAGATTAATATTTTTATTTTTGTTTCTTTTAATATGAAAGAATGAAGTAACTTAAGATATGAAGAAGTGGTATTCGCTAGAAAGTATTTAGACATAATTTCTAATTCATTTCCATTGGACTTCGCTTGTATAAAGACAGGATGAGGACATAAATCACAGAATCACAGAATTGTCGGGGTTGGAAGGGACCTCTAGAGATCATCAAGACCAACCCCCCTGCCAAAGCAGGTTCCCTACACCAGGTCACACAGGTAGGCATCCAGGCGAGACTTGAACATCTCCAGAGAAGGAGACTCCACAACCCCCCTGGGCAGCCTGTTCCAGTGCTCTGTCACCCTCACCGTAAAGAAGTTCTTGTGCACATTCGTGAGGAACTTCCTATGCTGCAGCTTGTGTCCGTTTCCCCTTGTCCTGTCTCCATGTACCACTGAAAAGAGACTGGCCTCACCACTATGGCCCCCACACCTCAGATATTTATACACCTGGATTAGATCCCCTCTCAGGCTTTTCTCAAGGCTGAACAGACCCAGTTCACTCAGCCTTTCTTCTTAGGGGAGATGCTCCAGGCCCTTCACCATCTTTGTGGCTCTCTGCTGGATGCTTTCCAAGAGGTCCCTGTATTTTTTGTACTGGGGAGCCCAGAACTGGACACAGTACTCCAGATGAGGCCTCACCAGGGCAGAGTAGAGGGGGAGGATCACCTCCCTCGACCTGCTGGCCACGCTCTTTTTAATGCACCCCAGGATGCCATTGGCCTTTTTGGCCATGAGGGCACACTGCTGGCTCATGGCCAACCTGTCGTCCACCAGGACACCCAGGTCCCTCTCTGCAGAGCTCCTCTCCAGCAGCTCATCCCCCAGCCTGTATTGGTGCATGCAATTATTCCTCCCTAGGTGTAAGATTCTACACTTGCTTTTGTTGAACCTCATCCGGTTTCTTACTGCCCAGCTCTCCAACCTGTCCAGGTCTCACTGAATGGCAGCACAGCCTTCAGGCGTGTCAGCCAATCCTCCCAACTTCGTATCATCAGCAAACTTGCTGAGGGTGGCCACTATCCCCTCACCAAGGTCACTGATGAAGATGTTGAACAAGACTGGACCCAGCACAGACCCCCGAGGAACACTGCTGATTACAGGTCTCCAGCCAGACTCTGCACCACCAATGACGACCCTCTGCGCTCTGCCAGTCAGCCAGTTCTCAACCCACCTCACTGTCCACTCGTCTATCCCACACTTCCTCAGCTTTGTTATAAGGATGTCGTGGGAGGCAGTATTAAATGCCTTTCTAAAATCAAGGTAGGCTACATCTACTGCTCTCCCCCCATCCACCAAGCATGTGACAACATCGTAGAAGGCCACCAGGTTGGTTGAGCACGACCTCCCCTTGGTGAACCCATGCTGCCTATTCCTGATAAACCCCTTCTCTTCTAGTTGTCTGAAGATGGCATCCAGCACAAGCTGTTCCATCACCTTTCCAGGGACAGAGGTGAGGATGACAGGCCTATAATTACCCAGGTCTTCCTTCTTGCCCTTTTTGAAGACTGGAGTGACATTGGCTATCCTCTGGTCTTCAGGGACCTCCCCTGTCCTCCAAGACCTCTCAAAGATGATGGAGAGAGGTTCAGCAATGACCTCTGCCAGCTCCCTCAGCACACGTGGATGCACCCCTTGAGGTCCCATGGATTTGTGGACCTTAGTACTGCCTAGGCGCTCACGGACCACCTCTTTCCTGACTAAAGGGAAGTCCCCCATTCCCCAGACCCTCTCACTAACCTGCAGGGTATGGAAAACCCGAGGGAGAGCCTTTTCACTGAAGATGGAAGTCAAGAAGGCATTCAGTATCTCTGCCTTCTCAGCATCCCCCATTACCAGAACGCCCCCCTCACTTGGTAAGGGGCCCATGTTCTCTCATTTTGTCCCCTTCCCCCTTCATACCTAATTTAAACATCTGTCAATAAGTCCTGCCAGTTCCTCGGCTAGAACCCTCTTTTCCTGTGGAAACAGGCTACTTCCATTTGCAGCCATCATAAAGATTTCTGAGGTTGTCCCACATTGTGGCTGTATCAGCCTGTGGCTTAGAGAAACAGCAGTGCTTCAACGCAATACAATTCATTTGCTTCTAACATATCTGTATCTAATATATATATTTCTATATAATAAGTATTCCTCAGAAAAGAAATTACTGTGGATCTAATTGCAGAAATTATAAGCCTAATTAAAACCACAAATCCCAAAAGAGTATGTAATTTCTTCAATCTTTAATTTTTCCTTGAAATTGAATTGTAATGTTTCCTTTTATGACTAGTATATAAAAAGTATCATTCCAAAAAAATAATACACAGTTAAGAATAAGAATTTCATAGTTGTAGTGTAACAACTGTCTTTTGACTCAGAGAGGATTCGTTTTGGTTCCATTAATCTTGCCCCAGAAAGTCTTATTCTATACCTTAGTTCAGGGAGTTAGAATGATTAGAAAAGATGTTTGGCACAGGGAGGCCAAGATAGTAAACTGACCAACATCTTCTGGTCTGTCCCCCCCAGTTGTTAGAAAGCAGCCTGTCTTACAGTTTTGTTATGTAAAAAGAAGTTCTCACAAGGCATAGAAAGCAGTAACATACTTTCTCCTACAGTGTGAAAGGACTGTGGTTTGGTTTTTTTTGTTTGTTTGTTTTTTGTTTTTTTTGTGGTTTTTTTTTTTGTGTGTGTGTTTTTGTGTTTTTTTTTTTGTTTTTAATTAGGAGCATTTTTACTGTCAGGGAAAAACAAGGACTCTGGTATTGGCTCAGCTGGTCTCAAAGCTATGTGATGAGATTCCTTTTCTGCTGTTTTAAAAGAGTCATGGATCTCCGTCCTTCCTTAATGTGAAATCTGCTCGTGCTGTAAATACTCACCATCTCCTTAGTAAACTCAAACATCAGGGTTTTAGTAGTTCTGAGGTACTACTTCTGTTTCTGTGGCTTACGTACTGTTAAGCAATTTTGTTTACAAATTGTATCAGTCAGCAAAATGGTTTGTAATATCTATTTTTGGAGGTGAGGCTTATAGTAGCATTTGCTGCTTATGATACCATCAGAGCAAACTAAATTTTAGCACCTTTGAAGTAGTATGTGAGCTAAGTGTAACGTCTTATGATGAGAGAAAAAATTAGGAATATAGTTAGTACTTTGTCTACATCGAGTCCTTCTGTTTGAAATTCTGTTTTTAAATAGAATCCCTTTGGTTGCCTTTCCACAAGAAAACTAGAGGTGGTTCAGTTGGATGAAATCTAATGGAAATGTAGACCTGCTTAGAGCAGCATTTGTGTAATGACAACCTGGGAAAACCAACCACTAATGATGAAGTTTGAGTTGATTATTATTCAATAGTGTAACAGGGAGAATCTTCTTAAAGTCGTATGATGATATGTAGCACAGACTGGTAAATCTGACCTACTTTTATATTGCTCATTCCAAGGCCTAGAGAGATGTGCTCAATGCTTTCTCTTCTGATTTTATTTCTCTCTTGAAGCATTGTTCTAATCATTTATTGACATTTTTTCTCCATGTTTTCATCTCCTCTCGTAAACAATCGGTTGTAGTGTAATTATAATCACCTTGATTTTAATACTCAATAAACAGAGGCATAAAAGTGTAATGGACACTTGAGTGTTGTTATTAGCAAGAGAAAGAGAAAGGATTACTAATCTGGATCACTTCGTGCTCTTTTCTACAAACTATCGAAATAAAAGAAGGTTCATCCTGTTCAAGAGCAGCTTAAAATGTAGTGCTAGTATGAGGGCTGCTCCAAAATTAACACCTCTTTTAAGATGTTGGCCTACAACATCAGAAATGGATGTTAGTGTTACGGCAGTTGAGGCTGAACCTTCCCAACAATATTCCATTACATTTTGTTGCTGTGTGACAGATGGCAGCAGTAAAGCACTGATACCACGGTGTCTGACGTGGGAGTGTATGAAGCTAAGTGAGATCATTGAATTCCTCCATGCAGAAAAAATGGTACACATTGATGTTCATTGACACTTGCTAAATGTTTATGGAGACCAAATGGTGGATATGAGCACAGAGAAACAGTGGGGGGAGCGTTTCAGCAGCAGCAACAGTAACAGTGGTTCACCTCCACTGCTACAGATTTTTAAATGCATGGCATGCAGGTTCTTGCTCATCACTGGTGAAAATGTGTAGCTAAGGGTGTTGATAATACTGAAAAAGAATTTTTGTAGCTGTGAATCTGCTCTATCAAACAGTGTTATTGTACTCTCTGTATCTATTGTAGTTTCCTCAGGAATAAATAGGAGGCATTACTTTCAGAGCAACCTGCGTAACATTTTCTTCCCATTTCACATGCTTTGCATGTTCGTTATGTATTTTACTCTTGTTTAAGGGGTAGGTGTGAGAAGTTGGATATTTTCATTCTGAATCTAGACAAGATTATAGATCAGTCATTTCTCAGCTGTTTACAGTGGGGTGTGCTAAGTTATAGTTTCGTGCCATTAGGACAACACTCATCCTTATATACAGAAAATGAGAATCTCTCTCCTCTTACCTTGATAAACTGCAAGAAAATCTTTTTCTTATGAACTGGTGCTTATATTAAGTGCAAAGCTGTATCACTTGTCCAATGGATTTGTACATATTTCTAAGGCACCCATTACATTAATTGATGCAGTAAATGAATACGATTCCGGAGACATGCAGAGCACAGCATGTTGTTGTTGAAGGATATTCTTTCTGTTCTTCTATCTTTGATAATTATTTTAAGAACAGACATTTTCTTTAGTGCTAGATGTATTACATTTAGACTCCAAGAGATGAAATATCTTACTGGAATTCTCACCACCAGGGCTACTGTCCACAGATTGTTTGTCTTCTGTGTGTCTCTGAAGTTGTCTGTTAATTATGATAGCAAAAGAATATGGAAGCTTAAATCTGACTTACCAAGAGATGTAACATTTGGAAATTATATCTGCTCTTTAATGACTTATTTTTGAATTAAATTCATCATAGAGAGGGGGAGTTTCAGGAAGCCTTCGAGTCTTGAGAAATGATAATTGCTTGTGGCACAGGTTAAAAAAAAAAAAAAAAAAAAAGTGAAAGAAATTCCCTACCACAGCTAAACAAGTTGAGCTGGAAACAGATCAGAGAAAAGGGAGAAAATGAAAGCACCAAATTAATGAATAAACAGGGGTTGTTGTTGTTGTTGTTGTTTTTAAATCAAACTAAAAGAATCCATTAAAATCTAAAGCATGGGAAAATTTATGAAAGCAAAATACTTCCTTAGACCAGAGGAAAAACAGATTGTGTAAACAGGCAAACGAGAGATGACTGCTTCACACTCTTTCTTCCCGGAAAAAGAAAGGGGGGAAGGAGACTGTAATATTTCTAATCACTGTGTATGCTCTAAATGTGATTTAGCTTATGGAGAGATGGAAGCTGTCTCTGTAAAATATTTAAAGAAAAAAAAAAAAAAAAAAAAGGGAATGAATAGAGAGTCTGGAGCAGAAACGGTTATCCCACTGGGAGAAAGATAAGCATGCATATAGTTGTTATATGTCACTTCCATAGAGACATTTCTCATTCGTTACCTCAGGTTAGAATAAACATTCATGTAGACAACTGATAATATTTATTTTGCTTTCCAAATAAACAAAGAGAGGAGAGAGTCACATTGTTACTTTCTGCCCAAAGTCTATTACACTTGTTTCTTGAAATTTGTTTTCTTGTTGATTTAGATGTGCATTTCAAATTGTGAGGGGCTTCAAGTATTTCTGCCCAAGTCCCTGCTTATCAAAATGATTAGTCAGAGGAGTTGTTTTTTTTGGGGGGAAGTAGTTAAATAGCACTCTCTGGCCTTACTTCTAGGAGCACACAGTGATGCACAAAGGTTTTCCCTGTGAGCTCCTCATTGCATTACATCTTCATTGGCGGTAAGCAGTATGCTGTCCTTGCATCTTATGCCCATTTCATTATGGGCACCTCTGAGGTGCCATCAGGCTGCAAGGGTGTCGCCTTTTGTGGAAAATACTCATATCTCTTTTGTTAACTCAGGTAATTGGCTATAAGTACTTGTATTTTTCGGGGTTCATTTATTAAAAAATTGAGTTACGTATGCAAACTTGTCATACTGTGATTTCAGTATTGCTTTGGCACTTTTTGTAGGTTATTCTCTTCTGTACTTACACTAGCATATCGTTTGGATATGTTCTGCTCAGTTGTTGTCATTAAAATTAAACTAAAATAATCATTCCAAAAACTGTGGCCTTTTGTGGAAAATGATGGGTTAAGAAATTTTCTTGGGCTGATTGAAATATTCTGATGGACACGTGAGGTCAGCAACCTAAAAGGATTTATTAATCCGAATGAAACATGAAGCTTAGCTGCAAGTGCAGGTTGGAATATAAAACTTCAGAACAAAATACACTTTTCTTCTCAGCAGTAATGAACCTTTAGCCTTGCAGTGTCCCAGGGGTGTGATTATCTCTGAAAAACTGTTTCCCCAGTTACGTCTTATTGCATAAATAATCATCTCTTTGATGCAAAGGATAACTGTGGGAATGATGTAAGTTAAATATGTTCTCCAGCAGTCTGACTTGCAAGGGAATAAACAATTTGTTGATACTTAGAGTGCTTAAACCACTTCCTTTGGTTTCTGGGATTTTTATGCATTCTAGCCATACAGAAATAATCTAAATTTCATCAATAATATTAATCTCTCTTTCTTCATGTCATTGTTTCTTATGGTTTTTTGTTTTGTTTTATTATTATTATTATTATTATTATTATTTTGCTAGATGTATGCAGCCAAAACTCTAGTTAATACTGTTGCTATTTAGCTCATATAGCTTTGTAACTTTACTTCAGCCATCACAGCACTGGAGAAAAGTGATGTCCTGAATATGGCAAAGCCAAACACGACAAACACATTAGTGCTATCACTATCGCTCTCAAATGAAGTATATTACCTAGATGAAATCCGTCTTGGTATGGAGAGAGCATAGAAGGCAACTTCATCCATCAGAATAATGCTTCAAGGAGCCATTACACAGCAGCCCATTTATGCGTGTCCAAACTATATATAAACCGGCTGCCTTGGCTACTCCTAACAGCACTACTGGTAGCACAAGCTGCAAAATGCAGCAGAGACAGGAATGTACTCCATGTGCTTCTTTCAAGCTCTCTGATTGTGATAGCTCATTTTTGCTAAGTTTCCAAGCTAACAAGACAACAACAGATGGATTCTGCATTCATGTCATCACTTTGTTCAGTGTGGTAGAGTTGGCTTCCGTGAAGAGGTTCCCGGGCCTCATGGTTCTCCACCCTTGGAATTGAATTGGTGAGAAACATCTCCAGAAGATCAGATTTTGAGTCCAGAGATCACAAGTTAGTGGTAGTGAGAAAAAATGATGGAGTCTGAGGACTCAGTCTGAATTGTCTGCACTTCTAATTTTATAGTGTAATATTAATTCTCAAAATCAATTACAAAAATGTTTGAGATCATAATGAAGTCATGTTCAGTGCTAGCAAGTCCCTCCTCACTTCTATGACTCATATGGTGTAATCATAGCTTATAGTTCCATATTTCTCCACTCTGGGTTTCCAGGAGGTTTAAATAATAAATTCAAAGTTACAAAAAGCATCCCAGTGTCTTGAAGTCTCTGAGCTGTAGATATCTTTATTCTGTCATAAACATAAAAATGGCATGAGTTGCCTTGCTCAACCATGTTCACATGTAACAGCATTTCGTATGAGTTACTCTGTTGTATTCAAGCTGATTCTGTCCCTAATTATATACTGACCAACTGTAGCATTGTTCTCATTTTATAGGTCTCATTATATTCTGGTTGTCCATTCATACCTGTGACATTGTAACATCTGCAGTTTTGCAGTTCACAGAAGATACAAGTATTTCTATGAAGTTATCAAGTTTGTTTTCTGAGTGATGGATATTGCTTAGGTAGACTTAGTTACAAAAAGGCAGAAAAAGATACATTGGTGGAAAGGAAAGATGCGGCCCCATCTGACTTGAGAAGTGATTGTAAAAGCAAAACTCTTTTATTTTCCATGCTTCCCTGCGTAGTCAGCTTTGTTCTGTCCAGCAGGAGTAGGGAGTTGGTGGAAGAGAAACGAGAATCTCAAGGTCAAAAGTGGAAAGGATTGTTAGTAGTCAGAAAGGACCAGGAGGTCTGTAGATGAGAGGTTAGAAAATTATCCAGGGAATGTAATGCCGATTAGTACATAGCAAGTTAACAGTGAGATTTGAGAAGTTTTAGGTTAAGGAAAAGCAAAATGTTGGTGGAAGATATTTGGAAGAATGGTGTGGCCTTGGAGAAGTTCAGTTCTGTAGCTGCAAGAGGCAAGACCCTTTGAAACGAGCTTTGGAAATATTTAGTTAATAAGGTGGTGGGAGAAGAAATAGGGGAGAGTTTCAAAATGTATATAAAAGAATCAAGAGTGTTTAGCAGTGGCAGAAGAGGCAGATGGGGGAGTCTGGAAGAGCAGATGGTGGCAAGCAGGGAGGACAGAGCAAGCTCCAAGTCTGGGACTGCAGCCTCTCACAAAGCATTATTGGTTGATCTCACTTCTTCCCATTCTGGTTGTAATCAAAACAGTGAATCTAACTCCTAAGCTTCCCCTTGTTCTAAAAAGGAAAACATCAGTCTACACGTAAGAATGCATTGTGCATAGGGCAGGCTGGAATCACACACGTCCTTCCAGTCCTCTTCTAATTAGTGTGCTGAGAGAGAGTGATAAAGTCATGGTATCTCTTCCCAGATATGTTCAACTGAAAGAACATTTGCAGTGCCCTCTCCAGAATGTCTGGATCGTGGCCTAGAAGTTGAAATGGCGAATGAAGCTGATCATGCCTTTCTATATGCCAGTGTGTTTATCTTTAGTCACAGAGCTTGGTTTTTGTACCTTTCAGATGTATGTTTGATTCAACCGTGTAAATCAGCAGTGGTGCTTCAAAGACATCTTGAAAAATCTTAGAGTAATAACATTCCCTGTCTAAGTTAATTCTTTTCATAAATAAAGGTAACCACACTGTATTTGGGGAAGTATTTAGATGACCATGTTAGACCAGAGCAGCAACCAGCCGTGCATGCAAACTGTTCTCCATTTCTTCTGATGCTAACAAAACTCCTTGTTTCTGTCACTTTTTCCATCCCCCACAACTCCCTAATTCCCATATGCCTCATTCTAGTGACTAAAAAAGAAACCACATGCATAATTCCTTCATTATTTTGGAATAATTCAAAAGCGTGTTTATAAGATCATCAATCACATTATTAAATAACAATAGGCTTATAAAATTTCTTGGAGGAGTTAATTTTTCCAGCATAAATTCACTGAAAATTCTAGCATCCCTCTTCATCTTAAAGTAGAGCTGTTAAACCATTTTATAATTAGGAGCCACTTGGATGGCCAGTGACTGCTAAATGTAGATTAATATGATGCAAACCAGGTACATGCTGAAGCCATTTACTTCTGTAGTATTGTTAAACTAGTTAGTGAATATGAGGTTTTCTAGATTATGTATCAATTAATGTTTGTTTTAGTCTCTGATATAAAAAGTGCAGACTTGGAGCTTCTTCTGGTATAAATTTGATCCAGACAAGGTATGCTAACCAATGTATTTTTTCAGGCCAGCTTCACTCTTTGTATTCATATTTTGTAGACTTGGGGATACATGATCCATTTTGAGCTTGCAGAGACCTTCCAGAAAAAATGTGTTGGGATATACTTGGGCTCTCATACCCAATCTACACTTTTTAGAATTTTATTGCAATGTCTCCAGGCAGTTTTGATCCACCATGAGACATCTTTATTAATTCACGATTTCATGGAGCCACAACCACAGTGCATCCACAGGGCTTCAGAAATTCTGTGTTGATAGGACTTGGAAAGAATTCCTGGGCAGGATAATGGTTTCCTGCTGTATGCATTTTCTTATATACAGCACTACAAAAGCATAGCATCTGCATATGTCTGCAACTAGTAAACTGTTCTTAATGTTTCTGTTCAGTGAATTTCATTGTAGTTTCCGATCAGTCCACTTTTATCCTTTGGAAAATGGGTTTTAAGCTACTATGTTGTTTTTTAGCAATACGTCACTGTATTTGCTGAAGAGTATAGAACATCCACTACAGAAGATGAAAGACACTGTCATGCTTTTGAAATGGTTAATTTTGTCTTTGTCAAATAAAAATATACGTGCTTCTAAGCAAGCTGAATTTGAACAAGTGAGACAGTATGTATTGTGCTCTTGATCATTCTATTGTGACCAAGCACAATCTGCTCTGGAAGAAAACATTTCTTCTCTTCCTCTCAAATAGAAACATTTGATTTTTAGCTATGTGTCTTTAAATAACTTTAAATGTCATGGTGCCTCCTTTGAAATCTCTGTTCCTGCAGCCTGTGTTCCTGCCTTGCCCATACAGATCTTGTTTACCATGACTAGTTGCTATTAGTATTCATTATGTGGTAGTTTCTAGGTGCTAATGGCAGTTACTATTTCGGATGTATTTAGCTTATTGTGTGTAATAATATAATTACTAAAATTAAAACCTTTTCTATCGGAGGTGCACGGGTAAGAAGTGAAAATCTTTGGAAAAGGAAGTTAAATAGACAAGAAGTGAGGAAAGTTATTCTGACAGCGAGACATTTCATATGTCAGCAAAGCAGAAGGAGAGGAAGGTGTAAATGTGAGAAGCCAAGGGAGCAGCAGGGTACCGCATTTGGTGTGTGAGATGACAGGGTTTAGCAGTAGGGGTGGTGAGGGAGATGGCTGGACGTGGAGATGCTATATGGGACGAATTGTCTGAATTTGCTAACAGCTTGTATGTTATGACAGAAATAAACTGTTGCAATCCTTTTTTTTCCTTTTTTTCCCACTATTGGAGTGGGCACATGTAAATTTCATATGGTGTTTGCTGTCAACTTCATCTTCTCAGCTAGCACCTTACGATATAAGCAATAACTTCTTCACCATATAAAATCCTCTTGTCTTAAATATCCTGCTTTTATTCTTTCCTTAGAGAGATAGGAGAAAGAAAGAAAACTAAACCTCGCTTCTTTGTTTCAAGTTCTGCTTGTAAATATGCAGAAAGCTAAAGAAAGTGGGAGGCGATGGAAGATAATAATCTACAGAGAAGAAATGAGACAATGTCAGCAAACCTTGGTATCTTTCAGGCGAGTAGGCAACCTGACAAACATAAATCACGTAAACTGTGCCAGCATTAAAAATGCAACTCCTCCTGCTTATAAACAGATCTGGATTGGTTTTGTTTGTGGCTGTTGGTTGTTTTTTACATTATCTGTCCTTTTAGAAAGGAAAAAAAAACAGACATTTTATACTTATTTTTTATTTTTTTTAGCTTGCATTTCTCTGCTAGCAGTCTATTTGACTGAATTGTTTTGGAAGCTGAGTCAGAAACAAATAACTCATCCAATAAAGCTCTTTATCTGCTGCCTGTAATTAGCATTATTCAAGTATATAATGGAAATTCTGTCAGAAGGTACCTAACAACCAGTATTTTGCAAAAACTTCAAGAAGGGATTTTGAGAATTATATTTAAGCAAAATCTTTGCAGATTCTCATTACTTGGAAAGCTAATAAACCAGTTATTGATTTGTTAAAAAAAAAAAAACAACACAATACAACAACCTTCATTAGTATAGAATGTGAAATGATGAGATTATTTGTAAATGATAGTGATGCAGGAGAGCTGTAAAGCAATTACAAGATATTAAGGCATACCTCTTTGGATATTCTGAAGATGTCACTTTTGCAGTTTTTGCAGGTAATTTTTTCCTAAACTCCTCCTAACTCTTTGACATGATTTCTAAAGCAAGATCACTAGAATTGAAATTATTCTGTTAGTTTATTTTAGTAACACCAATGGCAGAGAAATAGTATTTCCTTTCATACTTAGTAATTTCATGATTATGTGCTCTATGATCATAGTGCTCCTCTGTATGAGGAGCCGATAATGAACAAAGTAGAGAAGCTGCAATAGATGAAAACTGGCACCTGTACACCAGCAGTTCCCTAGCAAGTCATTGGTGGTACTAATCTGTGGTGGTGGTGAATTGGGATAAGCTGAGATATCTGCAAAATAATTAGCTGCTCTAGCTGAAACAATGGCATAAAAAAGGTCAAACCAGTTCAGTTTCATCCATTAAAAATTATCGGATTTATCCATCACATTTTTTAACATAGATCATTTGAGTTTGCCCTTATACTATGACTACCACCATTTTCCATGCAAGAAAATAAATGAATCTGTTCTTACATTAAATGCATTTAATAGAGAAGATAATTAGGTTTCGTTTGCTGTATGCTAGTGAAATAACTATCAGAACACGCAATAGTCCTTTCAAATGTAGAAAAAAGGGGAAAAGGTGATACAAAACTTAATTTTTTTCATCTGGTATTAGTGCAATATATTTTGAGTTTAAAAAAAGTCTTTTGTTCTGATGATGGTCATGTGTATATAATTTTTCAGTTAACTGAAAAAGAGATGTTTAGGAAAGGCAAGAAGTATATCAGATGTAGAATAACTGTTGGTTTAATGCCTTCAGTAAATAGGCAGTGGTGATTCTGCCTTCACCTGGCCTACTTCTGTTGCTCCAGAGTCACTTTATGCTTAGCACAACCTATAAGACAAAAATTGGGGCACAAATCTTTTTCTAGCTTTGTTTAGTCAAAAGGCGAGCAGTGTTCCCTCCAGCCTGGAAAGCCTGGGCTTTGCCATGCCAAACATCTCTGAGCACAGGCTTCACTGACGTTCTGCTCCTTCTTCCTCTGACCCGGTTACTGTCTGGCACAACATGGCAGAGTGTCAAAATAGTAGCATATGCTAGAAAATATCCATAATTCATCCCATACCTCTGCTGTCAGGCAATTTGTGCATGTTCATTTGGTTTTTCTTTAACAGCATATGCCATTTAGAAGCATCATGGGCTGTGAAATTCAGGTTCTCTTTTTGTATGTGTTTCTTTTGCTGTTTCCAAGATTTGTTATCTGGTAGAAATTGGCTTTTTTCCGCCATTTTTTAAACTTATATTTCAGGACACAGAACTGAGAAATTGATTTTTCCACTACAGTCTAAAGAGTGCAGACTTCAGACTTGGCTCATCTTTGTTCCCAGATTCCCTGTCACTCCATGCTGCAAGTAGCATCTCCTCTGTAAGGCTGATGACATTCTCCATTGCTCTGTGTGTGCTGCCACAGCCTGTGTCCCCTTGTCCTCATACCACTTGGTTACAGTCCCTCTCACAGCCACACACACAGTGCCATAGTCAGTCTGGGGCTGGCCTGACCCTAAATGCGGGTGTCACTTGGGTTTCTGTAGGAGACACAATCGTGTGTATGAATGGTTGTTAACAACCAGCCAGGGCGCAGAAATGAGACTTGGGAAGGATTCAAGTTCAAGTCTTCAAGTTTTCATTCTCCTAGGACAGGTGGCAATGTGTATTTTGGTCAGCTGAGATGAACTGCCTTGGTAAGCCCATCCTGTCTCTGTTTCTGTGGGCACTGAGCTCCTGAGACAGCAAACTGTGACATGCAGTGCTCATAATTCAATTTATCTAAGTCATAACATGATTTTTTTATCACTTGATTATTTCCAGTCTCATTTATTTTGTAGCCCCTGAAGTAAGGGAAAGGAAGGAGGTAAGCATAGGGTTTGTGTCTTGGGATGCCTTGGATGTGTCCCTGGAGAGAAGGGACTGAATTGCAGCTGTGAAAACAAACTCAGCTGCTGCCCTACAAGGGAAGTGTCAGGGCTTTATAGGTACTGGATATTGATACAAATTCTCAGCTTAGGGAATTTAATATGTTTTGTGCTGTATATATCTGCTTGAGCTCAGCTCTTCCTCTGCCTGAATACCTTGGCAAGTGTTTCATGTATAAAGCCAGTCCGGTCCTGAGGGGTTTCATCTGTTGACTTTCAAAGCAGTGTTTTAGGGGCCTGGTTCAAGCGCAATATTGAACAGCAGGGACAAAGCTGGAAGCACAGGTTGCCAAATTCTGCCTTTGCTTTTCACATGTAACAGTCACCAAGTGACACTGAATAAATAAAATGGATCTTTCCAGACCTGAGACTACACCTTAGGTTACAGATTTATCCTTGTCCTCATGCTCTCTTTCACTGGTCAAAAACTTTTGCATTATCTTTTTATGCACAGTGAAGCAGCTTCAGCAATAAGGTTGAAGTCTGTCCATTTTCCCAGTTGCAGCACGTGATTTGTAAGCTAGATTAATTTGTGCAGAAAACTTGTAGTTGAAGGGGAGGCCTTGACTCCCAAGCACCATATTCAGAGTGGGACTGTAATTGGTCAGAGTGAGGCAGCAGCTGTTAGAATTTGCTCCAAATATTTGTAAATTGTGTTCTACCAAGACTGGCCATTGGTCCAGTAGCAGCCATGCGTGGTATGGCATTACCCCATGACTGAATGCAATGAGTAATGATTTTCAGTGTGTCCACCTCTGGACTGCTCTATGTAGCTGTGTTATGCAGAAATGTTCAAATTGCCAAGCTCCAATGTGCCTGAGCATCCCAGAGAGACTGCTTGGTCAGGACTAAGGGAACACTGAAGCATCAAAAAAATTATTCTATCACTTTGCAATGCGGCTCCCTCTGGGCTACAACCCTTCATTGCTCCTATCTGCTCAGTGTTATTATCTGTCTTATGGTGTTTCTTTAGACTTTGTGTTTCTCAGAGTCAGGAATTTACTGAATAGATACACAATTTCTATGTTCCAGTGAGAGCTTTTGGGTGGTTCCGTATCATGCATGACAATAAATATCAGAAAGGTTAGTCTTCTCAAGAATACATGTATACCAAGAATTATGAAAAATTACCAGAGAACTGATCACTTATTGTTCATTCGACAAGCTCGAACTGATCCACAGTCTTGTGTTTTTCCATATCAAGTAAGTTATATAAAAATATTGTGTAAAAAGGGATGCTCAGAATTATTCCCTTAAGAGAGAGCCCAGTAGAGGGAAAAAGAAACTTCCAGTTTGGTTTCCAATTTGAGAGGTCCCTTTGTAATCCTTGATTTTGCAGTAATAAAACCTGAGAGCTGTTTTCCATCCTTTCATTTACACGTTTTTATCATGCACAGCATGATGCTTATAAACTGGACTGTAGCCACAGTTAGAACTCCTGTGGGGAGGATAAGTGCCCATTTTCCTAATAATAATAATGCATTTTCTAGCTTCCAGAAAATTAATCTCTCAGCAACTGCACCATTTCCTATTAACTGGATAACAGTTGATGGTGTTTTAGCTAAATAGGTAGGGTTTCTGGAGAAATGGGAAGATCCATTCTAATTCTGCAGTGCTCGTACATTAGCGTTCTCAGTGCCTTTGTAGGCAAAATCTTCCCTGTAAATAGGCCCATTGAGTAGTAGGTAATAATGAGGTACCAGTGCTTCATTTCTTTCATCACTGAGTTGGGCTTTGAGATGCATGACTCAGGAAGTATGCACTGTGAAGACGTGGTGTTTGGTGATTGAGCAGAGTGGAACATGGCTTCCTTCTACAGCATCAGTAGTAGGGCGGGCCTGTGGAAAACATCCAGAGACAGATCTTAAAAAGTTTCCCGCTTTTCCTGGAGGCAGTAACATCTCCTGCTTGAAGAGGCTGCAAAACAGTGAACTGAAAGTAATGTAAAGCTACTAGCTTGTTCAAAGACAGAGCAAGATCAGTCCTAGCCCAGAAAGAGGTGTGAGGCTGTGATAGGAAGATACTGTGCAGAACTAATATGGGACTTGTTTACAACTGCTGGGTTAGACATTTATATCAGGTGAGCAATTACTGTCTGATTTTCCATCTACTGCTTCTAAATTAAAGTAAGAGGTATAATGCTTTGTGAAGGCCAAAATACTTTGGTCACAATAATTCAAATATCTCTGAAAAAGCAGAGTCTCAGGTAAAGTAAGATCTCCTAAGGCATCCCAGTACTGAGAAACAGAGAACAGACCAATGAATCACAAGCCAACTACAAGCAAATAGCTTTGTTGACAGACTGTTTCTTACTAGCTGCTCTTACTTCTTACGTAAGGTGGAATGTATAGAATTTGGTCTGGACCCAGATAACGTATTTGCCTGATTTTCTAAAGGCTTTGTTCTCTATCTTCTGCCTTCACTCTTTTCAGTCTTTCAGCATATGCAGAAGATGTTAAGTGAGCCAATCTATGTATCCAGTCTGGTCTGTGCATCAGACTACATATACTGAGTTCTTACTGGATTCTACCATATGTAACCTAGTTGAGATGTGTAATGCACTTGGAACACTGGAGCAAGAGATCTCTGCAAGACAAATGAATAAATACAAAGTAAGGAATGACACTTCAATATATGAATGGGGGCATGTAGGTGAAATAGTGCTTGGGAGTATGACCTCGGCATAACTGGTACTTCTGATACAAATCTGTTTTTACCATTTGGGTAATTGCTTTGTTCACTTGCATAATAATTAGATGAATGTGTTTAAGAG
The DNA here is from genome assembly GCF_019238085.1 of Lagopus leucura. Classification (NCBI taxonomy): domain Eukaryota; kingdom Metazoa; phylum Chordata; class Aves; order Galliformes; family Phasianidae; genus Lagopus; species Lagopus leucura. The sequence continues at coordinate 13,342,329 of NW_024962267.1, forward strand.
ACACTAATAGTTACTAATTCTTTAATGTACCGTGCCATTTCAGGAGAGGGGCACAAACTCCCTACATCACAAATGCGGCTTTTTTTGTTGTTGTTTTTGTTTTGTTTTTAACTGTATGTTGGCTGTTCTAAAGTGTTTTTTTATCATCATTTTAATATACTTTATCATGTTGTGGAGTCTCAGTATGTTCACGTAATCAGGCAAAAATATTCTTTTGCATGTGTGCAATTTAGAAAAAGTGGTATCTGACTTAAATGGCCCTTTTGGCACATCTGTGAAACACAAATGTGTGCGTTCTCAAACACTGCACTGACGGTCTGTATCTCTTACTTAAAAAATTGATATAAAAAGAAACTGAAGAAATCGGTCTAAAGCCACAGAGGGGTACCTCTGCCAAGTATTTCACTTGCTCTTGGTTTAGCTCTCATTTGAGAGGAGCACATGTGGACTTCACACAAAATGAGAACAGTGCTGATGTCTGTGTGGACTACCATCAAAACAGAAGTTCAGCCCCACTTTGTGCCAAGCAGTTTGATCTTTCTGTTGTAAAGTCTGAATGCTGTCTGCTTCCCAAACCTGCTGCACAGATCAGAACCAGCATGCACCAGGCTGGTTTTGTCCTTCCCAAGGACTTTCAGCCACACTCATTAAAATTCCTGTTGCTCCTTAGATGTACAGGGAGCCACAAGGTGTTTCTGGGGAAAGCTCTGTGAAAGGCTTCTAACAACAAGCGCTGTGTAGGGCCACGAGTCTTGCTGCCCCTTGCTGTGCAGTGAGTGGCAGTTGCCCTATTTCTTGGTCATGTTATCTTCTGTTCCACATTTTATTTTTAATGGAACCTACCTCCCATTTTCTCATCACCTAGGCATCAAACTTTGCACTTGCTGCACACAGATGTGGTAATATAATTACAGTGTGTAGAGCAGAACTGTTGCACCAGAATGCACTGACTCCTAATGTAAAACAGACTCTTGTGTCTTAATATTTTTATTTTCTTCATTAAGTGAAAGAGATATTTATTTTTTCATTTCTAGATGCACAGGTTTGTAAATCAGTCAGGCTAGCTTTCTTAATATTATTATTTGATGCATGGGTTTTAATTTGTTTAACATTTTTTAAATGAGGGTGCCTATAGCAAGCATAAGAATGATGCCTGTAAATACTGGGGAAATACTCTAAATACTTCAGCTTTCACTAAAAACTACACATTTTTGTCCGGGTATTTGTGCATTGACTGTTCAAAGAGCCAACTCAAGATATTATCCCGAAAAATATTTCCAAGGGACGAAAACACATTGTAAAAATAACAAACATATGTTAGCAGTGAGAATAACCAGTTCAGCAGCGTTTTCTTGGGTGCATTTTGGTTCCTATCTAGGCTATTGCAATGTTAATTTTAGAAACTCTAGCCCAGCAACAGACACTTAGGAACAGAGTGATGTACTGCAAACGGCAAGAATTTTAACTGCAGACTATGGCTTTATTTTCTTATTTATAGCTCCCTTCACTTTGTTATGTTTTATGAAATGTATATCTTTGAGAGGGCCTGTCTTTGCTTTCGTGACCAATGGACCTATCTCCAGATTGCATCCCCCTACTTATCTTCAAATATTGAGCTTAAAAAAAGGCAAATCATAAAAACTTGGCACTAGGTTTTAAGTGCCATGCAAGGATTATCAAGAAATACTTAATTATCATTTTATTTAACTTTCAGCAACATTGGCTTTATTTTTGCTTTTTAATAAATGTACAATTGTTTAGGAGCAAGCTTGGGGCAAACACAAGGAATTATGAACGCTTACCTCTGATCTGACATGGAAATGACAAAGTCAAAATTTAAACATTTATTAGTACTACGCATTTAATGAGCAAAATTTAAGAATGTTAGTTGTTTGCTGGGGCTGAAAATGTCAGTGTAGACAGAGATTCACAAGTGGTACAAATTACAGTAGCTCTATTGATTTTGTTTTGTTTCCCCAAAGTGTGAAGAAAAGGTATGCTTTCCTTATTACTGGCAGTATAAGAGTGTTATGTATGGACAGGCTCATCTCTGACTTCATTTTTTTATATATTCAGGTTGCTTTGCAATCACACTAGTATTTATTGAAAGCCAAAGCTCGTATATTCTTTTGAAGATTATAAAACCCAAAACATTTTAATGGGAAAATTACTGCGCTGTTTTGAGATCAGTGCCTAAAGTATGCGAACATTTACATTAGGCTTTTTAAAGTAAAGATTAGTATTAGCAATTTAATATTATAATGTTTTAAGTAATATTTTTTCAACAGTTTACTGCAGTTAACAGAAACTGAAATAAGTAGTTGTAATTAACTGCCACCTGTTTAGGGTGATCTTTTAAGTTCTATTTTAATTCAGTTCATTATTCTGTCAAGATTTCATCTTTTTTTCCTCCTTCTTTATTGTTTAGATTGGAAAATTTTAATAAGACAAAAATAATTAGAGGGGAAAAAAAAGAATTTCCCACTCACTTCTACTTCCACTGTTGACCTCAACGTTAAAAAAAAATAAAAAAAAAAGAAAAAAAAGCTAGACTTGCACAAGAAATTATGGACATGCACAAGACTCAGACATTAATGTATATGTACCCCAGGATGCAACATCTTAAGTGGAAACTGAAACTGGGAGATTGAAAACTATTTCTATGTGGCTTTTTTATTTCGGTATTGATTCTTTAGGCAGAAAGCCCTTCCATTTACATCTTGTTATTTAGGCTCATAATAAAGATGCAAGAGCAAAGAGATATTTCTTTCCCATCTACGCTGCTCTATGCAAAGCCTCTTGTGCCTTTCTGCTTCATTTGCTTCATAGTGTCCTTAACTCTTTATTGCTTTTACTGCCATTATGAATCACTTTTTCATATTCAGTGTGCTCAGTCATTTTAATACAGTTATAATTGTAAGGTGCAAAATGTAAATCCCCATAATGTGTTGGAGGAAAAATGTGTCAAAGTCCCTTTGTTACACTGACAGGTTATAAAACCAGACTAGCTCAGTTTAATCAGGTTTAAATTTTAATGACACAAGCAAAACTCAAACTGAAGTAACTATTTTTCTGTTATTATTTCAGATGATTGCCACAAGTGAAAAACGTGTTTTTATTTATTGATGGTATCATTTCAGAACTATCTCAATGCGAACATCTCCTCTGGATAAAGCATTTCTTTAGTCATTAAATACTTCTCAGATATGATATCACTGTTCAAAGGTTACTTGCCCTCCTTTCTGATGACACATTTCCCCTTTCGACCCTGTGGGTGGTGATAACTTTGTCTTTCCATACTTCTCTGACCTTTCTCTTCTTTTTTATTCCCATGTTGTCCATCCTTCTCTTTTCTTCACCGTGTTGTTTGGGCATCAATTCTCTTCTCTGACCTCCTGTTCCTCCCCATATTGTCCAGCCTTATCTTTTCTCTGGCCTTTTTTTTAAATTCTCATAGTCTTTGTCCTTCTCTTGAACTTCTTTCATTACCTTCCCTTTTCTTTCCTGATATTGTAGAACCTCCTCTTCAGCCTTCTGCTCTCCCCTGCCTCCCATTTTAACTGATCCCTTCTTCTCCAATGTATTCCCATCCCCATCCTCGTATTCTCAGGCCTGTTTTCTCAAACACCTTCTTACTTTTATTTACATCTTCCCTGGAGTCCGCCTTCATCCTTTTCTTTTCCCCCAAGTTTTCTAGCCCTGCTCTTCCCCAGTTTCCTTTGCTTTTCTTGTTTTCCCCTAAACCTCTCCAGGTTCCTTCTGTTTTTTTATTCATTTGTTTGCTTTTTTTTTTTTTCCTCCCTTGAAAGTTCCCCAGCCTGGCTTCTTTTCCCTCCTGTACTCTTCCTTTTCCTTCCTTCCCCCTTGGGCACATCATATGTCATAGCAAGGCCAAATCCTCTGCAGACATTAATTTAATGTAAAATATTTCTGCCTCCAAAACTCAGAAAACTCCAACCTCTTCATTAGGAAGCTGTTAATACTGAAATGAACTATGATTTTTAAGTGTAGGTACAAGGATTGAAATTTCAGACTTAATTAAACAAGAAATAGATAGTGGCATCTTTTGATGTCTATAACTTTCATTTGACCTCAAAGAAGTTTCCTAGAGGTTAAAAAGTTGATGTCATGTTATCTATGTCCTGAATTACCTCAACTTTGAATACCACCAACTATTCAAATAATCAGAGTGAGCAAAATGGGAAAAAAAACAAAAACAAAAAACTCCTTTCTGTTTTGTTCAGACGTGACAGCTAAGAAGGTTCAACAACTTCATTAAGGATTTTTGGTTTCCTAAGTTGTGCTTTGTAAAACAAAATGGCCTTCCTGGTGCCAGAAGTTTACTACATCAGGTAATGAAGTGCAAGCCATGTACCTCAGATAGAAGAAGGACTAAAGGAAGTTTGTTACAGAAGAGGAAGTGTCTGTCATTTTATTTTTAAGGTGCAATTGACAGGAAATAGAAAGAAAAATGGGGACTTCAGCCCATATTCTGTGGTTTGTTTTCTCATGTATGTGCTTATCATTGGGATATGCAGAAAAATTCATGTTACTCATGTTCTTCAGATGTGTGATTCTTCTGTCACACAGATCCTTACAAATTGCAGATGACTAAGTATAAACAAAGATAAGTATGGATAAAACTGCTCGAAAGACAGAATACGTTTTAAAAAAACCAAAAAACTGTAAAGACAATTTCGATACACAAAATGAAATTACAAATTATTTTTTAGATGAACTTATGTGAAAAGCAAAAATCAAGGCAATTTTATACTCTGATATATCACTGACCCGGTGGTGAAGACCTAATTGCTGTTTTGATTTGTTTTTGAATGGATTGTATATGTAAGCAACAGATTGTCAGTGTATATTAGGCAGCAGAATTCTGGTCATTAAAGGGAATGCAGCCCTTTAGACTTCTTAAATTCTAAACTGCAGGTCTGTCCTAACATTACATGACAGCTTGGTCTTTGGCTGAAACTGAAAGTATATATACATAAGTCACTCTGAAAGCCATGCCTCCTATTTATTTCCATGGAAGCTACAACAGATAGAACGATCATAAGAACAATGTTTGATAAAGCAAATTCTCAGCTACAAAACACTCTTTTTCAAGACAGTCACCACCACAAGCTCTGCATTTTCACCAGCGATGAACAAGAGCCTCCATGCTGCACTCACCAAAATCTCGATGATTAGAGGTGATCCACTGTCACTGTCACCACTGCTGAAGTACACCATTTACTACTTTGCTCACATCCACTATTTGGTCTCCATAAATGTTCAACAAATGTTTATGAATGTCACTGGGTGCCATTTTTTTCCACCTGGAGGAGTTCAGTGACACTCCTTTGCTTCATGTCAGATGCCATTTTGTCAGACTGTCCCTCTGCTGCCATCTGTCACACAAACTGTTACAGAATATGCGCGAGAAGGTTCAGCCTTTACTGCAATACTTCCAACATCTGTATTTGATGTTGCGCGCTGATGTCATACAATTGGAGGCATTACTTTCAGAGAAGCCCTCATCTTCTCTGGTTTTGTGACAGAACTGCAAATTTAACAGGGAAGGATGAGCTGTCCTTTTCAACATATTGGAAGGGGGCTGAAATCTCTGTGGGGAGTGTTTGTGTACCATATGCCTATCACAAATACTGTGATACCTACTTATCAAGATAAAGTAAGTTAGATTTAGCATTAGAAAACATCTCTGCACGGTAACAGAATGTTAGACATATTAGGAAAGTATTCTTACTTTTAATTACCTTTTAATGTTCATTGTTAGTATATGAGACTATTTGAATTAGCAAGATTTGAATATGCATGGATGTGCAGGAAGAGGGAAAGCGTTCCATGTTTTTGCAATTTAGCAATTTCTCATGAGGCTAGACTTAAAGCTTAAATTCTAGGTAAGCACAAAAGAAAACAGTGTATCTGGAAGAGCGTAACAGGAAAGAGTATGAGAAATGGTCATGAATACATGTCCACAGTTCTGAGGGCATGTTTTACCTTTATTACAACAGGATATAGAGACACTGGCTTTGTTTTCCTGCTCTTTCTGTGCTTGCAAGTCAGGTTCATGCTGCACCTCTTCTCAAGTAGATATCACAGATCTCATATGGTGGAGGATTGGTAGTGGGTGCAGTGCAGTAAATCCTGTTGTCCCAGTATTGGGTCGCCTTCTGTCATTTATGCAAATAAAGCCTATACTGGCCAAAGATGCAAAAGTAGTTACAGATTATTTGGAGAACACTTGCAAGTGTTTGAACATTTAGCTTTATCAGAATTTGAAGTTTCCTTTAGCAGCAGGGTACATGATATTTTCCTGTAAATCTGGCAATGCTATGGGAACAAATACTGAACCCTGCTACATGAGGATTTCTCCAGATGGTGGTTGGGAAGGTCGTGAAGTAAAGAGCATACAGACAGAAAATCATATTTTATAGAAAAGTTTATCTTTTTTTTCCAACCTTGAAATCAATATTTTAGGATTTGAGTTTTAAATAATGACCACAAGGATTCTTATTTTTTATTTCATGAGTGTTTGTTGAATGCAGAATGTATTTCCTGTATGTGGAACACTGTTTTGGTCTCCAAAGCCATGAACTGCAAATATTAAACTCAGGAGAACATGTTATGTTCTTGGGTTTTAAAGTGGTATCAGCTTCACGGTAGTAGATAGTATAGTTTAGAGAATGTGGATCAATACTCTGTTTTCAAGACATTTGATCATGATAAATGTAGCCAGTGTGAATCACTCTTATGTGTGTAAATGTATACGTGTGTGTATATTTTCACCATTTGTTCTTTCTTTTTCCAAAGGCATATTCTCTGCCAGTTTTAAAAGCTCAAAAAACATAGCTCAACACAGAGAATTCCTTGCAGTGTAGAACAAAAACAAACTGTATTGATCCAAGAAAATTCAAGATCAATGATATAAATTTTTGACTGGCATCTACCAGCAATTTTATGTGTATGACAAGAAATAATTTTTAGTGCATGCTAGTACACAGTACAGTAAATAATGACAGTAGTTAGCTATTCAGTTCCTTATAGACTTTGATGTTTCATTGTGTATTTGACTTAATCAATTTTTAGAGAAACACGTTTCTCAAAATTAGCAGGTTGAGTTATTAGTGCTGCATTCTCTTAATATGCTCTAGTAAAATGTCAGTTGGAGAATGTTAATGTCCAAAGAAAAATAAAAATCCACATCAAACTCTGAAACCTAAGTTACCTTTTCTGTCTTCAGATAATGGCTTTTGTGTCCACCAGTCCAAAGGCCATCTTTTCCAGTTGGAAATTCTTGGCTTAGAGGAAGGGAATCACAGAATAAAGGTTTTCCATTGTAGCTATCATGACTTATAATTTACTCACAGTTCTCTTTCTGTGTTCAAGTAAATCCATTGTTCTCCTTTATATATATATATGTATTATTAAAATATGTCTGATGTTATTCTCTCTGAGGAACTATATATACAGTTGCACTAAAAATCTTAATTCATCACATTTCAAATTGGCAGTTTTCCAAATACTAATATGATAGAATTGCATAGAGTAAAAAAAGACAAACTAAGGACAAATGTAGCATGTCACCTGTGGTGGTTTTGATTTAAAAGCCTTTTTCAGGATCTTGTATGATTTTATCATTCTTTTTAGCTGTTCTAAACTAATCATTCAGGCAGCTGCCTTTCATCTTAGAAAACGGGGGAAACAACCTCTGAGAAAGCTATGAACAATCACCAGTAGGGGAAAGGTGACTTAAAATTAGTCCTTGCTTGTGATTACATCAGCATGTTTGCCATACATGACATATTTTTTTTCTGAAAGTCATGCAAATATGAGGTATGATAATTCCTTAACACCTCAGCTCTTTCTGAATTTCTGAAATGCTCCACGTTAGCCTGAAGTCTCAATGCAACGTGTTAGGAAAAGAGCTTTCTTATGAATTTGTCTCTACCTGTGATTATCTTATGACCAGATATTACAGTTCTTCCAAAGGATGGCAATATATCTTATTCAGGACAACAACTGAAAATTCTCATTTTTGTTTTGTTTCCTAAATAATTAAAATATAGTTGAAAATATCTTAAGTAAATTAACATAGCTAGTTCAAAACTGATGAATGGATTAAACTGTCATTCTTAGATTGCCATAGTCAACCAAAACAAAAGTATTTTATTTTTCTTGATTTTTTTGCACAGTCAGTATTTAAATGAATTTTGCTTTTCAAAATAATATTTACAGCACTAGAACAAAATGAAGTTTATGCAACAGTCATAAAAAGGTAACCTTTTTTTTTCACTTCCACCTAGTTGATACATTCATTATATATTAATTTTGATAGTTTATCTTGAAGGGAGTTCATAAGCAAGAGGAGAACTGACATGTTACGCAATCTGATAGTGATAGAACAAAGGGGAATGGCTTTAAATTGAAAGTGTTGATCTAGGTTAGCTGTTAGAATGATAATTTTACTCAGAAGGTGATGAGACACTGGAGCATGTTGCTCAGAGAATTTGTGGATTTCCCATCCCTGGAGGCATTCAAGGCCAGGCTGGATGATGTGGTGGTTGACAGCCCTGTCCATGGCAGGAGAATTGAAACTAGATTATCTTTAAAGGTCTCCCTTAAATGATCTTAACTGAAAAACAAACAAAAAACCACAAAAACAAAATGGAAACAATTTGTGCAGCATTTACAGTGCAAAAGCTAAAAAAAAAAAAAAAAAAAAAAAAAAGATTATTTGACATGTATTTTATTTTTGAAATGATACTACCTGTGTTTTCTTTTTCCTCAAAGCTAAATTTTGAGATTAATACTGGGAATAACAAGGATGACTGTATTTGTTGGATCTAGTTTATTCCACTGCAAAGCAGTGTAAATAATTACTGGCAGAATGTCAGAAGTTCTTTGGGTATTATTACTTAAAGGTGACCAAATACGTTTTGCCAATTTTTCTTCAGATGTTTTCACTGAAGAGCTTAGTAGACATTCATGCAAATAGAAAGTCTCAGATGGTTTGAATCTTTCAATTCTCTGATTGTGAGTGCTTTGTATGCAGAATAAACACATGCCTAGAGTGTCTTAATCACATGCACTAGCCAGAGCTTCAGAGCTGTCAAGACATTTTTACCCCAGGCGGTGGTGGTCCTACAACTTGGTGTCTCGTGGTCCACAGTGTCAGAGATGACACCTACAGGGACTCTCTCCCACAGCTGGGCAACCCTTGGAGATCAGGTGCTGGGTAGCCATGAGAAAAGTTCTTGTGAACACCACCTCTCTTAAATTGAGTTAAAGTTCATGCTGAGGACAAGGAAGGCCATGTAGTTCCCGTGTGTTAAACCAAACCTTGTCTATGTGGCACATCTGATTTTATTACAAAAATTCATTAGATCCTGCTTGTCTTGTTTAATTTCTTCTTATTTGTGACCAAGAATTCAGGCAATCAATTCCTGTCAAGTGAGATAGCATCTGAAACATGCCACCTATGAAGCAATTATGTGAAAGTTACTCCTTCAGACTTGCTTTGCTTGTTGGAATCCCCATGAGAAGAGCTATAGCTCCAAAGTTCATAGAAAATGAATGTATTGGATGCAAGTACCCTTAAAGCTTTGCTTTCAAATTTTCTGTTTGATTTCTCTGCCTTACACATTTAGTTTATATGAAGATCATGGTAATTTATTTAGTTTGCAATACTAATTTGTGATTTTTTTTTCTTTTGAAGAAGAAAAATGTTTATAGTACATAAGGTATATATATATAGTTTGACTGTTAGATGTCTGCAAAAGAACAAGGCTTAGCTGCTGTTTAGCACACTGCTGTAACAGCCTCAGCTGGGTGTTTATAGACACAAATTCATACTCTGGTGTGTAATCCACTTACTCATTTGGTCTTGCAGCTTTGTGTGGGAGAATCACATTTTCTTAGTGATTTTGGCAAGTAGATGTTCATTTCCTTTGTGGGAAATAAGGTTTGAAAATCTTCAACCAAGAGTTTACTTAAATAATAAAACACAAGCAGTTTTCTGGAATTGAAATGATTATTTAAACTGATTAAACTGTGTGCTGCTGCTTATCAGAGTTTTGGAGTTTTTTAGTTAGGGAATCTATTCTTAGCAGTCTAAAGTTTGCATCTGTCACAAAGACTTCATGTGCTTCATATGTGTGGGTTTTTTTGGAAAAAAGAAAATGGTAAGTAAGTATCACTTGATTCTGTTTTGAGAGATTTTTCTTTGTGGCGTTCGCTAACAGTGAAACATCTGCTATAGATTTGAACACCGTCCCTTTTGCTGCATCACTGCTGCATTAGAGGTTCAAATTTTTTGAACAATTTTTGGAAGGAACAGCTAAGCTTTTTCTGCGAAATGGTGTCTGAGGCAATAAGTAACTGTTTTGTATGAATATACAGGGATTTTATTTAGTGACCACAGCATATGAAATGCTATTTGAACGCCTTCTTGGATTCTCTGGGAGAAATGTATGTATATATGTCTACGTGTTATTTGTGACAGCTGGCAAAATAGCGATGGCAGCTTCAGGTTCTCCTGACATCCTGACAGGTATTTGCTCTGCATCAAGAAGCAGAATTTTTCAGACTAACATTTCGTTCACTCACTGTGCATCTTCTGGTGCTACAAGAACAGCCACAGTCCAAAATAGTGGCTGTGGAAGTGATGCTGTTATGCCTTCGAGAGTAGCTGCCCAGCAAGACAGATAACTTCTAGAGTTTCTTAGTGACTAGATAGCCTCCAAATGTGTGGCAGCTCCAGAAGGTGTCAAACAAATTGAGTTTTGGTGGCTTCCAGCAGAGTCAACAATGTTTTAAAAAGTATGAAGGCTTTCACATGTTATTCTTATTCTAGCTCCACATAAGAAGAAACTACTTTTTCATAATGCCTAGCCCTAATTTCTCATGTTCTGGGGGAAAGTCTATGTAATAAGGCTGCATGGCAAATAAATGCAAGGGGAATTCTTTTTTTTCTCAAACAAATCAATACTCAAATGTTGTAGCCCGAATCCACTCTCAGTGCTTTAATCAGAGGGTCCCAGATATTTCCCCTTTTACCTGATCTAAAATTCTGAAACTGTTACTATCTCATATGCTTTACCTTTAGCTCAAACTGTCAGGTCTTCCTCAGCTAAAGGCAGCCCTGAGTAGAGCCATCAATGGAAAGACCTACCAGAAAAGGGATAAAGGAAGAGGAGAGGCATTTGGAAATGTATTTTCCAATTTCATTAGGTTTCTTGGTGGATAGAATTGGAGGAGAAAAGTCTATCATCTTGCCTTCATCTAGATTTCTCTGCGTGTTGTACATTTATGAAGATGGCCGGTGCAAAGGAAAAATCCTCCTTGAGAACTCTCAGAAGAGAGAGATTTGTCTTCTTATTATTCTTGTAGGAGAGAATAATTTTCTTCTTCCTGCAGGGCAGAGTCAGGAAAAAATCAAGTCAGAGTACCAGCTTCCAGTTTTCTACTGTCTTGAATCATGCAGTCCCATACTCAAGAGCGGAGTAGAAATCCTTTCACTTCCTTAGCAGCAGCTTCTCAGATACATCCAGATACATCCAGATAAATCTTCCCTTGTCTAATAGTTATCTCCGACTAAATTGGATCCATTACTAGGACTACTAGCAAATGAAAAAAAAATACATTTGATTCCAAGTTTCACACAGACTTTGAAAACAGACATCTCAGTTCTTCATTGTTCAGAAATAATAAACTTTTTTCCCAGGTAGCTCAATTTTGATTCCACAAATACGTGCAATGGTCCAGGGACAGTGGTTGCAACAACAGGTAAAATATTCAACAGAAATGTATATATGCTTGCAAAAATGTAAAGCAAAAATATTTGTATTTCCTGTGTTAGCATTGCTTCTGGAAGAAATTTTCTTGAATTTGGTGATGCTGAATGAAAAAGAAAGGCAGTTGTTAAATAGGCAAATGTTTGTATTTATGATAGAAGAAAAAGCAAATTCTGAAAATGTGCAAATGTTTATGAAGAATTAAGTAAGATCGTGGTAGCTGCTAACAAGGACATTAGAAATTATTCTTGACTGCAAATATTACTACCTCTTTTCTGGAGACAGCATAGGCCCTCCTGTGCTTACTTTTAGCCCCATAACTAATTCAAACAAGTCTGGTAGGTTTTGATCAATGGCACAATTGTGACATAAGCACAGATGACTTCTAAAGGGACAGTGTACAAGTCTTTCTCTGCAACAGCCACTTGGTGTGTGAGTGCAAAAACCTTTTTTCAAGTCAGTTGAAACTTTCCAATATGCACCATTATATTAATATGCATCCATTAATATGCATTCAGAACCTTTCCAATATGCACCATGTGCAGCTGCAATCAAGAATTGTGAGAACTTTTCTCCTGGGACTGAAGTGCTTTAAAGAAAATATTGGTGGTCTTTGTAAGTAATAAAGGCAAAGGAACACAATGGCTAATCAAGCATTTACTTGGAATTTTTAATAGATTTCCGACTTAGTTAAAGACTTCATGAGCTTTCCATTTTTGATGGGAGCTAAATATAGGTAACCATGATGATGTGGCCCTCTAGTGCCTTGGAAAGGGTTAAGAATGTTCCAGCACCAGAGAAGTTAACTCTCAGGTAATTCAGAGGTAAACTGCAGCTGTTCCTATATTGAAATTGCTCAATCCTTAGCACTTCAGAGACATCACTCATTGAAACGCATGAACTGGTTTACCTCAGCTGCTTTATTTTCACAGTACATAAACAAGGGTTCGAGTAAGGACCTGCTCCTTCTCCCGGTGTGTTCTTCTGATGTGTGTCATGTAAGGGTTTGCCTGGTCCTCATCCCTGAGCTGTGTCAGGGAGTTGACAGCCCCAGTGCAAGGACTGGGGGATGCTGCTTTTGGCATACTGGGTTGACAGTGCAACATGAACAGGTTTGCAGAGCTCTGCTGACCAGGCTTTAGTGACACTGCAGCCAAGAGTAGCAGGGAAGGAGACTCCAAGCAAACATACACAGGCATCCTGCTGTAGCTCATTCTGTAACAAATATCTCTGTGGCTACAGTAAGAATTTGAAGTGCACAAGGATTCCAACAGCATGTCTGAAGTTAATGAATTTAGAATGACAGAAAGATCAAATCAGATATATAAACATATATATGTTAAGTATACCAGTGAAGTATATATAAACATATACTGAACTGGTGAACACACCTTGACTATTGCTTTTAGTCAAGGAACCCTAAAATAAAGTTAGGAATGTTCTATGGCATTGGCAATACCTTGGTGCACTCTCAAGTTTTGTTTTGTTTTGTTTTTTTAGTATATTTTTTTGTTGGGGTTTTTTACATTTAATTTTTTTTATTGGAACAAACTCTTTCAATTCAGATTAGGCAGAATATGCTTGGAAATATACATGCCTAAATAATTATTAATGTATAATGTATAAGTACATTCTTTTGCATTGCTTAAAATAATATTGTACATATTGATTTTTTAATTTAATTTTTGTTATTTGTTAATGTATAATTGTACAGATATCATGTCAATTCAGTGGGTTGATACAATTAGAGAAACCTCTTTGGCCTATTGAACACAGCCGTTGTCTAAAATGACTGGCTCTGTTTCTCAGTAAATAGTGTTTGAGAAATATGAGAGTGGAAAAAAAAGGAAGTGTTGCTTTTTCTTTCTTTCACACAGGCAAACACAATCTTGAAACAGAACTGTAACTCCAGCATAAACTAATGAAGTAAATAAGAGCAGAATTATGTCTCTCCTGACTGCCTACTTAACTCATTCTGCTGCTGTAGGGGTTTTCTTCTAATTCTTGAAATGTAAGAAATCTGAGTGAAGGATTTAGGTAATGCTAACTCATCTGGGTTTTAGGAGATTTTCACCCTGCTTAAATTTTGTAAATACTATTTTAATTAAAATAGATTATGTTGGAGATTATTGGATCAGTAGATTACTGGAATTTATCATTCTTAAACCCTTTGAACCTGCACATTCATAGGTAATTCATAAAAGGGAAAATAAGAAAATAAGGAAAAGGAAATAATTTACCTCATAAGGTACCTAATAATGCCAATTTTATACCAAGTGTGATTGTCCAGAACAGGTTGTATATGAATGTTTTTTATTACTTTTACAGCAGTAATACGATAAAACCCCGTACTTCTCTAAGAAATAGCTAAACATAATCAAAATAATAAGAAAAAAAAAAAAAAAAAAAAAGAGTTTTAAAGCTGAAGGATGTAGTAAAAACCCTCTGATAAAGCCAGTAAAGTAGAAGTAATAGCACATTTTCGGTTTGAAGAATTCCGTTTTCTATTCAGCACACTCTTAAGCAACAGTTTAGGACAGGCCTTATGGAAAAAAAATGAAATAAAATTACTCTGCATACTGATATCAGGTAGCATGAACAGTGTTGGAATGGGTAAGGCGTAGTTATGCAGTTGAGTGTGGAGTTTAGAGGTAAGGTCTGACGTGCTCCTGGGCTGACCAGCTGTGCTCAGGGAGCTTAGCAGTGGACAAGGAACTAGGTTGGGGTTACTGGAGGATCTTTGCCCCAAAAGTCTGTTGGACTAAAGAGTCTGCATCCAAAGGCCATGAAAGCTGATCAGTGACCTGCAGAGCTGCTCCTTGTCACATTCAAAGAAGTCCCTGGCTGAAGGAAGACTCATCTTCAGAAACAGTCAAAAGATACTACAGCTTCCTTCCTTCCCTAGGAAAATCGAGGAGGGAGTCCTCTTATACCATGTTTCTGGGTAGGTGCAGGAGAAGGTGGCTAGGAACAAACAGCTGGTGACTTAGAAGATCTGATTCCTTGCATTGGTACACAGTGGAGAGAGTAAGAGGCACTAAAGCAGGAGTGGATCTGCATGTATATAGGGAAAAACATATTCACCAGTTAGAGAGTCCAGCAGAGGCAACAGATTGTGCAGTCGGTTTCTCGAGGATTTCAAGACCAATCTGTGTAAAATCCAGAGGAGCCTGGCCTGGTCTCAGGTTGTCATTGCTTTGGACAGGAAGTTGAGCTGCAGACCACCTGAACTCCCTTCTGCCCTGATTCTCTTATTCAAGGAAAGGTACAGAATGGTCAAAAGAATTTGAAATCAATTTCCTATGAAGAAGTTGCCAGTAAAGAACTGAGCTAATGATATTTCTAGAAACAAATGAGAGTAGAGTTTTCTTCTGCAGTGTTTTATGAGTATTGCTGGCCAAAGGGCAATCTGTAGGGAAAAGACTGTAACATGAAGGTGAAAAACAAAACAACCAGTTGAGCAGACGTTGTCTTCGTCTAATCTGTTGTGTGAGGAGAAATAACTTGTAAGGTACAGTCTGTGGGTTACTTCTTATGTGATTTTTGATAACTTTTTCCATACATTCTAAAATAAGTATGCTTAAATCAGATGTATTTTTTGAGAAAAAATGACTTTATCTGTGGGTAGTAAAGCCAGTGTATCAGTGACTTCAAAAAGCTTTTTAAAAAGCTTTCTAAATTTTGTAAAATGTGGATTTTACTTCTGTAGTATTATAATGTCTCTCTTAAAAACAGTTGGAGTGATTTTTTAAGAGGACTGTAGAGCTCTGACTGGAAAAGAATGGCAAATGGCAAGTTTTCTTCAGTGGTTTAGGAATCTGGTTCATATGGCAGTTGATCCACACTGAACAGAGATAAGCAAAGTATTCCTCATGTTTAAATGTCCAGACTTAAATATACTAATGAATTAGCAACAATTCTGAAATCTGAAAACAGTGGAGGTACAATTTTTCAGAAGCAGCAGTGTATTCTTTAAACTGTCTAATCCTCTTGGACTCTTCATTCCTTTGTCATCTTTTCTGGCCTCTTGTTGAACTTCTTTTAGGTCACCGAAGTAGGGCAATTGAAAGGGAAGGTGGCAGAATAGGACGAGCAAATTAGGGAAGAGAAAGAAAGTTAAGCAAGAGGCTGGAACTAATGAAATTTGACTCTCTTGCTTGGCTATGGTTTATAGGAGGAGCCCTTGGGAAGTCTGCATTTTGCTGTTCCCTTCTGCACAGTGACAGCTTTATACTGCATTACTTCAAAGACATTGTAAGGATAAATACATTAGTGATTATGAAATACTGAGGCCCTACATGTCTGTATAATGAGACACGTAGGAAAAACGTGCACAGTGAAAACAAAACTGACGACGGGGTGCTGGGGGGAGGTAGGGAACAGTACTGGTAATTATGTCAAAAGAATACAAATGTACACTCCTATTCCATCTAAAAGAACAAAATTGTTTCTACCAGTCCACAGCAACTAGTTATTAGTTAGCACTGATTCTGATCTTTTTTTCTGTCCTAATCAATTATGCTTTTAAATTACTTCAGTATGTCTTCTGCCTCTCATAACATTCTTTGTTGTAGAGTGTCTGTTCCAAAAGAGTGAATCTTGAACCCTCATTCCTCTACTTTTTATCTAAGAAGACAATCTCCTTAGGAAGCATGTAGTCTATACTAAGTGAAAAAGCATCAGAAGTTACTTGTCTCGTAGACAGTTACATTATTTTGGGAAAGTAAAGCTGACCATCAGTAAAAATGAATTTTGCAAATTATTTTAACTGCTTCTGTGTGCTCTGTAGCTTCAGTGGGGTTTTATTTCTCTGTTTAATTTCATACGAGTTGTGTTTATCTGAAGTATCTGAAAATACTGCTTAGGTTTTCTCTTCATAATTTTTCATGATGTTTTTACAATTTGTCCATCTTAATGTTTATGGCATATCTATTAGGCAATTGGCAAGGTGTTGTCAATGACTGCTTGCACTTAGAAAACTTAAGTTTCACTTAAGTTCTGACTTTCTGCCCATTTTATTTCTATTGTTGCAAGGTCACATTTTCTCTGATTTTTATGTGCAATTTGGCAGTACATTTAATGAAGAAGAAAATTTTGATCAGTGAAAGACACAAAGCAGAATTTAGAACGCTACCTGAAAACCTCAGTTATGTATGTAAATTTATTCCTATGTGATTAGGTGTTCCTATGTGATTATACTCATTAAATTGTGAGTGCTTGTAAAAAGACTATTAGGAGACTGGGTTCAAAGTAATATTGAATCTTTTGGTTGTTTCATCATGATACTTGAAAGGTTCTGAATCCCAATCCCATGACCTTAATTTTGAGTTTTCATTTCATTTATGTGTGCATACATGTGTGCGTATGTATTTGCTGTAAAAGAAGCCCTATAATGCCCTGGGTTGCTTTGAAATGTGTTAGTTTTTGCTTATGCTATTGCTGCATACTCCCAGTTCAGTGACAGATAGCTTTTGATAAGCTAGTTTAGAAAAAGAAGGACAATGGGTTTAAAACCTAACAACTTTGTTAAGAAACACTCTGTGCCCCCTGTTCATAAAAATATGTGCTGTCATTCATTAAGTCAGGAAGGAAACTCCAAATGTCTGGAAAATAAATCTGTTTTTCTTCAGTATCTTCATGTGTTGCTAAGAACAGAAGTACTACTTACGTAAGGCTAACAGGTATTGCACACTACTTGATTCTTTTATTTTTTTTAAGTAGGTAATTTAAGCCACAGACATTGCCAGCTTATAGAACAATGCATGTCAAATAAGATTTTATAATATACTTTCAAAAAGAAGTGAGGACTTTTATTCTTTTTGATAAGGAAATTGTATGTTTCAAAGAAATGTTGCATAGCGACACATAAAATATCTGAATGTTATTTCAAAACCATTTCCTGATGCATCACAACTGATTGAAAAGAGAGAAAAACTTTGAATGTGGGTTGTTGAATGCAGGCTGCTCAAAGATGGATCTACACTGTATCATTATTTCCACAGTTTTGGAAGAGTTCTCATTTTCTGTCTGTTCTCCTCTCAAATATGTAGTGGCTCTTAGTTACCTAAAAATGTCTTTTATGGCCATTAACATCCAAAAAATCATGAATAGGATAGTAGTTGCACAGAGTCAAATCTGTGATAGTTGCTATTGATGAGGATGCAATCAAAAGAAAGCAGCAATGGGAATCCAAAATAATATCTGGAGAGATCACTGGATGGACATGATGGAATTTGCTCTGTGAACACGTTTTTTTGATGATTGTAAGTCTGTATCCTTGAGGAAAGCTTTATTTATTAGAGATCCAACCCATCCAAATTTGTGTATCTTCATGTGTGATAAAGGGAAGTCTTAAACCACTGTCTAGTTACTGCTCTTTCACTTGGATAGGGGGATAATAATTCTGACAATAACTAGCTTGTGCACAAGGGCATTATGAAGTTTATTCTCTTAAGAGAAATTTCTTATTTCTAATCTGTGAAATTATATTAGGTACATCTCTGTGGAAATTGGAATAGTTCTGCCTTTTCAGAACCATCTCCATGAATTAAGAGTCGATTCTATCATGTATCCGATGTATAAAAAGGTGGTAACTATTACTGTATTAATGTACATACAGACATACTTTTCCTTTATCCTCCAGTTGAAAATGTAGTGAAATATTAAGGCATAAATAGGATGTTGGTACTTCTACACTTTTGATAGGTGATATCATCTGATACTAAATAAAGCAACCCTAAGATTTTGCATAAAAATAAATAACACGTGCTTATAATAAAGCATGTGAACTGGTAGATGCCATTTCACCTTGTTGACAAATCCTTTCAATTACACATCCCAAACATCCAAATAAATAATATACAGCTCAGAACATTGTGTAAGGATGGAAGAAAAACAATTTATCTCTTTCTCTTACAGGCTAGTCTTCTTTTTTTCCTTCAGTTCCACGTGATTGTTTTAGAGTCCATAAACCACAGTAATTATGGTTACATCTTTTGCTAAAATTACAAAGTAAATAAGTCAAACTTGCACAAGGAAGTATCATTAGGAGTCAACTGTTACTGTGTTGGTGATAGTGTTATAGATCATTTAAGAGAAGAACTCATTTTCAACAAGATAAGGGTCGAGTCATTCAGCTTCTTTTCAGACTGCAAGAGCATCCTTAGAGTACTCAGAAAAGCCACACTTCCAGATACTTTTCATGTCCACCATGTTGTTCACTGGCCAAAAATCTAGAAGACTTCATTGTCGTTCTATCATTAACTTAAATTTAAGGACTAGGAGGGTCCAGTGTAGGAGAAGGTATATTATTATCTTGCTGGAAGACTGCTATAATTAAATTCTCCCAACTGAGACCTGTCCCCATTTTTCAAGTGAAGCATACATTATAATCAGTTACACTAGCATTCAACTTGTTTCTCTGCAGATGACTATAAAAGTGAGCATATCATGGTTAAGCTGTGCTGTCATATGGGACAGGTCTTCTGAAACCACTAAAGCCATCAATTCTCCATTTTTCCCAACCTATTTTGATATCAGCTGATGCAGCCAATAAGAGGAAAAGATAGTGTGCTATTACAGCTTGGTTGTGCATATGGATGTAAAGTATATGGATTGCTTTCAGTCTCCAGTATCTGTCTCATACCATGCTTGTGATGGCAGTCATGATTCAGTGTGCCGTCCCATGTATCCATACAAAGTCGTAGCATGAAGGGAGTTTTAGATCCACTTTGCCTAATTATTATGAAAGTCTGGATTTGCTCAAAGAAAAAGCTTGTAATGCAATGACTTTTAAAACGCACTTCTTGTTCAGCTATCAATCTTTATCCATTTTGAAGGACACTTTATAGATATAAATTATGAGGTCTGTCAGGGGAAGGTTCATAGATAAGTGGGTTCAGTCACTGGAATATCACTTCCTACAGGACTGACTGCTGAGTAACAGTAAATTATGTAGACTAAAGAAGTTTATAAAAGCCTGATCAATTCAATTAGCTCACTTCTGAATAGACAGCAGCATATGCAAAAACCAAGCATATGGTGTCACATCACAGGTTCAAAAATGTCAGTTTGACTATTACTATACAATTGAAAATTACTGATTGCCAATGTGGTTAAATACAGTATTAGAATAAAGCTGACTTGGCTTTAAAACTTCAGTACTTTTTAAAAATGTTATGCAGCTTCATCCAGAACAATACACTAAAAAAAATAAAAAAATAAAAAAATAAAAAAGATGAAAGATAAAACAATAACCTTTAAATTACATAAGCATTTTTTCCCACCTTGTTATCATCCAATAACTGTTCTGTGAAAGCCTTGACCTTTGTCATCTCTGTCATTTTTATCCCTTGTCTTAAATTCTCATATCATAAAAAGTATACTAGAACAATTGTGGGTTTTTTTTCTGAAATGCGTGACCATCTGCTTTGAAATGTGTGGTGTAAGAAATAAGATTTTCATAATTTTTGCATAGCTGCCACCTCTGCTTGTGGCTGTTAGGTTCAATTATTCCTAGGCTCATTTCAAAAGCTTGGGAGACATATTTTCTCTTTAACTGTGAGCTGAGAGCTCATATGTCTACCTATGTTTATCTACTGTTATGCAGGAAATAGATCCAAATGATGAAAGAAACAAGCCCTTGAATGCATGATTATTCTTTCCCATACTCACAGAAAGAACTTGAGATAATTTCCTTGGATGCTATCCAATGTACATCTCAATATTTTTATTTTCAGATTTTTTATTTTTATTTATTTTTTAGATGCAGAAAGGAGTGATATATCTTACTATTTGTTAAGAATAATGGTCTGTGTACGTTGAATTTCCAGCTTTCTCTATTCGAAGGTGTAACTTCAGTCTCATAAAGATGAAATATCTTCATATGCAGTAATTATTTCAGGATTACACTAGAGAATCATAGATTTGATTTTCCCCAAATGTGGCTGGACTAAGTAAATCGAGATTGTAATGCCAAGGACAAAAATGAAATCTACATAGAATCAATTCCATCATTATGTATTTATTTAACAGTTTTGCTGACACACAATTTTCTTTGCACAGTCGGTGAATTTGTTTTTCTTCAGGTACTTGGGCAAATCATCTACTAGACATACGTGGTTTACAAATGGTGGTTGGAGGAAGACGAATAGAAGGAAAGCAAATTTCTATTTTACAGACATGGTTCAATTCAGTATTCATGTATGATTCAATTACAAGTTTGGTTCAGTTTCAGAGAGAAATAGCATCTTTTATTTTTATTTTGCACATTTTTCTAAAGGAAAGAAATGTAATCTATCTGTAACGACTTAGCTTTCTGTTTTTGCTTATACTTACTTTAGCTGAATACTCTGGAAGGAGTGTCTTCCTTCTACTTTGGCTATAGAAATCTCAGTTGTCCTTTTATTCCCAATGGGAATTTTGTCCCTTGTCGAAAGACAGTTACTCTTCCTATTATTTTGCTTTTCTTTTGCTTCTGTTGTTTGTGATTTGGCATCAGAAAAGAAAGTGTTCATAATACATTCTTAAGGTGCAATACAAATTGATGGTTCACCTGCATCTAGACTTCACTCACAATTCTTACCCCAGAAAGCAAGGCAAAGGTTTGTCGTCTTAAACTTTAAGCACATAGGAAATGCTAACGCAAAGACAGTATTCTGATCGAATTTATCAGATATGTAGCCAAAGAAAATCAGCACGTGTCCCAGAATATTCTACATAACAATTGCTTGCATATTTACATGGTTGATTTAGAGCCAATTCAAGTGGAGTCCAAACCCCATCAGTAGAGGGCCATGCACGATTTCTTAATAACAATAAAAATTGAGCACCTGAATAAGAAATTTGACCAAAAATTTTTAAAGCTCATGTACTCAGTTGTTTCATATTGAAAACTGTTGAGATATTTGCAATCAGGTTTATCTTTTTTTTCAAAATCTGAAATACACTGATAATCTCTACGAAAGTTCATAAGCACATGAAGATGAGTGCTCAGACAGTTACAAAAGAGAGATGTATATTTACATCAAATTACCTTTAAAATTGCTCTAGGTAAATGAACAGGTACTTAATAATACAGGAAGAACAGGTAGTTTTCTCATACTTTTCACAATCAACTTACATGGTTTCTTCTTAATCATTGTGGGCACAGGCATGGAGTTCTCTCTCATCTTTTTGTTTCAGGAAATATTGCTGCTGTTGTAGCTCAGAATAACCATTACCGTGTTATTCCTAAATGGATACTTACTTTTGCAAACAGAAATTATTTTTTGAATGTTCCTAAAAAGATTGATAGATTTTTCTTGCTTTCTTTTCTCTCTCATACCTTAGAAGAGATATTTTGTCCTTGAATTTTGTCCTAATTCCATTTAAAAAAAAAAAGAAAAATCAAAGAAGAAAACCAGGAAAGGAAAGTTTGTGGTAAGCCCACAACATAATATGCTTTGAAAATTGCATTGAATCGCCCACCTCAAATGACTCAACGAGTAGGTAGCAGCCCAGTCATTTCAAGTGGCTGTTTTCCAAATCAGTGATAACTTATCACATTTCACTTTGTGCAGACTTTCTTCTCATAAAAGGTGTATTTTAGAGCCTGGAGACAAAAAGTAACATCAGTCTCAGAGTTTTGTATCAGAAGTGCTATTGCATCCCTATTGTTAAGCCCTGAATGGCAGTACAGACATAATAAACTTCACTATCTCTCTCAAAAAATACGTTTAACAAGTTGACGACCTGAAATGAAAATAAGCATCCTTGTGTATGGATATATACATACATCATAGTTGAAAATATGAGAATGTCAGAAACCTGTTGAAATTAGTTTAGTTGTATATTTTCTGTACTGATTGTAGTAATCTAATGCATTTTAACACAGTTCAATACTCATTGTGTTTTTTTGTATGTTTATTTTGGCTGGAAGGAATGGTTGGGGAACCTGCAATCTGGCAGTAGATCTTTTATGCTATGGAGGGTTTGTAGTAGCACGGGATGGCCTTCCCAGGCCTCTGAACATATGAAAACATATTGATATCATTCATACACCTCTCTTTCAAGAAAAGATCTCCTCTCTAGTGTGGAAACATCTCTGCATGGAGGTAAATGCACTTCTTCTATGAACTGGGAGGATATTTCTGACTTTTTTTTTTTTTTTTTTTTTTTTTGTATTAGGTGAGATATTTATGTAGGAATCACTTCTAAAGGATGCTACATGACAACTAAAGTCTTCCATATACTACAGTAATTTCTTTGTGTCAGGAGCTCTTCAGCAAGGAGTGTCAGCACAGCTGCTGGCTGTGTTTTTACCAGGTCTGGTTTTAAGGCAGGCCACAATTTGGATGTAAAATTATAGCTAAGAGTACATGTGAGTACAGTTGTTATCCCCTGGTTGATGAGGTCTCAGATAGGTGGATCAACAGGCACATCTGCACAGCCTGGTGCAAGATACATGAGTGGCTTCAGGAGTGTGGAGACAAGTGTTACAGCATGTTGAAGTGTTATTTTAAACAGTGCATCTTAAATTTTGGCAATAATGTTTTACTTTTTTTTTTTTTTTTTTTTTTACTATTCTTGAAAGACTTTGTGCTAATATCACAAGACACTGAGTATGATTATTTCCATATGTGATCTATTCTAATAACTGAAATCTGAATTCCTTAAATTGCTAGCACTTAGTCCTAGGATGATTGTAATGACTCTGTTATGTATCCTTCCCTGAATAATTTAAATATGATCTAATTTTTCACTCATTTTCTAATGTTGTTTTGATAGGTCATTATTGAGGCAGCCTGACACACCTAATGATAAGACAGTGATTCACTTGTCAATTGCTTTGCCAAATATTAATCATTTGTACAGAAATTATGTATTACAGATGTCTATTTGAATACTTCTGTTGTTGTTGTATGTTTGTTTTTGATTCAATTATGATGGTCTGTTTTCCCATAATGAGGTAGAAAAGGTCTCCACACTGAGGTGCAATGAAAATATGTTGATTGTTTCTTTGGGAATTTTAAAACTTTTAATGGTTTGGAACAATTAAATTGTTCAAAAGTTGTGCAGTGTCAAATATATTGCTTTTAGTCATGTATTCCATCTCTCTCACAAAAAAAAAAAAAAAAAAAAAAAAATCAAAAATAATTGGTTTTCATGAACCTAAGGATCATGGCTCATGGAACCAGTGAGTCTAGGAAAACAGGAAGGTAGCCCAGAAGTCTCTGTGGATGAAAGATCCTGGGAAGGGAAGAAAGTAAACAACAAAGAGGGGTTTCTGCTGAGACACTGAGGCTCGGAGCAGAAGGACATCCACTGCATGGATGCCGTGTTCAGGCAGCAACAATTTCCCCTCTTTGGGAGGATCTTAATAATCTTAATTTTCATTTAACGTGTGTTAAGTTCTTGAGACATTTCTGATGCCTGCAGATATCAGCAGAAACACTTACATAATCAAGGCATGTACGGCAGGCATAAACCATACTTCTGTTTTTATGTACCCTAATAATAGTGTGCTGTTGATGCAAGATATGTTTTTGCGAATGTTAACGGGTGTCTGGAAAGCAACAAAAATGTCACAAAATTACAGAAGGTATAAATACATTTTATAAGGGCTGTTCCAAAAGTGAGTTTATTACTTTGGCCCACAGTGTCAGAGGTGGATGTTGGTGGTATGGCTGTAGAAGATGAACCTTCCCACCAATATCCCATTACACTGTATTGCTGTGGGACAGATGGCAGCAGAGTGGCAGTCTGACAAATTGGCTTCTGAGTAGAAGTATGGATGAAGCAAAGGCATGTTGCTGAATTCCTTCATGCAGAAAAAAATGATTTTCATTGGTGTTTTCTGAATGTTTGTGGAGACTGAATAGTGGATGTGAGCAGAGTAAAAGTTGGACTGCATGGGCAACATTTTCCTAGCAAATAGTGCCATCATAGCAGCTGTGAAATGGTGGGTCACCTACGCTGGTGCTGATTTCTTGAGTATGGCATGGAGGCTCTTGCTCATCTCTGGTGAAAATGCGGAGCCAGTGGTGGTGGCTACGTTGAAAAAAGAGTGTTTTGTCCTGAGAATTTGCTCTATCCAATAGCATTGCTCTCTTTGTATCTGTTGCAGTTTCCATGGAAATAAGTAGGAGGCATTACTTTCAGAGCTACTTATATAGTTTGAAGGCAGCGTGTGAACTTAGTAACTTTAATTAAAGAATAAGTATTAATAGATTTCAACATTCCTAGCGTGCTTTGAGGATTGATTAATAAGGGTAATGCAATGGAATAATTTTCAACATCATTACCGTGTCCCTTGAACCAGTCAAGCTTGAACCCTCAGGATTTGGCAACACTGTAAAATAAACATTATTAAACACATCTGGCTTTCTGAAGAACAAAACTTTCATAATAATCAAAGTATTTAAATGTGCTGAACTGGAAAATAATGCAAAGAAAAAGGAGTAATTTAAGAAGATGGATTAGAAGAACTCTTAGCAGGAATTAGCATAATTTTCTTCAGCTTGGAAAATGTAGGTAGAAACTAAAGTTAAGTCTGGGAATATGATGGGAAGATTGCATCTGATTGTAGCCAGCAAACTAGATAATAAGTCAGCTATAATTACTTATGTGTGAAGTATTTATAGGGTGAAGTTTCTTATCAGATCTTTAATCAGATCTTTAAATGTATTAAGTATGTAAGAACATAACATATATAGTATATATAAAATCCTGCAATATATACTAGAAAAATCATAGAATCATTAAGGTTGGAAAAGATCACTAAGACGATTTAGTCCAACCGTCAGCCCATCGCTACCATGCCCACTAAACCACGTCCCTCAATGCCACATCTCTACATTTCTTGAGCAACTCCAGGGATGATGACTCCACAGCTTCCCTGGACTATTCCAGTGCTTCACCATTCTTTCCAAGAATAATTTTTTCTTTAACGCTGTTATCTCTTGTCTTGTTAAAAATAGACATTCAGAGAGAGTTGCAAGGCAACTGAGAGGCAATCTACATGTTGTGATGCTGTACAATCATTTCAAGTACATCCCATAAGCACCTTACTACATGCACTGCTGGAGCAAAATTAGAGCAGCAATTTCTAGTTGTCTCCCCAAAGACATCACAAGCAATCAAGTTCATGTTTCTGGCAAATACGCCTGGTAAACCTTAAAACAGGAGCTTGATACAAGGATGTTCCCTTAGAAATACCAAAGGTCTGAAACCTGGGAGAACTTAGCCTTAAAGACAACTGCTATCAAATCGATTGTGTGAAACCTTGGATGGAGCTGAGCTTCTCCGTGGTCTTCCAGGACTGTGGTGATTCTGCATATGCTCATGTGGAGATATATGTCTTCAGTACTGAAAACTGAAGTGTGATTCCCTTCAAGATCAGCCCAGCAGAGTTTATGAATTTGGGCCTAGACTTTGGACTCGGTTTTGTTCTTTTTTTAACTAATTATCATTATGCAATGATTTAATTGTCTAACTCAGTGTCAGTACTACGCCTCTACGTAATCATGAAGATATTGCCTGTGAAGCCCAGCCTTATGTCATTATCATATGTTAGATGCTCTTACAACTATAATACTCTCAAAGCAACAAAATAACAACAATAGGATCACAAAACTGCTTGGGCTCATGCAGATCGAAAGAGTATGAACTGTCCAAGGGAAGGACAGGATATGGACTTTATTATAGACAGATCTTCAACAGCTCTTCTGATGATATCATTTTGCTTATTTACAAGACAGAAAGATGGGGACCATCCTGGTAATACTAAAGCAAGGCTATTTGTTTGTTTGTTTGCTTGTTTATTTACTGTATGTGCAGGTGTTTAGGCTTGATAGATGGACTGCGGATGAAAAAGAGTCAGGTGGCTCCTGAGACATTGCCTACATGTCATAAAGGCTGAAAGATCTCAATCCAAAAACTGTGAAATGTAGGAACTAAATTGCCTCTTAGTGTAAGCAATTAGGAAGATTTGCTCTGAGTAGGAAATAATTCTTTGATTTAGGAGGGATATCTTTTGAAACACTGGAAAATGTATAGATATGTTTCATGTCAGGGCTTATATCCAAGAAAGGAGGAATGATGTGTTGAAAAAATCTTGGCTTTTATTTTTCTCCTTTTCTTTTTCTCTGTACCTTTTTTTTCTTCTTTTTTTTTTATGCGTCTTAAGCTAAGATCACTATTAGAAAATGATTAGAAATCTTAGAAAAATTTCACTAGCTCATAAGGCAACATTTTAATTTTTTAAATGAAATGTGAATCTTTTCAACCTGAATAGGATTGTCTCACCTCTGTCAAATGTGCTACATTCTTCTGCATTACTCTTACTTCCTCTGCGGTTTTTCTGAAGAGTATAATTCATCAGAAAAATTAAAACAGGAGTGTAATTCAACAGGAAAGAAAAATGAGAAGTGTAATATCTTAGTGTTTTATCACCATTAGAAAGAGGAAGCTTGAAAAATAAGTTGGCATGTGGACAAAGAATAGCAGGAAAAAAAAGGATTTTCAAATTGACGTAATAAATAAATGTTATTGTAAACATAAAGTAAAAGAGGAACATTGAGATATTCAAATAGTACTCTAGTTTCAATTTATCACATGGAAATTATGTTGAAGAAACAGCTGGATTTCTTCTCTGATTTCCCAAAATCCACTTAAATAGTTGCAAGCTAATTGTCACCCAGAACGAGGCTTTGCTTTAAGGTGAGGGAGACTACAGAGAACTGACACCCTTCTTTCAGAGACTTTGTTGTCCTCAATGCAGCATATCTTTTCTCTGGAAATGTCAGTCTAGTTTTTTCAACTAGTTATCTAGTAGTTATCTAGCAATTTGGGAACTTGACTCTGGCCAAACAGTTCTGGGACGTGTTCAAAATCAGCCTCCAGGCTCTTAGAGTGAAAGGTCAATTGCCCTGTAAATGACATTAGCCCAAATATTACAATAATTAAAATTGACAAGGGATTTTTTCTTTTTTTTAACCACAAGAGAAGTTTGGCTATCATAAACTTTAGATGGTATGCTGTCAGATAATATGTAACAGTTTTAAGTATTTTCTGTTGTAATTTAATATTTTTCTGATCTGATCTGTCTGTGATTGGACACATATAAAATTGTGCATGTCCTGCCTGCTCCCTCTGCGCTTACAAATGTACTAATGTATTTGGATAATGCCTGCTCAAGTCTGTACATGACTTGTGTAGATTTAGTGGATTCATCTTCTGAAACAGATTTCCTGCCACCTTAGCTGTATTAAAGCTGATTTGCCTGTGCATCATAAAGTTCTCTCATTTCAGATAATCACAGCAGGCTTATTACACCTCCCGTTGTAGAAACTGCAACTGGGACTTGGCCAGGTTATCCTAAAAGTCACACATCCCTGGCAATTAAAATTGGTGGCATAGTGATGACAGCATGGATTAAAATGAAATGGCCCTTGAGATGTCACCTAGCAGTCTGCTAACTGGGCAGTCTCGAGAACAGTAAAGCTGGAAAACAGCCTGGCGTCACTCCTAAGCTATTTTAATGCCTCTGATTTATAGATCTGTTATTTTGTTTAGAGGATGAGAAAGAATAGCAAAGTAAACATGATGGAGAGGGCATCCACTTAAGGCTAAGGTCAATTACTCAAGGGAATACATGTGCGTAATTGTACACCTGATAACTAACAGCGTAAATAGACTGTTGATTTATGTCATGAGTTTTAAACTGGAAGCCTTTTATCCAAACAATTATAATAATAGGAGGTTGATTATTTGTATTTGTTCCAAGTACTCGTGATGATCATCTTTGCAAAGATGCTGGAGAAAAATAGACTAGTGTTCTGTTTGGCAGATATCTTTTCTCATTAGATTATAACTGGCATTATGGATAAACCTTTCATAGGTTAGGGCAGACAAGGAAGAATTTAATTCCCATGTTCCTAGATCAGAGAATCTTCTGGCATCTCAAGTTGTTGAATAAAAACACCTATCTGTCTTGATAGTTCAGTGGCTTTTCATTAGCTGTGACGTTTTGCCATTCTTCTCTGTTCTTAGCATAACTAAAGTAATTAAGAGGTGATTTTTAAAGCTCCACCTTAGAACTTGGGTTGATTAGGAGTTGGCAGAGCTGAGGAGGCTGATTTCTGTTAGGCAAATTAGAGGCTAAATCCCATGTTCCAGGCCAAAATTGTCACACCACTGAAATGGTCCCTGACAATGAAGTGAGAATGAAATAGAGGTGTGTCACAGAATTTTTCCATGCAGAAATAATGGCACCCATTGACATTCATCAACACTTGCTGAATGTTTATGGAGACCAAACTGTGAATGTGAGCACAGCAAAATGGTAGGTGGTGCATTTCAGCAGTGGTGACAGTGACAGTGAGTTACTTCCACTGGTGCAAATTTTTACATGCCTGGCATGCAGGCTCTTGTTCATTGCTGGTGACAGTGCAGAGCTAATGGTGGTTGAGAAATAGTGTTTTGTATTTGGGAATTTGTTCTTATAAACAGTGTTATTGTGCTCTTCGTGTCTTTTGTAGTTGCCACGGAAATAACTGGAGATTTTACTTTCAGAGAAACCTTTGTGTATGGTAGACAAAGGTGTTGAAATAGCTTGTTTGCTACTAATCACACTTCAGATGGATCTACCTAAGTTAGTTTTCTCTTTCTGTTTCACAGTAAGTCTTCATTATCCTTTGCAGATAAATACAGGCAGACATTTCATTGTTCTCTAATTTTCCTGTTCTGCCATTGACAAATCTGACTGAATTTTGTGTACTGTTTCCTTCAAACTCCTTTTTTCTGATTTTGGTTAGTGTGGCATGTAATTCTGAGCTGAGTACATTACAGCCTCAGCCTGGGTTATTCTCTTCTGCTCCAGAGTTGAGGAACATTACAGTAGTTATTACCTAACCTCATAACACAATCACAAAATCCAGTTAAGCTTCATAATATGGTTCAGCTTTGTCAAAAACTGCAATGACATCACTGTACTCACTGTAGGTGGACTTCTTGAGGAACCATAAATGAAATGAGTGCTTCTGTATTTCTGTACTCAGTATTTTCTTTGACAGTTAAAAGGGTAACAATTCTGCCTTCCCCAGTAAGAGAGGCATTGTGATATGGGAATCATGGACACCTTTTAAAGTTTCTACAGTAGCGTGCATGAGGCCTTGCTCAAAACACATTTTTCACTGAAACAGTTAAATGAGTGAGTGGTTTGAAGGTACAGCTTTGGGAATTGCGATGTTTTTTGCTGATCAAACACATTCCTTGAACAGGCCCTAACTTAATATTACCATTTATATTTGTTTGTGAGAGCGAAACAGACAAATAGGTGACTAAATACTTTTTAGTCTGCTCCTGGTTCAAGTACAAAATTACACCTATGAAAGTGTAAGCCACGTTGAAGCCTGTTTATGCTCTTAGAAAATCAGGAGCCTTTTATTCCCAATCATTAAACATATGTTTTATAAATTCAGCTGATATGTATTCTAGTACAAGCAAGAGGTCAATTTCTGAAGAGATTGTGGTTATTACCTTAATAGCAGATTAGCACATTAAACATGTAAAAAGACAGTCCCTTGCTTCAGCAAATTGTGCATAGCTGTAGAGATAAGGTACATTTTCAGGGGAGTTCTTAAATTCTATTTGGCATGAACTGCTTCAGCTTCTGTCTTGCCAGTGGTATCTTAACTCCCTTGCTGTCCCTTCTTCAGTAAAATGCTGGATTTCATCGAGTGACCAAAGACTGAGGATGGCTCTGGAGCGATAGTAGGCAGAGAATGAACATAAGCAGCTTTATTACAATTTATACATTCACTCCTTAAGGAAGAGAATTACTTGCATACTTGTACTTTCTTCTGAATGATCCTTAACATAATGATAAAAAGCCTTGTCATTTCTTAGTTTCAGAAGTACTGCTAAACGAAATTTCATATCCACTTCGGGTCTTTCAGCAGCAAGTGTGGGTTTGGCAATGCCCATCCTGTTTCCCTCTTGCCCTACTCATCCTTCACAGGGAGTCTGGTAGGTGCCAGGCACAACTCAAAGCTTGTAGCTGCAGGTGGAGGTGGGTCAGACAGGTAAACTGCAATAGTGCAAGCTAACAGGGTGATAGGTCTGACTGCAGAAATTCCAACCCAGAGCACAGACATAAGGAAGGGTTGCAGTTTATAACCTGTCAGTAGAATGGTGTTATGCTAACGCTTTGTTAGCAGCTGGAGATGGAAAACATCTTTGTTACTCCTTCTGAGAGTGCTTCTTGGCATGAGTCAGCTTCTCCCATCTGACTCAATCCTAAACCTATGCTCACCCTGCTGAAGGAATGTTTTGGAAAAGGCAAGGAAAATAAAGTCTCCAGAGAGCAAAATCAAGCAAAGGGGCTTGGTGGTGTAATTCACTGACACAAGAGACTTGGTTTCAGGGGGGCTAAGCATTCACAACAAGTGAGAGAAGACAGAAAAAGCTGTGTTGCCTGCATTTTACAGCCAAGCAACACACTTTTGATGTTAAAACAATGGTGGGATGAATAGGATGAGGTGCACAAAAGTGCTGCCTAACATTCTTGTAGGTTACTCCACAACAAGATTTTCCTTTCTGTAAGCAAAGTCAGTGTTGATTTGGGAAATTTCTTCACATTCCAAGTTTTGCCACTGTTTTCTTCTACAGGAATTAAATCTTGTCTTTTGGAAATGGTCTTTGAGATGAAATCAATTCAATCAATTTATTTAAGATCAGTGAAAATCATACAGCTAATATCAGTGTCTGATTTTAGGAACAATTCTACCTTTCTACCCTTTCCAGTGTTTTACATTACGAAATGATTGGATAAAATTCTCAGACTGTGCACACAATAATTGGAATGGTATTATCAATTATTATTTCATTATTGAAACCAGTAAGCCATGCATAAAAGGTATGCTACATTCTGCTTTGAAATCAGAAGGTCTTCTTGGGAATGAAAAAAAGATGGGTTTTAAAGGGCCTCATTTTCAAATTAGTATTCTTGGCAGTATAAATAAAAATATTTAGACCTTTATCTTAAAACAGGCATGATTCAGTTATAGTTTCAGAGATATTTCATGTTATTCTAAATCGTTTGGAATATCTCACAATAATGATTGCAAAACTATTAGCACAGAAGAATGGACTTACAGAAAAACCTTAAGCTGAAATTCAGTTTTTTTCAGTGAGAAAAAAAAAAAAAGTATTGACATTTTTTGGGGGAATGAAGAAATTAATCACACTGTAATATACATTCAAGGTAGAGTTGTTCATTACTTGTCTCATACAAGCTTAGCACTTCTGGCTTTTCTGAGTACGTTAAGAAGATGAAGTATAGAATGTAGATCTACTGTGAAAATCTGAGGTTAATTTTGCCCTTAGCTCAGTGTGCTGACCCATTCTTCAAGTGAAGTCCACACTTAAAATCTCTTATTTATGCAGTTAATAGAGTTCAACATTATTGTGTGATGCTGTTGACCTGAGAGCAGCCAACGGTTGTAACCAAGCTGAAGGCATGTGTATAAATATGCAGAGTTGTAGGAAGCATGCCTTAAGCCTGTGACTTAGCAAAGCCTATGAATTTTCAATGCGCTAAATGTAGTAAAATTTATTTGTTCAGAGACCAAGGCAAAACATTGAAATCTAAAGCTATTGGTATCCTTTGTTTGAAATAAGAGAACACAGTCAAAACAGACGAGTAATGTTTTAACAGAAATGCAATAGCAGCCACATACGGTCAGAGTCACCAGGGTTTTTACTTCTCATGCACTTTGGCATCGCCTTTCCCTACGGAGGCATTTGCGAGTCTCAGTGTGTAAATGCAATCATTACTCCATCTATGCTCTCTGCTTTTCACACTGCAAGGCTCTCTTACAAGAGTGGGTCATGTGAAGAGAGGAAGTTTCTCACCTCTCCCCCTCATTCTTTTGAATATGTAACATGATGGTACTTTTCTCTCTTAGTAGAATAATATTAAATCTATGAATGAAAGTTTTTGGGAATATCATTCATGCCTTTTCATCACTCTGCTCTTCCATTCTTGCCATAATGTGGGTTATGGTAACAACTGTCCTGAAATATCAGCCTTGTTTTATGGACCTGTTCCTCACAAGAGCATGTGCAGAAGCTGTGCCCTTAAAGTAATGCTTCCTATATTATTCTATCTACCCATGACATCAGTGGTGGATGTCTGTTGAATGTTTATTGAGACCAAACAGTGGATATTGAGACAGCATAGTGAGGGCTGGGTGATGATGCATTTCATCAGTAGTGACTGCAACACTGGCTTACTCTGCTTGTGCAGATTTTTACAAGCACAACGTGCAGGCTCTTGTTCATCACTAGCAAAAAATGCAGAGCTAAAGTGAGCTAAAGCAAGTATGTTGAAAGATGGTATTTTGTAGCTGACAATTTGCTTTATAAGTTAGTGATATTGTGCTCTTTGTATCTTATAGTTTCCATGGAAATAAATAGGAGACATTACTTTTGGAGCAACTCATGTAGGAGATGCTCAGCTCTCTTCTTTTTTATGAGATGGTTTAAAAGATAGAAAGGATTGAACTCTGTAGTGAAATTCCAGAGCAGGAAATAAGCATCCTGATTTTACAACCAAACTCTTTGCTTCTCCCTGATCATTTTTTCCCCTTTATTCCCCTATGAAATCACATGTAGAGGTAATAAGAACCAAAAAAAAAACCAAAGTTGATTTTCTCAACAGTTCTTGTGCCAAATCTCCATTTTATTATCTATGGACTTTTCTGGCCATAAAACTTTGACCATCTATAGCTCTTCTTATCATTTTTCTCCATTCATTATCATTAACTTGTTAGTGAAATGATTAAAACAAACAAACAAACAAAAAAAAAAAAAAAAAAAAAAACCACAAGCACAGTATGGCAACACATTTCTACTTGTGAGGACCAAAAAATGCTTACATCCAACAGAACAGCAGACACATTGGAAGCACACCAACGAGAACAGGAGGAAGAGAGATGTAACTGGGCTCTTGACAATGCAGAAGTTTGCCTGACTCTAATTCACTAATGGTAGGAAAGAGCTGAAATAAGGAAAAAAAAAACACAAAAACATAGTCAAGAGAGGACTCTTTGTGTATGATTTTTGCTTTTCGTTAATGCTCAGAAAGATCCTGCCAGTATCTGTGTTTCTGTTAATCCTTGTTTAGCTTTTATTTTCTGTTACTTGCAATCAGCCAGGTGATGTTCTAGTCATAAAAAGCTATGCTGCTTTTTATGGGGATCTGTCTCTTGAGCAGCAAAGTCATTCATTAAAGTGAAAAATAAATAAGATAATATCTAATTCTTATGGCTGTACCTTTCCAACTTCATTCTTAGCATCCCATTCTTTTAAATTCCTTATTTTTATGCTCATGTTCATTTGACTTCCTTTGTAAGGAGCCAAGATCACATGCTATAAGCAAAAGGAACTTATGGCTGTCTCTTTGTGTGGTAGATTTCAGCTTACTCAGGTAATAAATAAGGTACTACAGGCTCTAAATCACACACAAGAGAAACTCTAGATGAGAGCTCTGACCAGCAACATTGTGTTCACATCTCTCATTTAAATCTACTGTGAAAGATACTATGAGAAAAACTGCTGTTAAAAAAGCAACAACCTCCAGTAACAAAAAGAAACAGGTTTGCAGGTATATGCCCAGCTAACTTCCATATCATAAACAGAATAATTTTAATTCATTACTTGCTAAATAGAAGGAAAGTTAAGCTTACCATAATACCTTTCTGAGTATGTGGTGTATAATGGATTTCATGCTGAATGAAGCCTGAGAGATACCCCAGGAAGCAGAGCAGTAGATTACAAAACAATGATGAAATCATTCTGTAACCTAGGAGGAGTTTATTTTTTTTCCCACGGTTTAATTGCATGTTACAGTAATACATACAATTCTGCAATAAGGTATAAATTCAACTCACTTTATTTTAAGTACTGTTTTTTACAATTCTCCTCTGCTATTTTCTAATTATTTCACGTGAGACCACTAAAAAAATGCAAGATAAGTTCTTGGAAAAAGGTAAATAACTCAGCCCAGCCTAGCATGAATATCTGAGTTATAAATGACTGTAAACTGAGAATAAAGGTTTGGGAGAGATGGTTTGTATCTATTTGAGATTAGTAAATAGAAAACTTACAGAATATTTCTGTTGTCTTGTTATGCAGACTTAACTGGTATCAGGGATGAGATTTGCTATGTTTAAATAGGGAGAAATCTTGGTGATACTGTACTGCCTTCTGACTTATTCTCACACCTGACCACAAAAGACCAAAAGGATCTGGGTGGCAATATTACCCCAAAATGTCCTATTCTCCTCAGAAGTCCCAGCTATCAAGGGGACCTGCGTGCTTGGAGGACTAGCAGGCAGCAGGCTGAGTTGGGTATTTGTGGCTATGGAAAGCTGAAAACCTGAAATGAATATTCTCTTCTATGTAGGTACTTTTGGATATGGGTAGGTCTTTGTTCTTGGTGGTGGTTTCCTTTCTGTTTGTTTAAAAGTTGTAACTAACTTTTATAGAAAATAATAAAATTATTAATAAGATATTAACACACAAACCAAGCAAAAAGATAGTTAACAACAGATATTTCCATTTCCATACAATTCTTAGCAACTCCAGTGTCAGCTGGTCAATTTTTAAAGAAGCAAGCAAAGTAGAACAAGAGCCATAGGCTTTTACAGTTACATTTGACCTAATGTGGGTCCTGAGGGTTATTCTTTTTCTTTTGCCACAGAAGGCTTTTCGTGCATGTTTGCCTGCTGAAAGTATCACTGCCTGATCACTGCCCCGCAGCCTGGTCTAATCTTATTCATCTCCTGCGGTCCTGGATATAAAACCCCTCATCTGCTCTAATTTGAGCCCCAGGCCTAACTCTGTTTCTCATAAGCCACCTCCCTCAGCTGCAGTCCTCCCTCCAGGCAGTATCATTACCATTCAGACACCTTTTTCTGCTCCTGGGCTATTTCTTATTAACTCTATGTAATTCAGCACCTTTGCACTGCTCTGCTCTCTCTTGTTGGGTGGTACCATGTCAGTGCTTGCTCTTTGCCTTCATTCGTTCTCAGCCACTTCATCACTGTTTGACTGGCCAAGGGCTCAAGAAATTATATCTATTGATCCTCTCTGTCCCAGATAATCCCATCAGTTTTTTAGGCAAGCATTTTCCAGAATGATAAAGAGTTCATAATACACAAATGAATAATAGTAAATAAAGAATAAATGCCACATCATTAAACAAGCAGATGATTCACTATAACAATAATTGTTTTCAGTACTAAGGAATTACTGTGATAAGGCAATTGCTTAAGTATTTATTTAATGTTAGCGGTGTGTCATTGACTGATTGTCTGGGCTTAAAAAGTTTTCTGCTTTCAGAAGGGTTAAATAGAAACAAAGAGGTTTTATACTGGTGGAGTTGAGATAAGCAGAGATTCATCTGAGAAACATTCAATTATTCCAGACAGTAGTTAGTAAAAGAGATTAACTTTTGAACAATGTAATCAAACTAAAAAAATGCCAGATTTATCATAAATGACAAAAAAGCCCCTCATTGGCACAGAATCATGGGAACCCTTTGAAAGTCCAAATTTATTATAGGAGAGTTAAACCCTACAGGCAAAGTTAGGTCACTTATGAGAACAATTTATTTTTCATTAGCCTAAACCTGCCTGACCCGTTCATCTGTTTGTGTCCTATAAAATACCCTGTTAGAACATGTAGATGCAGTATTAGTAGAGGAAATTATATTGTCTCTTTGAACCTAAGAATTATTGGTGCAAATCAATGAAGATGGTCATATTCCCCAGAATCCCGCTGTCTGTCTGGAATGAGCTTTCAGGAAATGAAAAAGACTTGAGATACTATGAAAGATCATTCAAAATGGAAAATTTTACTCTGAAGTAGCCAGGAATGCTTTGAAAATAATATTTTCCTTTGGTATAATGAGGAGTGAGTGCTGGAACACTCTTAAAGATATTGTAAGAAAACCAAAGTGATCTAAAAGCAACAGCAATGACTTTGATTTCCTTACAAAATTTCCAAGTAGAGCTCATCTGCCTGCATCTTGAGGGTCAGGTGAAAGCAAGTGTCTGGAAATACCTATTCAAG
Organism: Lagopus leucura; assembly: GCF_019238085.1. Taxonomy (NCBI): domain Eukaryota; kingdom Metazoa; phylum Chordata; class Aves; order Galliformes; family Phasianidae; genus Lagopus; species Lagopus leucura. Next base: position 13,379,252 of record NW_024962267.1, read on the forward strand.
AAGCTGACACCAACCTGTTCATTTTGTTGTCTGGGGCAGACTAAGGTGGTGACTCTGTATTTAAAGGTACCCCTTACTCATACACACAGTTTTGGGTTATGAAAAGGCAAAGTTCCTGTTCTTACAAATGAAAATAGTTCTTTTTCAGGGGAATTGTTTGCAGAGGTCACATTAAGCTGTTGTAAATTCTTGCTGCCCTGTTTTTGTGAATGGGAACATGTCTATTGTAACAGCTGAGGATTTGCCCATAATGCATGAACTAATTGTTGGATAGTAGCCAGGTAAGCACCATGTATTTTGTTGTTGTTCACTGCGTATAGAAAATATTCTGAAAATATTGAGCTGCAGAAAATGCTGTAAGGATTCTCGAAAACCACTGAAATTTCTAATGTGTTATGCAGGCTTATTTCTAGCACACATTTCTATTGTCAGTAAGAACTGCTAAGGACAGACATACACTAAACCACAAACGTTTTCATGGAAATTCCTAGTCATTCTAATGATGAAAAACACAAGTTTTTAGCTTACTTGTTTAATAAATATTTGGTTTCTAATAAATCTGAAAGTATTTAGACTGAGATCAAACATCTAAAGCCATTACAGCAAAGTCAGGATCCACTAATACTTACTGTGAGACCTTACAAATCCTATGGTGAACATTTAATTTTACTGCTGCTATCATCTTCGTCGAGGGTGGACTGAGCAGCTCCCCAGAGATGCTTGCTCTCTAGTGTCTCCCCAGAAGTGATTCCTTTCTTCTCTACCTTCCAAGCTCAGAAGTGGAAAGGAAAGATTTTTCTTCTCTTTTCTCTGTCTCAGCCATTTTGTCAAAAACCTTTTCTTGTTGAAGATATTTAGTTTGTTTGGGCCAGGGATCTATTCCCTTTCATGTATGTGAAGGCTTAGCATCTGCTCCCTCATACCTTGGGCTCACCATCACCTGAAGCATGAGGCATGAGGCGTGAGGGCTGTTTTGTGAAGAGGGAGGGGCAGCCTCAGAAACACTGAGAAGAAAAAAAGAATATAAAAAGAAGATAAAAAGCTAGGTCATGATCAAATTTGCTGGATTTTTTGGATGTTGATTAAGGTCCACATTATATAAAATAATAAAATAAGAAGCCTTTTCTTGAAGTATTTCTTAAGACTGAAATGGTACGGCGTGCAGGAAGACTATCAGCATGACTGATGGGAACCTAAAAGACTCAGTGCAGGAAGATTTGTAGTATCTTCAAGGTAGTATTCCCTCTTAGGCAATATAAAGTTCAGTCTGGAACTTAGAAGATTAGAATTCATCCAACAATAGTTTTTTTTAGAGGAAGCTCCCCTACTAGCATTCATCCCACCATAATTCTGCAGGAACACTGGGAAGTGAAAAATCCCGAGTGGTTCATGTGACCCTGTAAACTTGGAAGTAAGAATTTTCCTCCAAAGCTTTAAGTGTCAGGTTAAAAGAACTTCCTTTGCCAAAAGCAGATGAAAGTTGCCAAAGAGATCCTGTGAACAGTTTTGTTACCCTTCTGCTTTGGGATATTATCCCAACTGACAACGTAATTGTTGTGAGCAAAGATATGGTATAGGCCAAGTACCTCAAAAACAGATTTTGATTTTACCTCTGTGATCCAGTGCAACTCCACTGATGCTTCGGAGTTATTTGTTACTGTAACAGTCTGAATCACATTCTTACTCATGACTTTTCACAAAGAAATACAAGAAATGGAGAGGTTGGGGGCTGGAAGAAAAGGAGAACAGTCAGCGCATGTGGTCCACAGGATAGTCCTCTCGTGTACTGCCACATCAGTTTGTGTTTTGTCAGGTTACAAGGGAAGGAATGCACTTCTGAAAGTAAAGTAAACATTTGTCTCTTAATTAATGGCTTCTGCTATTAAGCATTTCACACACTTGGAAAGCACAGATGCTTCAGGTAGAATTTATGTATCTACTTATGCAGCACATTTCTGCTTATTTTGTTGCTTCAGATGTTTTCAGAAGCTTTAGGTTATGATTTTGAATTTCCAGACGTTTCTGCCAACACTAAAAAGCTATTCCCCAACTTTACATGAACTCCTCTGCAGTCTCTTTGCAGGAGAACAGTGTGCTACTTCATTCAAACTTAATGAGTTGAATAACTTGGCATCTAATTGGACTTTAGATCACTGCTTGTCTTGTTAATGCAGTGTTAAAACTGAAGGTGACCAGATGTAATCGCAGTAAAGTCTATTTCAGTACTTGGTATGCTACGTGAGATCATATTTTATTTCCTAATAAATAGACTTCGCTTAGTGATACAAAATCCCAAGTATTTCTTTGTGCAGGTACCTGTTGAGCACTCCCCATGCTAATTTGTGATACAACATTAAATGATAATGAACCTAGAGTACTTAAAGTGCCAGAATACCCTGGGAAGATAGAAGGCTTCCAGAAGATAAAACTACAAGGTTTTTGTTTCTTTTTTTTTTTTTTAAATTATTTTCTCTAAATTTTTTATCTATTCAACTGGTACAAGTTGGGCTTTATTCCATCTTACCATTTTGGGATCTAAATAGGTTGGCTAAATTGTACGTATTGTTATTAAAGTCAGCTTTCTGTCACAGTAATAAACTTTGGGTCAGCACAAGGATCTCAAAAAACTATCCTAAAGAAAACACGAAAAGCAGTGGGAATGAAAGGCCAAACCGTGATGCTGAATGGCAATGTGCAGTGGAGAGGAGTGAGAGGTGAAATGAAAAGCATTGCCAGTTTTTATGGAGAGAGAGGGAAGAATGTGGAACTGATTGGGTTCTCTATTTTGCAGTACTCAAGCATGTTATCCAAAACTTAAATGTGTAACATCCCTTTGGGTCTTGCAACAGGTGTAGGTCCTGCTTAACAATTTTGGTTGTACCATTTTCCCAGAGCACTGACAGTGCCACTGAGTTGTTTGGTTTTTTTTGAACTCTTGCAAAATGGTGTGCCCTTGTTCTATGGAGTCCATGCAGTGCAATTTAAGAGGAAATAGAAGGGAAAGAGACATGACTTGAACTGTGTCTGAAAGACTGACCCAGATTTGATTGACGCCTTAACTTTTAAAGCTTTATAATCTGTTGGACAGAATACTGTAGGTGCTCATATGGCTTGAGAGTTAGATTTTGTGCCATACCATTTTATAGATGCAGTCTAGTGATTTATTCATAGGAGGAAACCATAAACTATTAACTGTTTCAAGGAAAAAAAGGTTTATATAGGTAAGGCAAGCATTTGGAACAGCAAGGCTGACTAGTAAACACCTAACCACATGCTTTGTCCTTAATCTTGGTTAAGTACTGCACCATATTTGTGTCACAGAAAAAAAATCTGAAATACTTTCTCACACTGCCAGTGATTTCTGTGCTTTATGAACTGTACCACAGGTAATATGTACAATTTGAAATGTTTGTGAAGCCTTAAGATTTAGCCTACCTAGATCTAGTGGTACTAAAAGTGAAATGCGATCAAGGTGGGACCATTCCTTTTGCCTTCAGACAGTAAGAATTCAGTCAGATACAGTCTGCTTCAAATAAATAAAAAAACCACTGGGGCATAGTCGGCAGGGTTACATTTTTCATACTTTTTCATCATTCCTCTAATATTCTATACATATTTTAAGGTGCTTGTCACTTCCAGCATCACAGAAAGTTATTATGCAGATACTTGATCTGTCCCAAAAGGAATTCAGCATTTCAAGAAAGCCATTAAATTATGCAATATCTTAGTCTATGACCATCTATTCTTATCTCTATTACAGTTTCTGCCTATCTTCTGTTTATGCTCCCGTTTCACTACTTCCCCCCACACTCCCCATATTTATTTGTATCTTAGTTAAAATTCAATAGGAGGATCTCTGGGAGAAGTATCAGGTCCACTCTTCCATTGATGCAACTCTGCGGTCTCTGAGAACGGAAATGAAAATAAGCTTGAATAAGAACAGTACTGATGGTTTTGCATGTGTCGTATCATATTCCTGTTAAATATTTTACTTTATGATTGGGATGAAAACAAGTATTTTCTCTCTAAACCTTTCTGGAACACCTAGAAGAATGTTTGATCTTAAGATTTGCAAGTTCATGCAGCAGATTTCAACTGGAAGACCCTTGTCTCCTAAAGCTACCAGTAGACTCAAAAAAATAAACTGCTTAATTCACTTCCATAAATCATTTTTGTTCAGTCTGATTTGAATGTAAGCTTTCCTCATCTCCCCAGATTTATTTATGTGCTTTGTAGGTCTCTGTCTACCTCTACTCCCAGCTCAGAAGCTCCACTTTGGGCTTGAAATAGTTGTTGTGAAAGCTTTTGTTGATCCTGCCATTTTAGTAGCCAGAAAATAAATATCCAGAAATAAAGGTTTCTGACAACTTTCACCCAGATCCACTGGTGATCTGGGATAACCAAGAAAAAGAAAAAAAAAAAAAGAAAAAAAAAAAAAAAAAAAAAAAAACCCATGGTGTTTGTAATCAATTGTTTGTAATCAATCAGTTGTTATCAATTCAGTATGAGGATCACAGAAAGTGAGGACTTATTGTCATGTGCCTAACCATTTTTAATATGCATATAATGGACTTGTGTAATTACCAGGAATCCTAGTTTTGGATAAACTAGAAATGCAACAGGAATGATATCTCCTGGACTTGGTTACTTTTGCTCTTCTTGATCAGTTGAAAAATGTGGGGAGACTGTGAAGAGCATTTTATTCCAGTGTGAGTATCTGTGAGATGTATGCAGAAATCTCTGTGATTTCTTTGGCAAGGACAAGGTCCAAGAGGAGCATTATGGGGTCTGTTTGAAGATTTAGAAGCTTATTATTTTCAATAAATCAGCAGTCTCCCATAGTGCAGCACCTCTCTCTTAATGTTTCTAATTCAGTTTGTTGCTTTCCCAGGGAAAGTGAAGTACTCATACATTGAATAAATGGCAGAATTATGAACTGCCTCAAAGCTTACAGAGTGGCAAGTTTTCCAGAGCTACCTGTTCTCTATGTGGGCAGGCAGCATATGTGGCTGTAGGGGGGACAGAGTGGGAGAAGTCCCAAAGTGCCTGGCTGTTCCTAGTTCCTGCTCTTGTCTGGAGTCACTCAGAGGGTGCACATTCATTGAACCCTTGCTCAGTAGGAACAGCTGGCACACTTGTATCTTTAGCTCCTCAACCTAGAGAAACAGGCAGTGAGAATTTGTCCTCTCCAACACTACCAGTAGACTAATTTAGGATATTAGGATTTTTATTTATTTATTTATTTTCAGAAAGACTGGTAATGCATTGGAACAGGCTGCCCAGGGAGGTGATGGAGTCACCATCCCTGGAGGTGTTCAAGAAACTTGGAGATGTGGCACTGAGAGACATAATTAGTGGGGATGGGCTGACAGTTGGACTAAATGGTGTTCAAAGTCTTCCCCACCCTTAATGATTCTATGGTTGTTTTATGATTCTGCGGACTGTCTCCAGATCAGATGTTATCATTACTTGTTTACCTCGTTCGTGCTATGTGGATGGAGTTTATTTTAGCTGATTTTAATATTTCCGTATTAAATCAATGCAAGTGAATCTGTCTTCTGGTTTGTAGCGGCTGATTTGCTTGAACTGGTCTGCATGTTATTATATACATCCACAAGCTCACACAGAGAAATGCAATGTGTAATAGTAGGTCCTTCTGTCATGCAGGAGCTCTTTATCTATCTTTTTCCCTTATAATCAGTCACTGAGGCACCACTGAGCCTGATCTGTGAGGCAGAGAGACCAAACAACAATGGTGATTGCATCAGTGCCCGATATTCTCTTCAGTAGCTAACCTGAGGTATTGAGAGTTTAAAATGACAAGCTGGGCAAAGTCCACAGCTTTTGTTCAAAGATGGAAATATCTGAAAGATTTGCTGGAGAGTCAAGTGGTCCCAGAAGACCTGCGGGCAACAATCAGTCTCCAAAGACATGGGTGTTTTTTGCAGATAATTGCCTGCTTAGAAAAATCAGCAATAACCTGATTCCAGGAGATAGTGCAAGCTCTAAAATGATACTTGGGTTTAGATATGGCGTATCTCACAGCATCAGACCAAAGAGTAGGAAATTGTCTGCAGAACTCCTTTGTTTAAAGAAAAGCTTCATTTCTGTAATTTTCAAGGCTCTTCTGGGAACTGTAATATGTGCTCCCTTTAGATTCAAAAATCTGGATGTTGTTACTGAGTTTCTGAACTTCAACTTTTTAAGCAGAAAATATTGATGGGAATGTATATAGTTTGCTCCAGTAGTAATGCCTCTTATTTATTTCCATAGAAACTACAAGGTACAATGAGGACAATAACACTGTTTCTCAGTTCCATAACACTACATGTCACAGGTTCAATGTCCACTGCCATATATCCAAAGATCTGATTCTGATGTTGTGGGCAAACATAATTAAAAAGGAGGCAGTACTTTTGAAGCATCCCTTGTAATTCGTGCAGTAAACAACTGTCTGTGGGACTGTGAAGGAGTGAATTGTTAAAATGGCTTCAACATGTAAAGGGTGTATAAAAATCTCACAAAAGTCTCAGGCGTGAACTTAGTAATGACACTGCACAGTGCAGTAGTCTAATAGGTCCTTTATTGTAGACACCTGCATCCAAAGGATCCCCTTGGGATCATCACTTGCTTACCCAGGGAATTTTTTGATGAGTTAGATATCAGCATCCACAAGTTTTATGGACTGAAATAGAAAGGTGTTTCCTGATATAATCTTTATAGACCAACAGTTTGGTGAGCAATATAATATTTAGTAGTACTGCTGGGGTACGGAGGGAGATAATTTGTCAGATCCTGGCTAGAATCATCTTTTGTTGGTGTGCACTGAGGAAGGGTACAGAAGCATGAGACACCCCTGACATAGCATTGGGTGTTAATTGTTGGCTTAAAATCATCTGCACTATTCTCAGACTTCAATAAATACTCTTAAACTGACTTTAAATTACTGAGAAATTCCAGTAATATTGCATTCTATATCAAATGAAAGCAGCATCATTAATGACACACTAATGAATACCACATGAATTAATAATAATCGGCTACTTTTTGAAGTGTCTCTGGCTTCCATCTGTTTCTTAGATCACTTCAAATAATTAACTGCTTAATGCTTTTCACCTTTGACAGACAGAAATAAATTGCAGATTAAAAATACCTGTGCTGGTAGCCAGCAGACCCAAATAAGCAGCAGTACAGCTTTCCCTGCTCATCTAGGGGAGCAATGGGCTTTGCCTTGCTGAGCTTACCTTGTCCAGGTAGTCAGACACAGATAAAAAAGGCTGATGATGTATTACTCACTGCAGTGGGAAGCTCTTCTGGGCCCTCAGGTGTTTTGTGAAGTTGATTCCCTCAACAGCGCTGGATCAACAGCTCTGTAGTCCTTTGTTCTCTGTAGAATAGCTGCTGGACAACAGCTGTACATTTTTCCTTTAACTGCCCTATGTTAGTAGGACCCAAGGTAGTGAAACAAAGCCTTCTGTCCTTCCTTTTAGATGAGTTTGGGGTGTTAAATATCTTCGGTAGTGTCACCTTCCTGTTGAGAGCTGCCCTGACATCTCTGTGGCAGATGAGCAACAAAAACCCATGGACCTGGGGTAAATGTGAATGACAGCCTTATGAAAAAATGCTATAACAGAGCATTCTTTATTCTGAAAACTGCCTCGCCTTCAGAATTTTAATAATACTATTTATATTGTTTTCATGTATTAATTAAAGAAATCAATTTCTTTGAGGCTGTATCTCTATCTGTGCTGTAAAGGTGGAGTAAATTATTCCAACAATGCTGTTGTGACCAGAGAATGCATTAGAAGCACATTAGTTTTTAATCAGTGTGAGAGTGGGCAAGCCAGTTCAGATTCTTTCATCTCAGAAGATTTGAAAGTTGCAGATTTAGTGATCTTTTCATTCCAGAAAGTATGGGAAAGTGTCTGGGATAGACTGCAATGGTAGTAATCCTCTCACTACTGTGTGTTCTGCTTCACTGCACAAGTGTCAACCTCATTTAGATGCTGCATGCAAGAACGTTTCTTTCCTAAATACTATAAGTGACAATACTTGTATATATTATATTCTCTAGGCAATGGCTCTTCAGCTTACTTCCGTTTCGTGAATCACCAGAAAATCCTTGCAGAATGCTCCCCAGGCAATGCAGACTCTCACAGGTTTAATGCTGCAAGGTGGAAGGGACAGATCTCTGCCTGGTGAGCCTACATTCCCCAAAGGTCAGGCTGGTGGCAGCAGCAATCCTGGGGCTAGCAGAGTTGGGCTGTACTGCCAGGAGGATTCCTGACCTCCAGCCAGCTCCTCTAGCACCAGGGCTCTGTGTTTAGGAAGGGATTAGAAGAAAGCCAGGTCTTAGTGGTAAGGGAGAAAAAGGCACCAGTCTGGGAGCCAAAGGACTTGCAGTTCCCATCACTCAGGTGGCATTGCAGTGGCTGAGACCTGTCACTGCTGGGCTGTCCAGCTCCATTCGTGAGTGTGTGAGATCAGAAGGTAGGGGCTGTGAGCAGGAAGCACGGCCAATGGTCAACCTTGCAGAGGAGAGCGTGGAAGTGAGGAGAGATTAAACTAGGAGGGAAAGTAAAGGAGAAGGTAGTTGGGTCTAGAAAAATATATGAGGCAGAAACAGGAAAGGAAAGCAAACAAACAAAAGAATAATGGGCAAGCAAACTAGAAGTAAAGCAATAACAACATAGGGCATAAGCTCAGAAGTGTTTTGCAGTGGTATTACAAAACAGAAATTCCACTGGGGAAAGGAGGGCAAGCATTGGGTTAAGAGAAGAGGCAAGATTTCACTGTGCCTGAAAGCATCTTGTTGAGATGAATTTTCTTTATGCATCCATACCCTTTACCTAAGTGCAGTGAGAATATTTTGAGGGTTGTTGGGTATAAAATGTATTTATGATTTCCTGCTCTCATATAAATGTGTACTTTGTTCAAAAATTGTTTTCCTTATTTACCCAGGGCAGGTACTTATACCACCAATGTTAAATGTCACTTCTATCCACTAGAAATATTTTGTTCTGGGTAATAGCCCAATGCCTTTAAAATTCAGAATATTATGCTTTAGTTAAAAATAATGGCCAATATAACTGTATTTCACAATGAATAAGTGTATTAATTATGAGGCAAATCACACTAGATACTGTTTGCTGCTCAATTCCCTTTGAATTTCAATGAATAATAACTTGCTTTAAAATAAAGGACAATTTTAATGTATCCAACAGTGATTAAGTGAGCTAATTACAGGCAATAAATATATTTTTATTGAAATGTGAATGACTACACTTGTCATTGGCTCCCACAAGTATGCCATTCTCATTTGAATTATATACCTTAACATGTATCAACTAATTATATATTTGTGTTTCATTCTTAATTTATAAAAAATAAGTTAGTCAGGATTTCATCAGATCTAATTTTCTCAGGTCATTGAGGGTAAAGCTCCATTTGACCTAAAATGGAAGCTACATTCATTCTGCATTTTAAGGCGCAGAAACAGTTTGTTTACCTTATTTTGCAAAACATGATGTACAGCACTAGGAGCTAAGCATTAATTTAAAAGGATGAAAGCAAGGAAAGAAGGAAAAAATAAAAATAAAAAAGAAAAACAATGCCAGTCCAGGGCAGCGCTAACCCAGGCAAGGTCAGCTTCTTGTCTGTGTTGCCTGAGAGGCATCCTCCCAGGTGAGCTAGCAGGCTTTAGGCTGCTGTTGGCCCCCTATTAAAATCTAGACCCTCTTCAGAGTAATGCCTCTTCTCACCCATAGAAAGAAACTTTAGGCTGCATGTTCTGTGGAGCTCTTTGTTCTCCTAACTCAATAAATGCTGCATAAACATCTTTAACTTCCTGAAGTCGCAGAGGTGCCGAGCAGTCCCTTTGCCCACCATCACCTATAAGAATGATGGACATGAGACAGACTTCTGTGTGGTTCACTTAAATATAACACTCATTTAATGTCTTAGGATAATCACTCTCCAGATAAAATATAGGTACAAAGTTGTTCTGTGTCCTCTGAGATTCCCTGAAGTGAGAAGAATTTAAGCCCTAAAGGCACTGAAATCAATGTTGCCGTCCCAGCCCTGGCAGCAGCTCAGCCTGACCTCAGGGGAGAGCTCGCTTTTTGACAGCTTAGGTATCACCTGCAGGCACAAAGGCTGTACCATGATGCTCTGGACCTGTGATCAGGTGAAAAAATTCAGATGCTGTCATCTTAAGTTTTAATTTTGCTTGGTGTAAGTCTCAGCAACGTTCATTTAAACTTAGCTGTTTATGCGCCTATGCCTGCTAGTAAATTCATTTGCTGGAATATTAATGGAAAGGGAGCACAAAGGGTACAATCAGTCTAAGTTAATTTCAAAACTGAAATAAATGATTGTGCATAGGATGTTTTTCTTCAGAACTCACCATTTCTAATTAGGATGCAATATGACACGCCGTTTTCACATTTCATATGCTGCATATTTCAAGTAGCAAATCTAGACTCTCGAGATGATGGCTGGCAACTCGAGAGAAAGAAAAACATAAACAACTTGGAGAAAAAAATGAATATAATGAAAATAATCTTGAAAATATTCCAAGGCTAAGTCATTTCAGAAAGTGTTCGAAATATGGACTGTGAATTTTGGTTTTCCATAATACAGATAGAATCAATGCAAGCAGAATATTGACTACGGGTTAAGCTTGCCTTATTGATAAAGAACTTTTGCAATCTCCTCCTCCTGAGATATCCATCATGTGGTTCCTGTCAATCCTGCAAAAAAAAATTTCATCATTAGCAAAGTTCCATTTTTCAATTCAACGGTCTGAAAATAAAATTTCTCATCAACTGAATTTCTAGGGAATCTCAGCTATTGTTTTTTTCAGCTATTGCCTTTTTCCTTTTCTTTAGCTGCAACAATATCAACTGATTAATATTAGTTTCTTTAGCATTATTGAAGAAGACACTATATTTAATGAATAGTACCTTCAGTAAATGCTGTTATTGAGCTAAAATTAAAAAATAAAAATACAGAGTCTATAAGAGATAACTTATGTACCAAAACATAAAATACCCAAACAAGAGTGAAAAATGTTGGATATTAGGAAATACTTCTTCTCTGAGAGTGGTCAGGCACTGAAGTGAGCTGCCCAAGCAGGGGGTGGAGTCACCCTCCCTGGAGATGTTCAAGAAATGCAGAGATGTTGTACTGAAGGACATGGTTAGTGGGAAACATTGGTGGTAGGCGGATGGTTGGACTGAATGATCTTAGAGATCTTTTCCTACCTTAGCGATTCTATGATTCTGTGATGTGTCTTCTAGTAAGAACATGCAGCACGCATTCCAAAGCACTTATCTATAGTTTGAATAAAAATAGCGAAGTTAATATGGTATTCAGGTCTTATTTTGCCCTTGTAATTAACTGGTTGATGTAAAACACATTTAAAAAATAGTATTTCCCTTTGGCACCTAGCAGCTGCCAGTGTAAGGGACATAGACAAGCAGTGAGTTTATGGTTATTTCAAATCAACATTGAACTATTTCAGTTGTAGATGGTAGTAACAGTCATAACAATGCAACAAAGCACATGTTTTCCAGATATGTACTGATGGAAATATTAACATGAATTGTTAGAACTCTTCTGTCAGAACTAAGTAGGACTGAACAATCCTTCTTGCACAGGTATCAGGAAAGAGTAGTGTCAGCAGTGACCTGAAGGCTATATTCAGCTCAGAAACTCATTTGACATATAATCAGAAGCTGCAAATCGAAACACTGTACAAATGAAACACTGCTGCAACCTTTTCCCATACATATAAAGCAAAAGATCAATCTGTTTTCAATACTTCAAGTTTAAACTATCTGTAACTCAAACAGGCGTGAAAAATCACGTCATTTAAACAGCACAGCCTCCATTTAAAATTTTTGAAGTGGTACCCTTTCATCCTGTAATCTGCAGGGATAGGAATGGTTTGTTTGTTTTTACTACATTTAATAACAGGAGAGAGCTTGATCATTAATGCTTAACTTAGGAAAGCATCAAGCGCTTCAGTAATGTCAAGGCTAATTGTGCATTTCATTAGCTTATTCTATGAAAGTTGTGCAACTCATACCCAATTCAATGGTGATATTTCTTTTTTCGAGATAGTTAAATGGCAGTGTAACAAATTGACAGAAGAATTATATTTTGCCCTGAAGAAGAAAAAAAATAGGCTGTAAAATTTGTAAGAGAAGGTAACAAAATCTTATTAGCTGTGTAGTAGCCAATGGTGATTTTGCTTTGCTGTCAGAAGGATAAATTCTTGAAAACTGTCTGTAGAATATGATCCCTTAAGAAATCAGATGTGCGTTACAGCTTGGTATGTACACATAAACATGAGACATTTCCCCTGCACATTCAATTGAGTGTGAGTTTGAGTCTTCTTTTGCTTTCATCTTACTGGCAACTCACAAGTGTTAGTTACCATCTAAGAGAGTTTCCAGTGAGCGCAGAACTCTTCCCAGAAAAGTTTCTTTATTTGAATATCTCTCTTGCTTTCAGAATTCCCTGTCACTAAGGATTGCTGTGCATATGCTAAAAGGTTCTGGTTCAGACTTTTCATAGAATACATTCAGCTTTGAATCTCATCTGGTAATGGAATATGCTATTAACATGACAAAAGCAAACTTCATGTATTATAAAATTATGCATCACTGTGATTATTTAGAAATACAATATGCCTATAAGTGCATTTAAATTACAGTAAGCAAAACAGCACTTTATGAAGAGTTGGGTGGTGTTGGGTTTGGGGTGATTTTTCTTTTTAATGGACTGAACCACCCACTGAAAGATTTCTGGTTTCTTGGATGATTCATTAATGCTTCCCTCATTTTCCAATTTCTATGGGACCATCTGGCCCATCTTTGAAGAAAGGCATTTAGCTGTAAATATATTTTACAGTCTTTCTCAATTTAAAAGTAGTTGCCCAGCTGCTTCACAGAAACTGTCAGCAACTGGTAAACTCCTCAGAATTGCCAGCCTTCATTAGTAATCCAATCAGGATGTAGTTTAAAATACTGCAAATCCGATTATGCTCCATTGGGCAGGAATTGGAGCGACATGATGTGCCGGGTTATTTTATTTTGCATCTGTGATTGCAGTTAATCCAGAAGATGCATGCACTTTCTTTTGGAGGGAGGACACTTAGACTGAGATTGGCTGTGCCCATGTACATATGTGGTCATGCGTGTACGTTCCTCAAAAATGAATAATGTTCAGGTTTTAGCTGTCTCACTGAATGAAATTCAGTGTCAGGCATTGGCAGGGTGAGTTATATGTAATATTGGCTGTGTTTTGAATTCCTGTTCTATCCGGTCTAGATTAATTAGAACTGTAAATTTGGTTGTTTTTATTTGTTGTTGTTGTTTTTGTTTTTTCTGGTTTCAGTGGATTTTAGATCAGTCTTTCTTTCTTCCTATTATCTTCTCTACTATCAAAACCATATTTCTCTAACAGCTAGCAGTGCCACTGACAGTACAATAAAAATCTGGAGGTAAGACAACAAGGCAGGTACTTGGCCATATTAAGCACTTGCTTTAGTACGTCATTTCTGGAGTTGAAAGACTCTAGTACAACATGCAGGTGAGAATATTTGTAAGAAAAACAATCTAGTTAAAATTATTTTTTACGCATAAGACTCGCATTAGAGACAAGCTGTACAAGGACTTGGACAGATGGGGAATTCTGTATTTATTTATAAGGTATACGTACATAGAAAACTTCACATTTTATAATGGACTATACTCTTTGAGTTATTAATTTCAGTAATATTAAATTTTCTCATGGGACATCTCATGTGAGTAAACTTTATCCTCTCTTGCTAGAACTTATTTCTTACAGTAAGTTTTCACTGTATTACACTCAAAAGTAACTGTGAACTTTCTGCTCCATACAGATATTCTGGCTTACTCATTGCTATAATAAAAGAAAACAGGAAACTGAATACCTGCTACTCAGCTGTAGAAATCACATCATTTGTTAAAGGTTGAAAAGTCTTTTGGTTTCTGTCAGTCAAATGCAATCAGGTATTATGGAGCTTTTATCAATTGTGCTTTATATGTCTGTAATTAGATGAGCCTGCAGGATCAGCTCTGAAACTATGAAAGAAACATGAAAACTTTATGTAAAAGTTCTATGAAACATTGATACACTACTTCCAGTTGAACCATAGTTTTCTTTGGTGTGAGATATAAAGGGAAATGTTAACAGAATAATGCAGCGTCAGAGAAGTTTGTCTGGTACTTATTTTAAAGTGGAAGTTAGAAATAGGTAATAATGCAAAGATAGATTCTGACAGCTCTACACAATTGTGTCTTTGAGATCTATTCAGTTGACAGGACAGATGGAGAGTATGTAAGTGAGTAAAAGAGAAGAGAGGCAGAAATTGTTTTGGGGGTTGAAATCATTCAAATAGTTCTTCACTAGCTTTTTCCAATCTGGAAAGTAATAAAAAAACACTAAAACCAGAGGTCTTGGTGGTGTGCAGAGATTAAAGTTTAGTAAGTATCTTTTGCTCTTGGAAAACAGCATGATAATAAATCTAATTTCCATCACAAAAGGAAATCATCTTACCGTTCATTGCTCAGTGTACTTGAATCCTTCAAGTAATATTTGTGGTTGGCACTAGGGAAGAAATCATGGTTTGCTAGAAGTGACAACTATCAATTATTGGACGTTTGTTACGGTAATTTTCCTTAATTAAATACATTGTTTATGGAATTATTGGCACCCAGCAGAAAGTTTCAAGATAGCTATTTTTCTCTTAGACAGTTGCATGGAATTATTTGAGTGTATTTGCTTCATTAAATTCAGAGAGATCTGCTCATTTTGAATTTCATGTACCTCTCCATTTTTGCCTACTATTGGTATGATCTGTGAAGACTTCGGCTTTTCAACTAAATACACCAGTTCAGTTCCTTCCAGGCATAGTTTGAAGACTCATCCTACTGGATAATTACGTATTTCATGGCATTTTTATGAGCTTTTGCTTCATAGCTTGTGGATGCCTGTATTTCATATGCTTTATAGTCCATGAAATAAAAGGGTTGTGTTGCAGTACGTTCAACAGCTTATACATATAGCCTGAATGCTAATTTTTTGGAACTGAGATTATAAAGAAGTGAGATAGTTTTCCTCTGGCAGCTGGGAGTCCAGAGTGACTCTACTGAAGTGAATGGAGCTGTGCTAATGTAAAGCCTTTGAAAATCTGGTTGGTCCCTATATGCAGTATAGTTCCCAGTGGAATTTCTTCCAATCTCAATGGAATTAAAATTTTTTTGTCTTCATATATTTCTGCTAGCAATGAGGGTACTCTTGTATAATGGGAGCACAGAATAGTCTGTGGTTACAGACTACTCTAGTAAAATAAACAGTAATGTACATCAGCTTTTCTTCTACTGAAAAACTAATATGTGAAGTAGGCATTACATCACTATGCACTCAGCTATCAGAAAAGTAAGTAAAAGGGAAATGAAAATGGTACATGAAGGGATGAAGGAGAAAGGGAGGAAGATGCAATCCAGCTGTCATCTCCAAAAAAATGATCCAAAGGAACAGCTGCTGTCAATTCTCAAGTGTGAGAAAAACAGCTCCCATGTTCATGTGAAGGCTGCTAGTCATGTTTAAATAGTAGATGTACTTTTGTTTAACTATTCAGTAAAGAGCAGTTATCTATTTTCATTCCTGCTGGATTTGGTGATTGATCCTTTATTCAGGTCTTCATAAAATATCCACCAAGATCTGCCACTGAGTTTGCTCTTTTGACTGTGATACTGATAATTTTATTAACCTAATATAATTTAAAAAACAACAACAACAACAACAAAAACAGTGAAATGTTTATATTCAGAAAACCTTGGTTAAAATCTATGCTTCATAAGTTGTTAGATGATACTGCTATAGATAAAGCTCAGGCATTGTATATGTAGAATATATTCCATATTTCTGGTGCAGACATCCTTCATGATTTTCTGCCATAAATGATCGTATAATACACAGAGACTTAATAATTTCTTTTTTTTTCTCTTCTGGCCTTTTCCCAGTTTCTCTCTTTAACACCACCCAAATTAGCAGTGGGAAAGTGAGATTAAAAGGATGTGGGGCATGATACTCACTCTTCTACATCAACTTCTGTTCAAGTCATAACATGTTTAGCTCACAAATTAGGTATTGTTAAGGTTTAAGAGCTGACTATCGTATTTAAGTATAAAATAAGTACATACATGCAAAACACATGTACACACTTTTATAATTTATAGATTTATATGCAATTTGCTTAGCAATTGATTTTCAGCAAAGCTTATACAAAAATTCAAGGACATTGATTTGACAAAATGGAAAGAGGTATATGCTATACACTTGATAAAACACTCAAAGTAAAATTCTCTTTAAAGCTAGCTAAGAAAAAGAAATATATTTCTACTGAAATCCAGAAGTTGTGCTTGGGGAGATTGCACAAAGAAAATAAGGCTCTGTTCCAGTATTATCTTTAAGAAATTAAATGTAGCTGATTAGATACCTTTGATTTGATCCATTTTACAGGGTTTCAGCTCTCACATGTGAGAGCCTCTGTCCTTTTGGTACTCTACAAACACAACAGTGGAATGCTTTATTTAAACATTATATGAAAGCTTACTGACTTCTCTGTATATTCAGTGGACACCATAAGAAAATGTGCAGTATTTTGGCACTTCTTTCAGCTCTTACAAAAATCACAGAACATAAATAATAAAATAACCCAACGGAAAATTCTACAGAACTTGAAATTATAAAACCTCACACTTGGTAAAGATGGAAATCACTGATTTTTTTATTTTTTTATTTTTAATGATTCTTCTGTATTTTGTTAGTGAAATAAATGGAACTACCAGAGGCTGCCTTTTTGATGACTGCAGTGATAAACCTGCATGCTGCAGCAGGAGATGACCTCTGTAACCAATTGGTTAGCTGAAAGCTGACGGTCTGAAATACTGAATTTTAACATCATTTCCTCTTTGATTATGGGTGATCTAAAAGGGGTTCTAATCCCAGGTGACTTCTAGTGATAAAAAACTGTATCAAAGAAAATGAAAAGAACTTACAACATACCACTTGCAACTGCAAAAAGTCCCAGGGACTACATAAGAGAAATAAAAGCAGTTTTTCAGCAACTGTAAGCATGTAACTGGACATAAGAGTGACTTTGATCCTGATATATAAGTGGAGAAAAGAAAGCAGCTTTAGAATTCTGGACATGGTCTCTGAAATGGCTGAAATAATAAATGAGGAGAAAAAAAAAAGGCATCCTAATGTATTTTTGCAACCTAACTCTTGACTTCCTTTGGCTTTACTTTTGAATGGTTTACTTTGTGTTTTTAATTAGAGTTAAAGTCTATTTTACAAAACTGCTCTTTTTTAATTCTGGTCTCTATTTTTATATTGATACATTAAAAGTAAATATAAAAAATCTACAGAATCAAACCATAATTGACTTAAAGTGAGCACTTAAAGTTTTTTTTTTTTACTATTCAACATTTAATTTGAACCTGTGACACTTGGAAAAAAATCTGAATCTAAACCATACGTAACAGGACATGCATTGATTTTTGTGTTTTCCATTTTACATAGTGGACATTGATTTGCATTCCTAATAAGGCAATTAATAACATGGTAAAAGGAAGAGTGATAGTCATCCGGTGTATCTTTAATAAGTAGGAATATCACTTATTAACTACGATGTTTTTAGTCACTTACTGCAAAATTTGCTGTGGGTATAGTGTGTACATACCTAGAGCATAGTACAAAGGAAGAGATTTTTGTGACATTTTTACTGGTCTTAACAAAAATCCGTATTTTATCTCAAATACTACTTACTGTGCCTGAGTAAGACAAGAATGTTTCTTTCAAGTTTGTTAATTCTCATTTAGAATTTCTTCATTGTGGAAAACATGAGTAAAATACGTTAGAAATTCAGTGGTTAAGTGCATTGTGATTTTATTGGCTAGAGTAATTCAGCAAGACAGCAAACACAACTTACAAAAGCAGAAAATAGCAGGTCAGAACCTCTGTCCTCTCAGTGTACTTTAATATAAATAATAGTAATGGTGTTACCAGCTGGAGGGCAGGAAGAATCCACCTGAATGATGTTCTCATTGAAACAGGTTGCCCAGGGAGGTTGTGGATGCCCCATCCCTGGAGGTATTCAAGGCCAAGCTGGATGTGGCTCTGGACAGCCTGGTCTGGTGGCTGATGACCCTGCACATAGCAGGGAGTTGAAAGTAGATGATCATTGTGGTCCTTTTCAACACAGGCCATTCTATGATTCTATGTTTGCAGTTTGGGATTTGGGGAATGTCCAGAAGAAATTGATCAGCAGATAGGAAGCAAATGGTATGAAAATGTGAACTGACACATGGTTACCACCATAGCATGGGTGGAAACAAAATTTTAACACTGGAAAACACAATTACTAATGATGTAAATATAGTCAGCACCAAACTTACTGCATTCAGATTCATCAAAAATCAGTGTTAACCTCTCTTCTTGTTCTTTATCCACTTACATTTTTTTCAAGATGTAGTTTGAAGTGTAAGTAAGCGTAGCATAATTAAATTATATACCAACCTATTTCATATTACTATTAAATAGATTAGATACTATGTAGATGAAACTACAGATCTCAGATGGTTTTTGATAGCTGCCTGAATTTTCTCTTCATTCTTTCTATGTTTGAACAACTTCAGGATAATTCATGTCATGGGGCGTTGCTTCTTCTGGAAATTGCGCACTTGTCTTTCTTAGGGTGTCAGTATCATTGTTTACTGTCACCTTCAGTAAACAGTATGCTCTTTCATTTTGAGGGCATCTGAAAGACCATCATAATTGTTTAAATAGAGTACCTCTTCTTCACATCCACAAATGTTAGTGCAGATCCTGTTTGTTCTGCCAGATCTGTGCAGGCACCATCGCTATCCCTTGATACTCTTGTTTACTCACTACCGTCTCAAGTAACATTTTCAATAGGAATTCTGTATTAGAATCATAAGTTGAAGACTGTTGCAGCAAAACAAAATGCTAGGTTAGTAATGAAGCTGATAGGCAGCATCTAAAAGTATCTGTGCTAAACTTTTTCCTGGGCCTCGTCTCTATGAGCTTGAAAAAAAAAAAAAAAATAATGAATACCCTGTGGCAATTCAAGTTTCTACTATTTTCTGGTTAGCCATTGGTAAAGTTTGAAGACAGAGCAAGAGCAATGATGATCTCTGTGAATTAAGTGTTGCCTTGCTTCTATGGTGAGGTTTAAAGAGCAAGGACTAGTATCTTATAGAGCCATCCACTCCTCCTAGTGACCAAGGAAACTGAGACATGGCTTTCTCTCCTGTTTTCTCATGACCACAGTGACCCTGCCTTATCTTCGACCCTAGCACCCCCACAGGTATGATGATACAGGCATTTTCAAGCAAAGGTTGCTTTCTTTTCTTGCCTCCGCTCCTAATTTCCCATTTCAGATATGTTCACTCTACAGTCTTTCTCAATTTTTCTCTCGTAAGACTGCTGTTCTGATTTGTGATCAATAATTCATCTCCACGTATCTCATGTCAATTAAGCACAGTGAGTAAACCCATTTTTGTACAGAATTACCGCTGTAATTTGAGTAATGTTTGTCTCCATGTAGCAGAGTTTGAATGAATTATTAGTTTGAATAACTGATGAAATTTGCTGGGATGTAATCAGCATACGTTCCAAAAAATAAATGGATTTGTTATTTCTTCAGTACCCTCCTCTCTTTGAGAAAATCAATGAAGGATCATGTATTAAGAGCTGCATCTCTACATGAAATGTATATATGTACATTTCTTTTACTTACACTCTAGAAAAATTTCAACCAAATTTGTTTCCATATTTTATGATTACATATTATCCTGACATACATACTTGGGAAAATAACTTGATCTTGAGGTAAGGGTCCAGGCATAAATCAGTTTGACATATTCTGTCTCCATGGTTAGGAGTGGCATTGAGAGGAAGGTAACCTAATTTTAAAGTTAAAAAATAACATGGGCCACAGAAACTGAAACAGTGATGAGTAAAAATTGTTATTCAGTGTGTAAACTTGAATATAGATGAAGACGTACCTGGGAGAAGAATCTAAGTGGAAAAAAAATAAAATAAAATCCAGCATCAGTTCATATTTGCTCCTTGAGGTCTGACTGTGTCCACAGAAAATGAATAAAAGAAATTGTGAATCTGTTACTGTTACAGTTCCAGGCTTTTGCCTTTTAATGCACTGAGTCCAGTGTATATTTAAATACATGTAATTGGAGATCAGGAAGATTCCTTTTAATCTTTCTTATCCTCACTACCAAGTGTAATGCTTCAGTATTGGAATGACATACACATTGCTGTTGAAATCAATAGGGAATCAGATCAAGAAAACACGGCTCTTTATATCCTAGGATGTTCTGCTTTATTAAGAGGCAATCTTGACGAGGTCGATTCCACTGTAACAAATATGCGAAAACTTTACTTTGGCACAACATTTACCTCAGTCTTTTTTTTGCCGTATGGCAGAGGAGCTGATACCTAAGATTCAGTACTACTACAGTTTGAATCACAGTAAGAATAATAAACTTCACATGCTCATTCATTTTTTTGGATTAGCATGCTGTCATGGTAAAATTAACTTCCTTATCCTGAGCCCAGTGCTTTCTGACAGTGTTCTTTAAGTTATTCCACAGGTGGAAGGTTGAATGTATAATACAAATTCACTTAAGTTATTTGAATTCACCCATTATTTAGTTTTAGCAGTGTGATAAAGGAATGAATTGAAATCACAGCACAAGTACAAAATACACTAAGCAGAATAGCAACAGTGATATACAGCTGTATCACAATAAAATGTGAGTTTCATTACAAGTCTTTAAAATATGGTCACTAACAAGATGTTGCACATCTCAGTTGGCAAGAAGGAATTTATGAGTTAAAGCCAACACAACCCTAGTGCTTTTCTTAAAGGTTTTCTGTTCCTTGTTTGATATTCATGCTCTTGACTCTGGGTAAGTCATGAGTACATCCACATTGCAGTCTGGTTAACTCAGGAAGACAAATATTTGACTCATTTCGTTAACTTGAGGACAAAAAATTACACAACAAGTTGATTTTTTCAGCTGAAGTAGCTGAGAAAATAATAAATAATAAACACTGCCCTCTGGCTCCCTGAACTTTAGGAAAAATTCAGCTTCCTTTGTAGTGGCTGTGGTCAGTCACTCTGTGTTCTTCCCTGAGGACCTCGCACTTGCCTATTTCAGAGACAATTGTTCACTGGTTCAACATACTCTTTCTCAAATTCCTGCTGTGACAGATCCTGACCTCCTTCACTTCCAACATAGAGATTTCCATCTTCTTCCAGTTGTTTTCTCTATTATCAGGTCACAAACATCTGTTACAATGGTCTAGTCCAGTAACAGGTGAATTCACATAGAGAGCAACTGAAATATTTAGGGACACAGTTACAGGATTTTGAAGTTAGACGATTTGACTCCCTTTTTTCTCAGATATCTGCTGCACACCATTTAGAACAAAGAAACTGACAGTGGTTGAAATGTTTGAGATGATTCTTGTGAATATTTTTGAACCAAAAATAAACCAAAAATAACAGTGATGAGATTATCAAGAATAAAAATCCCAAATGAAAACGTTCTGTTTTGTTTTGTTTCCTGATGAGTTTTGGCTGGTTTAAGTTGTTGCAGAGTAGCAAATGTTGTGCCAGTTTGGGCAAAGAGTTTATTTGGGAAATTGCAGCTGTGTTTGCCTGGAGTTCCAAGTCTCACATCTTCCTTTGTGCTTGTAGTGGGATCTGTACAGGGAGAAAAGGCACAAGCAAGTACTACATGCACTTGTACCTGCTATCTGCATATCCAGTGTGCCACAGGATGCCATGACCTTCCACATCGACTGCATTACATGCGTATGGGTGCTGGATCAAGAACACGTGGGGGAATATGCTTGCCATCAGTCTCTGCTTATCTTCTTAGGTGGACACAAGTTAAGGATTCACAGTTTTGTGTGGTTTAGTGGATAAATGTCACGGTATGCTGTCTGCTGTTACCAAGGAAACTTGTGATACAGATCTTAGAAACCACCTGGGAAAGAATTAATGAGCAGTTAACTTAGTTTTAGATTTACCTGAGCAAAATTATTTGTGTGAAAAATGAGGGTTCTTTCACACCAAAGACTTCTAGTGAAACCATGATTAAGGTCCATTTTAGAGTAACTTAACTGATTATTGTGAAAGATGTTTCCAAAAATTGGGGTATTTTCTCACGTATTTTCTAACACATTGAAGCTTACAGATGTTAAAATCCAAAATGTTTTCTCTTCAGCAAGACTGTAAAAGAAAGGCTGAAAAAGACCTCAGTGTTCTTCTAATCCCAGGAGAGGAGCAGTTACAGCTGAACAATTCTTGTCTGATTCTGGTTTAACCAACTCTTGAAAATATAAATTCCTCCACTTAGCCAATTTAATTCCTTCTTTGTGTTCTCAATGATAGATTTCTCTTAATGCATAACCTAAACCTCTATTGCTGCATTTTACATACATCACTTCCATCTTATTTCCCAATGGTTGTTGAAGGCAATTTATTAGGATCTTTGCCAGAGTAATGTCTTCTCATACGTATGCCTGGTGTTGTTTCTTTGTTTTTTTCTATTTTCTATTCAAGACTGAGCAGTTCTCTCCAAATTTCTTCTTTATTTCAATTCAGTCTATCCTTGCAGACAAAGTCACTATAAAAAAAACAACTGCAAACTAGGAAGCAGTCCTCCACTTACCTTTACTCTTGGAGAAGTTTTATTGAAATCTGAGACTATGTTCTAGATTCCTTCTTGTCTAAATGAAATCCAGCCATCCATTCAAACAGGATGTATTGCAAACCCCAGAATGCTATTTTGATAAAATTCAATAACTGATTCAGTGGAGAACATTTTTCAAATTCCTTGAGCATAACTAGTCTATAACATAATCACAGGTAAATATGATTGCTTCTGCTTCTTATATCTACATTTACTGGATTACCTTTATTTGCTCTTCATTTTTAAAGCGGATTTAATTCATCTTTATTGTCAACTGCTTGTGGCTAGGATCTTATTTTGAAAACTAATGTTTATACATCAAAGCATATAGTTATTTGGAAATGTTATATCCTCATCATTACCACTCAATTATAAGTGGAATGTTTGTTCTTGAGCAAATCATACTGAAGAAAGCAATACCAGGAGTTAAATCATGTAACTAAGGATATTTGCACTTGAGGTTCATGTTCAACTGGCTTTCTTTTTGCAAAATAAAGGATGGCCTACTTTTCCAAATATTGCTATTAAAAAGAGAGTTCACAGCAAATTAAAGAAATCCCATGAGAAGTCATTTATTTTGTTGCATCTACACAGAAAGGAATGACAAGTTTGCAAGCAACAACTTCATTTTCTTACATTGATTTTGAGGCATGTACTGTTGTATGCACGGGTACAAGCCATTGTCTTGTAGTTGGGGATGCCAGATTCCCTCATCTGATCCTGTGGGTCAATAGAGAATCTCCAAGTCTTTCTCATTGGTCCCAAGACTGAAGCTCACTGGTCTGTTATGCATTAATTACTATTGAGAACTAATCCTTTTTCATCATGATATTGTGCATGTAGGAACACCGTCTCTCTGCTTGTTCAGTTCATCCAAGATGCACAAGTATACGCAGCACCAACTCCTGTCACTCAGAAAGAGGGATTTGGCCCTCGAGCTGCAGTACAGCTGAGATGATGTTCTTTCCTTGAATTGTCTCTGCAGTATCTAGTAGGGTACAGAAAATTGTAGTATGGCCACTTAGATATTATGGAAGCTCTTCAGAATATTCAAACATCTGCTTGAGTTGTGCAGATATTCAAGCACAGTTTAACAACCTAAAAGATACTACAAATTTATTACTAATTTTAAAAGAGAAGGGGGTACAAAAGCTTGAGAAAATAGCTTTAAGCTCAAAAACATGTCTTTCTGTTTGGAAAAGCTTATGTGACAGGAGTTTATTACTCCTATTCTTGAATGTCTACACTGCCCAGGTAGTTATTTTTCACTTGGTTCTTCTTGAACTGGTACACATATCCTATTTAAAGCTGCTATTTCAAAGCAAACAAAACCTGTGATATTTAGAAGTAATAAGGATTTGTTCTGGGCCTAAGAACGAGGCAAAAAAAGCAGTTTCCTTAGCCAGTCATATGAGACTGACACTCTTCTCAATTGCTCAGTCTGAGAGCATTTATCATTTCCCAAGGATTTTTGTTTAAGTTCCTTTTCAATACAGTAGTATGCGAGAGTGAGAAATAACAATTTTTGTGTTAACTGCACTGAGCATTGTTGGCTATGAGGCATCAGTTTAACTTTGATTGGTTACCGAAAATGAGAGACTACGCTAAATGAAATTAGCTGGCTGTGTTCCAGTAACATCCTTTCACTCTATATTTGTCTACATTAAAACAGAATGCATGTTTAAACTGGATAAATATTTATTTCATTTGTGTAATGGCTGATCTACAAATTAGTCAATATATCTTTTCACCCCTGCATCGTAGTCAATTTGTATTCTGTTTTTTATTGTAAGGGTACTTCACTGGTCATTTTTTTCTACTAAATTAAGATTAAAATAATGTGCAGGATGTATCCACACATCCTGCTGACCCAGTCAAAAGAAAAAGAATTCAGGAAGGATTTGTCACTTGAACTGGGACCACTCCTGACAGGACCCTCTGTACCTTATATACATTTCTGTTCTAGTATGGTACAGGTCTATAACACTATGTGTTGCTGTTTAGACTGTTTTGTGGGCACTCATGTTTCTCATTTTTTATGGTTACCAGAACAACATAAACATCTTTGGGTATTACAGTGAAACATTCTGGGCATTAGAGTGCAGCAGGAGGAGCAAGAAATATGAATTATCCTCTAAAATTAAATCTCTGATAGCTTTTTCTGAGCTCTAAAGATACATACAGTAACCTCCAAATACAAGAGCAGTCTTTTCCTTTGAAGTTGAGAGATAATCTTTCTTAATCTTTAAAAGCTGCGTGGTGATTTTCACCATAATATTCTGAACTGTATGCATACATATTGTCTGTGACATGTGGCTAGATTGCATTCAAGAAATGGTGCATCCTTCGTTATTGCTCAATAAATTTCAGGGGAATTAATCTGTTTAGACCCTGCAATGTCAAAATTACACAATTCCTTGTATTCCTCATTTGCTTTCACTGTTAACAAAACAAACAAACAAACAAACAAAACAAAACAAAACCCTGTTCTTTTAACTTCAAGGTTGTGCTAGTGGTAATGCTACTTAGGGATCTAATAGTGCACGCTCTTTTCACAGACACTTCAGCAGCATAGTGTAATCTGAATATATATCTCTGTTTTCTGTGGAAATTTTTAAACCACTGTGAAAAGATTACCATGTTCTGGTTTGATGCATAATTATTATAACTACTATGTCTATTTACAAACTTATTTTGTCCGCTTCTAGTATAGAAACACAACATTCCAAGTAAAGAAGGAATGAAAGGTAATCCTCACGTGGCTCCTAAGTTGATACTTTTCCAAAGATAAGTAATATGAAGTAGTAAAAACATTTGATCTTTAATGTAAGTAATAAGAAAAGAAACTGAAAACTGGCATTCGATTCCTTGTATCTGCACCTGCAGAGTACATTGGGAGGACCCTAGTGAATTCTATAAACTTTAGTTAGCAGGTGAAAGCATTTAAATGTCTTGAAAAGACAACAGAAGTCTGGCAGTCACTCTGTCCTCTGACAAGTGAGTGAAAAGATTATTAAGGTTATTTTCTTAATGCTAAAGGAACAGTTTCAGGATTCACTCTCCTTAACTAAAGTAAACCAATGTAAAAATTTCATCCTGAGTATCAAGAATGACTGCTAGTGGGAAGATATAAAAGTCTTGAAAACTTTGGAGCAATTCACAGTCAATAAATGAATAAACTAGGAAAATACAAAGTATGACCGTGTTGCATCTCAAACCAACTAGTAAACTTTTATCTTTGTGCAGATATTCATGATAGCCAAGAAAGAAACCAGTACTTTTAACCTTAAACATCTGCAGGAACAGAAAGAAAATGTATCAAATGCCTAAGTGATCTCTAAAAAAGTAAGTCTTAAAAGCAAAGTTACAATGGAGGTAATGGCAGAAGAATGTATTTCTTGTTGTTTGTTTGTTCTTTAGCAATACCAGTACACGGTAGTCATACATTTGTCTGTACAATTGACTTGCCAATGCCATAGGAGAAACTGTACTTTGTGCTTTACTCATTTTGTGCTCATCGTACCAAGGTACTGATTGTCAAAGCCAGGAAAAGCATAAGGCTCTTAGTCAGAAACATTTGCTCCACAAGGAGGATGGCAAAGAAAGAAATAATAAAAGTGGAATATTCTGCTAGTGACCTGTGGTATCACTTTAGAGTTTAATAGGAGATTAACTGAACCCTTCTTGGGGAAAGGGAATTCTGGTGTGAGCCTGGAACTGTGAGAGGTTATCAAGAAACACAGATTTAGTTGACAAAATATCGTGCCATGTACCGTGCTCATTACTAGCAAGATAAAACGTTGAACATTCTGCAAGACAGACCAAAGAAATATTCTCACTACTGAGTTTATTTGGTCAGAAAGGCTTTGTATCTATCAGAGCTGATCCCTTCCAAATGAACATTGCCATAGGTCTTCATAAACTTCCACAAAATGAGGTGTTACTGTACTTGTGGAGTAACATTTGAAAAAGAATTATGCTCCCAGCAGCCTGCTTGTTATTTTTACACTAGGAACACTTCTAGCAGTAACGCTATCCCTAGGACCAAGAGACAATTATTGTCCTAAAAAACAAAGATGATCAGTATTTCTGCAACAAGAGAGCTCCTTCCCTTTCCAGGCATGCAAATGTAGGAATGGCATAATAACAGGATGATAATAATCTTGAGGTGATAGCATGGAATGAACAAGTTGGAACAGTTTGTCTTAGTTCTGTCATCCAACAACACTTCATAACCCAAAGGACGTGGTATTAATCAGTGGGTCTGAAATGTAAATGAAGTAAATTCTGACAGCTTTTGATCAAAGGCAAAGAGAAGGATGGAAAGCTTCTCAGATAAGTCTCTAAGGGAGCAGTCAGAATTAGTCAGATAAACAGAACTAAAGTAAAATATATTCACATCCCAAATTTGACTAAATTTAGCTTTGACAAAAGAATCCAGAGTTTGCCTTAATTCAGTGTAATTATAACTGGTTCAGAAAGTAGCAGTGGGCTAATGCTTTTCTGTGGCAGACTTTCTGTCCACTGAAAACCTGTTCAATAAGGTGTGGGCAACAAGATGACACCATCAAAGGGATTGTGAACCCTTTGATGGGTGCCAAGAGAGACAGTTTCTAAATGGGTATTCAGTTACTGACTGGTAGTTCAGAAGAATAAGGTTAATACTTCTGTCTCTGAAAACTCTGAGTTAGAGATGACTGACTTAAGATTCATTTAAAAAGCAAGCAGCTGGAGTTTGACTTTAGAACACTTTGGTTTTTGCTGGAAAATAATGCATGTTAGAGTGTAAGTCCCATCGCAGGTTTGTGTTGGTTTTTTTCCTAGTAACGGGTTTGTTACTACCATGAAGTGCCGGACTAAAGATGTTTCAGAATCTTACATTCATAGATGATACCCCATAAAATCATCCGTTTATTTTGTTAAACAACAAAACTAAACAAAGCACAAGAACTTGGGACTGTTGAACAATTTACTGTGGAAAATTGTTTTGACTGAATTGGCTTCATAACCACCAAAGTCATTGCTCAATTTTTAAATTGTAAGTTAGGGAAAAAAAGAAGCAGAATTCTGTTTTCACTTAACTGAAATTTCGACGATTTCTAAATAAGTAATTTATATACTGTTGCAAACTGTATGTTATAAATAGAACATTTTAAACTCTGTATTTCTAAAAGTTGCTGTTAGAATCAACTGACCTTGTTATGGAGTACATTCTGGATGTTCTATCTCTGGTAGGGCATTTTCCAAGCTGTGAAACTCAGACCATTACAGAAACTTGGTGTGACTTCAGTATGTTTGGGAGGGTTGAGGTAGACCTTCATGGCAATCACTCAGATTGCCTTCTAAAGCTCTCACAGCCTGTTAAGCCAACAAATAGGCTGTGGAGATGGGTGTTTGAGGATTTTCAGCATCCCGTTGGGTCCCAGAGCCAAGCAGCTGAAAAATCTAGGGCTTTCTTCACCTCCTTTCCTTCTTCACTCCTACTAGAAAGCTCTCAGTGAAGGAAACATTAGGGGGTGAAAGCTGATTAATGATTTTTCTTAGTTTCCATGCTGGCTATCAATGAGCAGTAGAAATAACATCAGACCTGACTATTCTGGTCAGATTAACAGAATCACAGTGACATTTCTCTGTCTCAGGTCTCTGGAGGGCAACAGGAAAACCAAGCTGAATTATGCATCACTTTTAATTAGCAGCTGCTGGGACAGCAGTTTGCCATCTGCAGGCAAAAACTGCAGGTTGCATATATGATCTTGGTAATTTCAGATTTCATTCTTTTACAATCAAAATAATTTTCATTAAGACTTTTAGGAGCTTTGATTTTTTTTTTTAAATTGGAAAATTTATTTCTATCAGGTTTTTTTTTTTTTTAAGATTAATTTATTACATGGAAAATGGGTTAATATTTTAAATTAATCCAAGGGTATCCATCCTTCCTAGGAATTTGCATGGTTAAAAATGGGTCCACACACTGCTTCATAGCTTATTCATCAAACCTAAACATGTAGAAAGGAGGTCTGTATTTCAATATTATTTTTTTATTGTATCAGTGCTGCATTCCCAATTGTAATACTCAATCCTCAATCTTACAGGTTTTTGATGGTTTTGTTTGTTTGTTTTGTGTACGTTTGTGCTGTGGTTTTGGTGTTACTTCTTTTTTCTACAAACTGCATAGTTGTGCCTTTGAAAACACAGTAGATCTTTCAGGATAAAAGACGTAAGGAAGATACATTATTAATATTTCTCAAATATTCATTAATGAATCTTCCAGTGTACATTTAATAATAAATATACATTTACTGAGAGAAGTTCACTTCTGTTTTTTGAAAAGTGTTTATAAGAGAAAGTGTAAGATCAGCAATTGAAAAGGTAATATGTTTGCTAACATTATTTCCTTTATCTTGAAAAAATCCTTTTATGGCATTCCCTAGTATTAGAACACAGTGCATTCTCACTGTGAAAGTGAGAGTATCGGTGAAGTAACCTAAATAGTGGACAGGCAGTGAAAAGTCCCTCAATCACTAATTTCAGTAATCATCACAGAATCAGAGAATTGTATGGTCAGAAGGGATCTCTGGAGATCATACAATCCCTGCTAAAGCAGGTTCCCCACAACAGATCACATAGGAAAGCATGCAAATGGGTCTTGAGCATTTCCAGAGTCAGAGACTTCACAGTCTCTCTGAGCAGTCTGTTTTAGTGCTCTGTTGCTATTAGAGAATTTTTTCCTCGTGTTCATATGTAATTCACTGAATTTATTTGTGCCTGTTGCCCCTTGTCTTGTCACTGGACACTACCAAAAAGAGTCTGGCCCCATCCATTTAAGACCCTCCCTTTAGATATTTGTAAGTATTGCTAAGACCCTCCTCAGTCTTCTCCAGGCTCAGGTCTCTCAGTCTTTCTTCACACAAGAGATGCTCCAATCCCATAATCATCTCTGTGGCCCTTTGCTGGGCTCTTTCTAGGAAATTCCTGTCTTTTTTGAACTGAAGAGACCAGAAATGGACACTGGATTCCAGACATAATCTCACCAGGGCAGAGGAGAGGTGGAGGATCACCTCCCTCAAACCACTAGCCATATTCTTTTTCATCATCCCAGGGAAACATTGTCCTTCTTGGCCACAGGACACACTGTTGTCCACCAGGAACATCCAAGTCCTTTTCCACAAAGCTTCTCTCCAGCAGATCAACCCCATTAATACACGTGGTTATTCCTCCCCAGGTATAGAGCTCTAGCCTTTGTTAAACCTCATAAGATTCCTCTTCAAAAAACTCTCAAGCCTGTCTATGTATCACTGGAGATTAGATTTTGGCTTAATGTATGCTTCAAGAATTTGAGCACTGAGAATGGTGAAAATAATATCAAGCATATCTACCTATACCATATCGTGTTATTGACTTTTTAGAATAATTTAAGATGGGCCAAATTTTTCAAAATTTGGCATACATCCCTCAAAAGATAATGTAAGTTATAGGAACCTCTTTTACAAAGGTATGTAAACACAGATATGGAGTCTATCCCACAAATAGGAAGATTATTCTTAATTTCTTTGTGTCTAACTGCACTCAAAATATGCAGTTTTGTACGTTCATGAATGAATTCAAGGTCAAGTGCAGCATTTTAGTTATCGAATAAATAGGTCCTAAGGATACTTCTATCTTCTGCATTAAAAAATAAATAAAAATCACAGTATTCAATTTTAAGGGAGCAAGCATGATGTGATTTACAGTGTCTGGCTCAGAGTCTTCAGATTACCTTTCTTTTACTCTGGACAATAATTTTTCCATGGCAGCTGGACCATAAACTATGTATTTTTTTTTATTTTTTTTTTTCCTTTTGTATTTTACTCTCCATTTACTTGAGTACTTCATAACTCATTTTATATTTGTTTTGTAGAAGGCACATGTCATCAACATGCTAGAGCTCACACTTGGGAATAGTGCATATATATTTCATGTGGCTATCTAAAATATCCAACTCCTGGGAACACCGGGCTTTTTCCTTGCTTTATAAATCCAATAATCCTGATTTAAATATCTTTGCTCTTGATTTTTCTTTAGACAGGCTGCTGTATGCATTCTCTCTATATAGAGTATCTAGAGAATCTGGAGAATATATTCAAAATTCTTTCAAGCTTCAACTTTTCTTTCAACCTGAGGTTTAAGTTACAAAATCTTGTATTAGAAGTATGTCTTTGGGAACAGAGGTACGGAGAGGCTGATGTGCAGCTGTATCTTACCAGGAGAGTGCCTCTGGAGACCCTACTTTCTGAGTGATATAGATGCAGCGAGGCAGGACATGTCTTCCTGTAAAGGGGAAAGGGTTCCTGAGAAAATGAGAGTCTGTCCTGAAACAGACAAGACTGTGAATACTCAAGGACAACTGAGCAACCTTCTTTCCCTACTTTCCAGAATATATGAAGAAACAATTTGGCACGAGTAGAGACTACATATACTCCTTTGTAGCCTTTGTCTCTGAAAAGCTCAATATATACGTTAGGATCATTTATCACTACTTTCTATAACTCCATTCAAGTCATTGTTTGACTGTGGTTTTATCTTAATTTACAATATTTTGGCTTTAGCTTGTTTCATACTAAACATCAGAGCTAGAAGAAATAAGAAAAACTAATAGGCTAAGATTAAACTGGGAGATTTATTCCTGATTTTATGTTGTAGAGAGTTAAGAGCAGTAAAACAGCAGCGAGTTAAAAATAGTAAAAAAATCTCTGCCATAAAGAACACTTGCTTTTATTTTTTTTAAAATACCATTCCAGAACATCTTTTCAGTTGCTTCATAAAACTGAAGTGGTCCAGGAATGATACAGTGTATAATTACTAGGAATCGTGGATGTAACTGATTCTTTTCAGCTGTTACTTTCATTAAACTTTGTGTTAATTTATCAAACTCCATTTTACAAAATCCTTGGGGGAGGGGGACCTTGCAGATACTTTCTAAAGTATCCAGAAAATAAATGCAAGGATATTATTGATGATTTCAAATTCTCTACACAGGTTACTGTATATCTAGAGGAACGTTGTCAGAGTGGCAAGAAAAGATGAAAATCAGCAGTGTGAAGTTAAAATTTTAGTGTAGAAAATAGTTTTTTCTCATATTTTCTGAATGTATTTTGCTTTTTAATTGAACACAATTTCCAGCTGTCATCTTTAGCATTCCTCCATTCTCAGCTGTTGTCTCATAAATGGCTAGAGAATGCTCTTTCTCTATTTAGTACTAATTAATTTTGTTAATTAAATGTCACCCTGCCTTTCTTCTTATTAGAGTTTTTGTACCAAAATGATTCCCAGGACATTGCTGCTAAAACCACTGAAGATTAAAAAGAAAGGATGGAAATTGAATGTGCAAGCACTAGGGAATTCATTAAATGCCTTGTAAGACTTGCAAAAGCCTCTTGACAAGCAGGGTGGGAACTATAAGGCACTTTCCTCCAGGAGTGATCTCATGAGCTAGCCTTTTCTGTCAGATGCTGTGCTGGTGGGCAGCACTGTCACAAACTGACGAACCCAAGAACCAGTGTCAACTCGTAATCCTATTCTGAAATTTCCTACTATAGCAATCACATTGACTGGAAATGTTGTCATACTAATTACATAGAACCAGCAGACAAACATCTTGTTATTTGTTTTTAGACCTGAAGTAGCAAGTACATGGGGGAAGAAAATGAGAAAGACTTTGCTTCCTCCAATTTGCCAGCTGCGCATCCATCCACTAAAAAAGCCTTGTATTTGTTTCTGGGGGCATGCTGACGTGTGTATGTGGCAGTTGACATGAAGATTACTGCTTTTTGAACCCTCTATAGCCCATGGCACAGTGTAATGCATATGTTAATAATGTTTTTCTGCTGTGCTGGAGGGTTTAGCTACTTTTTGCTGGTGTGATAGCCAAGCATACACCAATTGTGTTAACATGGAAAACTGCCAGCGAGTAACATAATCCAGGATATTATCAGGAGAAACATGCAATCCTTATTGATTTCTTGACACTAGCATTAATAACAGAGGCAAGGTTTCCTACACGTCCCCAAGATTTTAGTCAGCGTGTTGTGCTAGTTCTTATTGTCATTCATCATTCTCCAAAGACTCTTGTGGGAGTAGGGAGAAAGAGGACAAATGCATCCAGCTGTGTTTCTGTGGGCTGCTTCTGCTCAGTTTTTCTCACTGCCTTGGCCTGGGACTAGGAACTGCTGCATGCCCTGCACCTGGGAGAAACACCTGGTATTGGGACCAGGCTTAGGTGATGCAGGAAGGCAGTTTTCTGTCAGTTTTCATGGCTGCTGAATCAGTTCAGAGCTTTTTACAGAGTCCACTTACGCACATTCTTGAAATGCACAGGTATGGCCTGTTTGTTAATGGCGATATGGCTAGGGATTACCCCATGTACTAATGTACTAACAAATTAAATCTGCACTACTCTTCTAAATATCAACCATTTCCAGGCCACGTCTAGAAATGTTCAGTGAGGGCTAGGGAGTACAAGCAATTGGAGTTGTTCGTAGAATGTTCATAGAATCACGCAGGTTGGAAAAAAACCTTTAAGATTGAGTCCAACCATGATCTAACCATACTACCCTAGCTCTAACAACCCTCTGCTAAATCATGTCCCTGAGCACCACATCCAAATGGTTTTTAAACACACTCAGGGATGGCGACTCAACCACATCCCTGGGGAGCCTATTCCAGTGCTTAACAACCCTTTCTGTAAAGAAGTTTTTCCTGATATCCAACCTAAACTTACCCTGGCGCAACTCAAGACCATTTCCCCTCATCTTGTCACCTGTCACCAGTGAGAAGAGACCAGCCCCACTCTCGCTGTAAACACCTTTCAACTATTGGAAAAGAGCAATAAGGTCTTCCTTAGCCTCCTTTTCTCCAGATTAAACAGCCCCAGATCCTTCAGTCTCTCCTTGTAGGGCACGTAGTTGATATAGTTTAGCTCTCTGAAACAGTATAATTGAACAAGAAGACCACATAAAGCATCTCCTGCTATCAGAAGCCTCTCTTTCTTCCCTCTCCCTCTGTGATGAAAACATACCTATTTTGGAAATACAGTCGAGATCAACCCCATGTCCTGTAGCAAAATAGGTCTTAATTTAGATTTGCTTCTTGAACTTCTAAAATTTAAATATGTATGCATGAAGGCACAGAATCCAATGGCTGCTAATCTCATTAGTTCATTAGTGTTAGTTTATTAGATACTTTAGTTTGTGTATTACTTAGTAAAGAGTATGTGACACTTCTCATCTGATTCTTTAATAGAAAAAATAGCTTGCAGTTACTATTTGGGGAGTATATGTACTACCCAGGTTGCAACGAGAGGTTTTGTTTTGTTTTTTACAGGAGTGAGAAACCAAGGTGAACAGGAAAAAATATATCATCAAAACATTTGTAATGTAAAATGTATAACATGAGGAAAAAAGTTAAATATATGGATTTTAAGTAAGATAGCCTAATTCTTGGAATATAGTACATTTATCAAATGAATCCTTTCAGGGGATTTCAGTATTCGATCCTTCAACACCTGGCCAGTGAATATCCACTTTTCTTGATGCTGCTTTCATTGCCAGTATGCATGCTTACACAGGACAATCCAAAGTGTTCTCCACAGGTTAATGAACAGCTTTGGTAAATGAAGAAGCTAAAGCAGATCAACAACTGCTATCCAGTCTATCTGCTTGCTGTGCAGATACAGCATGGGATGCATTTTTTTTTGCAAGTTTGTACAATCTTTAGAGATGCTGAAACTCATCTCTATCAATGTCCAAATTCAAGAAAGCCAGCCCCTCATTTTCTTCATGTTTTATAGAACAATATTTCAGTGAAGATCTCTTTCTATGGTTTAAATCCTAAGCAGTTTGTGGACAGATCAAACTGAGCTAATCTATTTTGTACGTATTTCAAAATAACAAATGCCTTCCCAGAGTTTTGGATAGATTGTCCACAAAAAAAAAAAAAAAAAAAAAAAAAAAAAAAGTGCAAGCATAAACATTTTTCAACCAAGTTCTTTACAATCAGTTTTCAGCCAGCTCTGGAGATGTGGCATTGTTATAATGGTGATCAGGAGAAAAAAAATCAGTTGTGAGGAGAGTTTCAAAAACATGGTAACCTTTCATGAATTAAAAAGTGGTGAAGAAAAAGACAAAGATGTAAAGCAGATTTTAAAGAAGTAATACTAACTACAAATATCTTGGCATTCCTGAAAGAAATAGAAGAAAGCTGCCCAATTATGTCAGAAAACAGCTGGCTAATAATATTATATTATTATATTAATGTTATATTACTGAATCTTAATCATGTTTTTCACTGCATAATAACTCGGAAAGAACTAATGTATTGTTCATATCCTAAACTTGTATCTGGCCTGTGGTTATAACATCACTGGGAATTTACTTAGAAATAAACTACAGAATGTGTACTATTAAGATAATCTTCCTGCACTGCCAAAACCATGCAGTCGATAGCATAATAGTAATGCCCTATAATATCCTATACTCCTGATGTTGACATGCTAAGGATACTGAATACCACTATGCCCAAACAGCTCTCATGGGAAACTAATCCATGAATACAGGTGTTTGAGATGAACTGGTTTCAAGACACAGGACAAAATTAGGTTGCCTGTGTGGATGGACAAGAGGAGTATTATAACCTGCTTTTGGTAACGGGCTGTCATCAATTACCTCTCTCCTGTACAGGTCAACAGGGGAGCAGAGAATTCAAAGGCATCGCTGCAGCTAGCAAGATCTAAACCTCAATCATGTCATTGATCCACCCTCAAATGCCCTTTCCTGCGAGTTCCTCAAGGCAAGTTAAATACAGTTATTTTTTCTGACTTCTCACTGTTAGATCTTGTACACGGTCTCACAGAAATAGAGTCAGCATCTCTGCTGCAGTGTATGCTGTACCTGTTCTATTGGCTTGCATTCAGCAAGTTTAAGTCAATTCCAATCATTTTCCAACTTAAGAGCCAGGGTGCATTCGGTGCCTTACAGCATAATGCCAGCCTAAAGAGAACTGTTGCAGGAGATTAACTTGTAGGAACTTCA
This sequence comes from Lagopus leucura, assembly GCF_019238085.1. Taxonomy (NCBI): domain Eukaryota; kingdom Metazoa; phylum Chordata; class Aves; order Galliformes; family Phasianidae; genus Lagopus; species Lagopus leucura. The sequence goes on from NW_024962267.1 coordinate 13,415,160, forward strand.
TCCTAGCTGAAGGAGAGAGCACAAAAATAAGAAGGAAATGAAAGCAAGGTGTAAGGTTAAAATATAAACATCAGGAGATCATTTTAGAGCTTGGTGGGAACTGGTTGAAGTGGAGAAACTTGAAACAGACAATCAAAAAATGCTGGGGTTGTAGGAGAGGTGGTGATAAAATATTACACACCTTATGGTCATGTCTGAAAATACAATCCTTCTGTCTGTGGAGATATGAGAAAAAAATGAAACCTGAACTCTGGGTTTGCTACATTCCTATGCAGTCAAAAACTGGGGGATTTGAGGGATCCTGGGAACTGAACAGAGCACTGAAAAAAAAAAAAAAAAAACACTCTAACAGCTTCTGCAAATAGCAGAACTTTTGTATGAAAAGTGGGACTTGGTTACAAAACCCCTGTGTCTGAAATTCAGTTATATTCTTAGAAGGAGGTTAGTGGATCTAAGAAGACAAACAAACAAAAAGAGAAATTTGGGGTTAAATGAGAATAGAAAAAAGTTTGCATAGATGATCAGTGACCCATTGATTCTACAGTCACCCCTAAAAAGACTGAAGCTTTCCAAATCCTAGTGATAACAGAAAGAGTCAAAGGTAGCACTCTCACATGTAGGTAACAAGCTAAGGTATACACTACAGCAGAACTGAACAAAGCACAGTGCACAGTTGATAGCTGGATAACTGGGAAGCTAATATTGAAATGTGTGAAAGATATAAAACTCTCACATCAGAACTACCTGACCTGAGCACTCAGACCTATCTGCAATACAGGGGAAAAAACATCAGTGGGCAATTACATATGGCAATTACATACAATTCTGAGTATTTGCTTCCAACATGAGTGACACAGGAGAAGAGATTTTTTGCCACTCAGCACTGTCCTTACTGTCTTCTCCTTCATATCCCTAGTAAGCATGGTTTGAGTGATTCCTTGTAAGCATCATCTGTACAATCAATGAATGTACACATGGTATCCAGGAGTCTGTCTGATGTAATTATGATGCTAGAGTAAGGAAAAGAGGACACTCCCCCTATCCTAGGCTCACATAAAAAACTCCAATGGAGTAGATCTCCAGAAGAGCTCCTTCCCCCTGGCTGTCAGTTTTTAAATGGGTCTAGGAGGAGTGGAGCCTGGCTCCACCACTTCTGGTGGCACAGGTGAATTGCCTTCACCGGTGCTCCTGTGGCTGACTCATTGTCACCTCAGGTGATCAATCAGAGGTTCAGGCTGTGATTCAGCAGCCCCATACACCATCCTATTGCCTTCTGTTTCACTTTCGTACATCAGCAGTATTTCTGTTTTTAAAGTGAAGTCATTGGCTAGGAGTAACAAAGTCTAAGAAAACGTTATAATATGTGATTTGCAAACAGAGATTACTTTCTTCTCTAAGATGCTATAGAATTAGCTGAAAACCCATAATTTAACCAGAAATTAAAACCCAAAACAAATATGGTGGAATATATTATTTGAGAGCATTGTACACGTCTCAAGCAGTTGGTTACATGAAGTTTGGTGCATTTCTGTAGTATTTTCTGTTACGTTTCATTACAATGCTAAAACTTTAGTGCCATATTTCCTCTTTTTTGTTTATTTCTTGTATACAACCGTTGTTCCTGACAACACAGACATACGAATATAAGATCACTGGTAATATCTATGTGCATTAAGTGAGTCATATGTAGCAATTTTGGTTTTGAAGTCTGTACTGAGAAATGTAGTCTCCTACAAAGATATCCAGAAGAGCAATGGATGTGCAATTGTGTCCAGCGTTATCCAAGATGAAAGGTATTGGTTTGAAATTTTAAGTTTGCAAAAGTAAAACTTCTTTAATGGAGCCTGTCTCAAAAACTAAAGAAATAGTTTGGCACAGAACAGTTCTGTAGGTAAAACAGAGGTAAACTGTGAAATGAAAACAAACAATAAGCTCATGAAAAATGAGAGGGTTGAGTTGTGCTATGTTTCATAAAGCCTGCAATCCATCATCTTTGTTTTTAACATATTTAGAATTGTTTGGTTAGCTTTCCTTAGGAAGGTAAACTAAGATGTTGGCATAGCTGCTGGAATATTCACATGTTGATGCAAAAGTAGGGAGGAGCACGTTACAGTCTGCTGGTTATTGTTGGGTTCTCACGTTGCTCACAAAAATCGGGTTTTCAGTTTCACTCTTGCACGTGAGAAATAACAACATGAATTCCATGACAAGCACAAAGTGCTTGTGCTTGATGAATTTCAAGAGCTCTTTGTTTTCTTTCTTCTTTTTCTCACTTAAGGAGAGAAGAGAACCTTAGTGTTTCCACCATAACTTCAGCTCTGTTCAGCTCTACCCTGGGGGAGAGCAGCAGTACAGATTTTTGCTTTGCAAAATTACACGTGCACATGTAAATACAGATGTAGATGCACATAGTACAGACACATGGTATGCATGCATGCTTATTTGTAATACCCCGAACTATCATCTCCTGCTGTCTTAATACTAAATGTAGTCAATCCACATGCATTTATTTTTACCTGTAAAAACATTATAAACATCTATGTGAATATGAAGTCCATCATATTAATCTTCCTCCTTGCTGTTTTCAGGGAAGTATTTTTAAATGTACATATTGTTACTTTTAGTGAAATCGTATCTGTTATTGCACAACAAAGTACAATAATTTTTTTGTAATCTACTAGACTTTAATGAATGTGTGCTTTAATACTTAGCAAAAGAAAAACAAAGCCATATTCAAATGGGCTGAGTTTGATATTTTACAATCATGCATTTGAAAAGATAAAATGCAAGCAGCTGAACAATGTGAAAATCAGGCTATCACAGTGAACACATTGTCTCTCCCAGTGCACTATTCCTCAATATTGGAGTTGTCAGGTTTAAGAAAGTTACCATACAGTTAGCCCATCTTAATAGATTTATTTCTGCTTCATGACATCAGCCCTATGTAGTTACACTTCATTTTACCATAGGACTTATGACAACACTGCATAATCAAATATGAATGAGCTCCCAGAGTCTTTCCATGCAGAAAGGCAAAATAATTTAATTAAAGAGAGCACAGAGTTCCCCAAAAGCACAAAAACCATACCAGGGAAGATTTTCTTTGAAAAAGGGAGTAGTCAAAGTTATTGAAAATTTGAAATTCACAAAAATCACTCACAGAACAACGCTACAAATGCAGGGGAAATCAAGTCAGTTGAAATTAATTGAGATGTGTAGAGAAAGAATAAAACAGTGATAGATTAACATTCCGTAATTTGTCTGTCAACAGTTTTTCAGGAAGTATATGAATATACTAACTTGCTATTTGGTTACAACAGAAAATAACCAGACTGCTAGCTCGTTAGACTTCATAATGCAAAGAAGATTTTATGCATTTTTTATGCATTCTAGCATATGTCCTCCAACACAACTATTACTGATTCCCCAGCCATTTCAGTTTCAACTGAAATTGCAGTTAGATTTGCAGTTGATATTGACAGTCATCACGTGAACGCAGTGTGTGAACACAGTAAATTGTGTGTGTATTGGCTAAAATAACCCAAACCTATTCTTTCTTGTGTGAATTATAAGAAAAGACAATATTAATTCAAGAAGGGTGCAATAATAGACTGTATTCTGGAATATATTTTTCTTTGAAAGTGTTTCTACGTTACTCCATCCTCCTGATGCAACAACTAGTGAATGGTAAAGGTAGCTTGTGACAGGAAAATTCTACATGAAGCCCTGGCCAAGTACAAGTTGAGTGACTTTTACCTTTAATGTGGTCAGTTTTTTTCTCAACATGCCATCTGTGTGAATTTACAGACCCAATCCTACAAGTTTCTTCCATACTATTATATATACAACCACGCAAGGCTTTTGAGTTTGTTTTTTTTTGTTTTTTTTTTTTTTTTTTTTTTTTTTTTTTTT